>NC_092339.1:223547500-224147500 GCF_046630445.1 Rutidosis leptorrhynchoides | reverse complement strand
TTGTAAAGGTAGTCATTTCAGTCGAAAGAACGACGTCTAGATGACCATTTTAGAAAACATACTTCCACTTTGAGTTTAACCATAATTTTTGGATATAGTTTCATGTTCATAATAAAAATCATTTTCTCAGAATAACAACTTTTAAATCAAAGTTTATCATAGTTTTTAATTAACTAACCCAAAACAGCCCGCGGTGTTACTACGACGGCGTAAATCCGGTTTTACGGTGTTTTTCGTGTTTCCAGGTTTTAAATCATTAAGTTAGCATATCATATAGATATAGAACATGTGTTTAGTTGATTTTAAAAGTCAAGTTAGAAGGATTAACTTTTGTTTGCGAACAAGTTTAGAATTAACTAAACTATGTTCTAGTGATTACAAGTTTAAACCTTCGAATAAGATAGCTTTATATGTATGAATCGAATGATGTTATGAACATCATTACTACCTTAAGTTCCTTGGATGAACCTACTGGAAAAGAGAAAAATGGATCTAGCTTCAATGGATCCTTGGATGGCTCAAAGTTCTTGAAGCAAAATCATGACACGAAAACAAGTTCAAGTAAGATCATCACTTGAAATAAGATTGTTATAGTTATAGAAATTGAACCAAAGTTTGAATATGATTATTACCTTGTATTAGAATGATAATATACTGTAAGAAACAAAGATTTCTTGAGGTTGGATGATCACCTTACAAGATTGGAAGTGAGCTAGCAAACTTGAAAGTATTCTTGATTTTATGAAACTAGAACTTTTGGAATTTATGAAGAACACTTAGAACTTGAAGATAGAACTTGAGAGAGTTCAATTAGATGAAGAAAATTGAAGAATGAAAGTGTTTGTAGGTATTTTTGGTCGTTGGTGTATGGATTAGATATAAAGGATATGTAATTTTGTTTTCATGTAAATAAGTCATGAATGATTACTCATATTTTTGTAATCTTATGAGATATTTCATGCTAGTTGCCAAATGATGGTTCCCACATGTGTTAGGTGACTCACATGGGCTGCTAAGAGCTGATCATTGGAGTGTATATACCAATAGTACATACATCTAAAAGCTGTGTATTGTACGAGTACGAATACGGGTGCATACGAGTAGAATTGTTGATGAAACTGAACGAGGATGTAATTGTAAGCATTTTTGTTAAGTAGAAGTATTTTGATAAGTGTATTGAAGTCTTTCAAAAGTGTATAAATACATATTAAAACACTACATGTATATACATTTTAACTGAGTCGTTAAGTCATCGTTAGTCGTTACATGTAAGTGTTGTTTTGAAACCTTTAGGTTAACGATCTTGTTAAATGTTGTTAACCCAATGTTTATAATAACAAAAGAGATTTTAAATTATTATATTATCATGATATTATGATGTACGAATATCTCTTAATATGATATATATACATTAAATGTCGTTACAACGATAAACGTTACATATATGTCTCGTTTCAAAATCATTAAGTTAGTAGTCTTGTTTTTACATATGTAGTTCATTGTTAATATAATTAATGATATGTTTACTTATCATAATATCATGTTAACTATATATATAACCATATATATGTCATCATATAGTTTTTTTACAAGTTTTAACGTTCGTGAATCACCAGTCAACTTGGGTGGTCAATTGTCTATATGAAACATATTTCAATTAATCAAGTCTTAACAAGTTTGATTGCTTAACATGTTGGAAACATTTAATCATGTAAATATCAATCTCAATTAATATATATAAACATGGAAAAGTTCGGGTCACTACAGTACCTACCCGTTAAATAAATTTCGTCCCGAAATTTTAAGCTGTTGAAGGTGTTGACGAATCTTCTGGAAATAGATGCTGGTATTTCTTCTTCATCTGATCTTCACGCTCCCAGGTGAACTCGGGTCCTCTACGAGCATTCCATCGAACCTTAACAATTGGTATCTTGTTTTGCTTAAGTCTTTTAACCTCACGATCCATTATTTCGACGGGTTCTTCGATGAATTGAAGTTTTTCGTTGATTTGGATTTCATCTAACGGAATAGTGAGATCTTCTTTAGCAAAACATTTCTTTAAATTCGAGACGTGGAAAGTGTTATGTACAGCCGCGAGTTGTTGAGGTAACTCTAGTCGGTAAGCTACTGGTCCGACACGATCAATAATCTTGAATGGTCCAATATACCTTGGATTTAATTTCCCTCGTTTACCAAATCGAACAACGCCTTTCCAAGGTGCAACTTTAAGCATGACCATCTCTCCAATTTCAAATTCTATATCTTTTCTTTTAATGTCAGCGTAGCTCTTTTGTCGACTTTGGGCGGTTTTCAACCGTTGTTGAATTTGGATGATCTTCTCGGTAGTTTCTTGTATAATCTCCGGACCCGTAATCTGTCTATCCCCCACTTCACTCCAACAAATCGGAGACCTGCACTTTCTACCATAAAGTGCTTCAAACGGCGCCATCTCAATGCTTGAATGGTAGCTGTTGTTGTAGGAAAATTCTGCTAACGGTAGATGTCGATCCCAACTGTTTCCGAAATCAATAACACATGCTCGTAGCATGTCTTCAAGCGTTTGTATCGTCCTTTCGCTCTGTCCATCAGTTTGTGGATGATAGGCAGTACTCATGTCTAGACGAGTTCCTAATGCTTGCTGTAATGTCTGCCAGAATCTTGAAATAAATCTGCCATCCCTATCAGAGATAATAGAGATTGGTATTCCATGTCTGGAGACGACTTCCTTCAAATACAGTCGTGCTAACTTCTCCATCTTGTCATCTTCTCTTATTGGCAGAAAGTGTGCTGATTTGGTGAGACGATCAACTATTACCCAAATAGTATCAAAACCACTTGCAGTCCTTGGCAATTTAGTGATGAAATCCATGGTAATGTTTTCCCATTTCCATTCCGGGATTTCGGGTTGTTGAAGTAGACCTGATGGTTTCTGATGCTCAGCTTTGACCTTAGAACACGTCAAACATTCTCCTACGTATTTAGCAACATCGGCTTTCATACCCGGCCACCAAAAATGTTTCTTGAGATCCTTGTACATCTTCCCCGTTCCAGGATGTATTGAGTATCTGGTTTTATGAGCTTCTCTAAGTACCATTTCTCTCATATATCCAAATTTTGGTACCCAAATCCTTTCAGCCCTATACCGGGTTCCGTCTTCCCGAATATTAAGATGCTTCTCCGATCCTTTGGGTATTTCATCCTTTAAATTTCCCTCTTTTAAAACTCCTTGTTGCGCCTCCTTTATTTGAGTAGTAAGGTTATTATGAATCATTATATTCATAGATTTTACTCGAATGGGTTCTCTGTCCTTCCTGCTCAAGGCATCGGCTACCACATTTGCCTTCCCCGGGTGGTAACGAATCTCAAAGTCGTAATCATTCAATAATTCAATCCACCTACGCTGCCTCATATTCAGTTGTTTCTGATTAAATATGTGTTGAAGACTTTTGTGGTCAGTATATATAATACTTTTGACCCCATATAAGTAGTGCCTCCAAGTCTTTAATGCAAAAACAACCGCGCCTAATTCCAAATCATGCGTCGTATAATTTTGTTCGTGAATCTTCAATTGTCTAGACGCATAAGCAATCACCTTCGTTCGTTGCATTAATACACAACCGAGACCTTGCTTTGATGCGTCACAATAAATCACAAAATCATCATTCCCTTCAGGCAATGACAATATAGGTGCCGTAGTTAGCTTTTTCTTCAATAACTGAAACGCTTTCTCTTGTTCATCATTCCATTCAAATTTCTTCCCTTTATGCGTTAATGCAGTCAAGGGTTTTGCTATTCTGGAAAAGTCTTGGATGAACCTTCTGTAGTAACCAGCTAGTCCTAAAAACTGGCGTATGTGTTTCGGAGTTTTCGGGGTTTCCCACTTTTCAACAGTTTCTATCTTTGCCGGATCCACCTTAATACCTTCTTTGTTCACTATGTGACCGAGGAATTGAACTTCTTCCAACCAAAATGCACACTTTGAAAACTTAGCGTACAATTCTTCCTTCCTCAATACTTCTAACACCTTTCTCAAATGTTCACCATGTTCTTGGTCATTCTTTGAGTAAATAAGTATGTCATCAATGAAAACAATGACAAACTTGTCAAGGTATGGTCCACACACTCGGTTCATAAGGTCCATGAACACAGCTGGTGCATTAGTTAAACCAAACGGCATGACCATAAACTCGTAATGACCGTAACGTGTTCTGAAAGCAGTCTTTGGAATATCATCTTCTTTCACCCGCATTTGATGATACCCGGAACGTAAGTCAATCTTTGAATAAACAGACGAGCCTTGTAGTTGATCAAATAAGTCGTCGATTCTCGGTAGTGGGTAGCGGTTCTTGATGGTAAGTTTGTTCAACTCTCGGTAGTCGATACACAACCTGAATGTACCATCTTTCTTCTTGACAAACAAAACAGGAGCTCCCCACGGTGATGTGCTTGGTCGAATGAAACCACGCTCTAAAAGTTCTTGTAATTGGCTTTGCAGTTCTTTCATCTCGCTGGGTGCGAGTCTGTAAGGAGCACGAGCTATTGGTGCAGCTCCTGGTACAAGATCTATTTGAAATTCAACGGATCGATGTGGGGGTAATCCCGGTAATTCTTTCGGAAATACATCGGGAAATTCTTTTGCAATGGGAACATCATTGATGCTCTTTTCTTCAGTTTGTACTTTCTCGACGTGTGCTAGAACAGCATAGCAACCTTTTCTTATTAGTTTTTGTGCCTTCAAATTACTAATAAGATGTAGCTTCGTGTTGCCCTTTTCTCCGTACACCATTAAGGGTTTTCCTTTTTCTCGTATAATGCGAATTGCATTTTTGTAACAAACGATCTCCGCTTTCACTTCTTTCAACCAGTCCATACCGATTATCGCATCAAAACTCCCTAACTCTACTGGTATCAAATCAATCTTAAATGTTTCGCTAACCAGTTTAATTTCTCGATTCCGACATATATTATCTGCTGAAATTAATTTACCATTTGCTAATTCGAGTAAAAATTTACTATCCAAAGGCGTCAATGGACAACTTAATTTAGCACAAAAATCTCTACTCATATAGCTTCTATCCGCACCCGAATCAAATAAAACGTAAGCAGATTTATTGTCAATAAGAAACGTACCCGTAACAAGCTCCGGGTCTTCCTGTGCCTCTACCGCATTAATATTGAAAACTCTTCCACGGCCTTGTCCATTCGTGTTCTCCTGGTTCGGGCAATTTCTAATAATGTGGCCTGGTTTTCCACATTTATAACAAACTACATTGGCATAACTTGCTCCGACACTACTTGCTCCGCCATTACTCGTTCCGACACCATTTGTTCCTTTCGTTCTATTAACCCCTGGTCCGTAGACCTCACACTTCACCGCGCTATGACCATTTCTTTTACACTTGTTGCAAAATTTGGTGCAGAACCCCGAGTGATTCTTTTCACACCTTTGGCATAGTTGCTTCTGATTGTTGTTGTTGTTGCGGTTATTATTGTTGTTGGGATGATTGTTGTAGTTGCTGTTGTTGTTGTTGTTGTTGTTGTTGTTGTTGGGCCGTTTGTTGTAGTTACGATTGATGTTGCGATTGTTGGGATAATTGTTGCGATTATTGTTGTAATTGCTATTGTTGTTGTATTGGTGATTCTTATCACCGTTTTCCTCCCACTTTCTTTTGACTTGCTTCACATTGGCCTCTTCAGCAGTCTGTTCTTTAATTCTTTCTTCAATCTGGTTCACTAGTTTGTGAGCCATTCTACATGCCTGTTGTATGGAGGCGGGCTCGTGTGAACTTATATCTTCTTGGATTCTTTCCGGTAATCCTTTCACAAACGCGTCGATCTTCTCTTCCTCATCTTCGAATGCTCCCGGACACAATAGGCACAATTCTGTGAATTGTCTTTCGTACGTGGTAATATCAAATCCTTGGGTTCGTAACCCTCTAAGTTCTGTCTTGAGCTTATTGACCTCGGTTCTGGGACGGTACTTCTCGTTCATCAAGTGCTTGAATGCTGACCACGGTAGTGCGTACGCATCATCTTGTCCCACTTGCTCTAGATAGGTATTCCACCATGTTAACGCAGAACCTGTGAAGGTATGCGTAGCGTACTTCACTTTGTCCTCTTCAGTACACTTACTTATGGCAAACACCGATTCAACCTTCTCGGTCCACCGTTTCAATCCGATCGGTCCTTCGGTTCCATCAAATTCCAAAGGTTTGCAGGCAGTGAATTCTTTGTAGGTGCATCCTACACGATTTCCTGTACTGCTAGATCCAAGGTTATTGTTGGTATGTAGCGCAGCCTGTACTGCGGCTATGTTTGAAGCTAGAAAAGTACGGAATTCCTCTTCATTCATATTCACGGTATGTCGAGTAGTCGGTGCCATTTCCTTCAAAATAGTTAAATGGAACAAGTTAATCATACAGAATATTAAGAGTAGTTAATAGTATTTCGTAGCATAATATGAACTCATTTATAAAAGCTTTTTCTTCATATTAGCGTTTTATAAGTTTAAATTCGGGTAGTACCTACCCGTTAAGTTCATACTTAGTAGCTAATATACAATTCAACTACTACAATTCTATATGAAAAACTGATTGTAATAATATTTTGCGTTCAAACTTTTATACAATATTTTACAAACTTACAATACCGCTTATTTTACATAAAGCATGAAATATAGCACACAATAACTTTGATACAAGATAGTTGTGAAGACAATTCTAGCTAGTACACAAGTCGTTCAGCAAAGGCAATAAAGACACGTAATTCATACGTCCAGAAACAAGTCATGCATTCTGGTTTTACTAGGACTACTTCCCATCCTTGGTCTTGTGCAACATAACCGTTATGGCCGTTGATAAGACAGCGTGTTGTAACGTCATCAAAGGGACGAGGGTTACGTAATGTCCAACAGTCCCGTAATAATCTAAAAACCTCATTTCTTACCCCAATTACCGACTCCGTCACTTGTGGAAACGTTTTGTTTAATAGTTGTAGCCCGATGTTCTTGTTCTCACTTTGGTGAGAAGCGAACATTACTAATCCGTAAGCATAACATGCTTCTTTATGTTGCATGTTAGCCGCTTTTTCTAAATCACGAAGTCCAATATTCGGATATATTGAGTCAAAATAATTTCTTAACCCGTTGCGTAAAATAGCATTTGGGTTCCCCGCAATATATGCGTCAAAGTAAACACATCGTAACTTATGGGTTTCCCAATGTGATATCCCCCATCTTTCAAACGAAAGTCTCTTATAAACCAAGACATTCTTGGAACGTTCTTCGAATGTCTTACAAACTGATCTCGCCTTAAATAGTTGTGCCGAAGAATTCTGGCCGACTCTAGACAAGATTTCATCAATCATGTCTCCGGGTAGGTCTCTTAAAATATTGGGTTGTCTATCCATTTTGTGTTTTTAAACTGTAAAATAGACAAGAGTTAGATTCATAAAAAAAAATACTTATTAATACAAGCAATTTTTACATATATCATAAAGCATAAGAACACTATATTCCATATATTACACCACACGAATACAACTATCTTATTCCGACTCGCTCGTTTCTTCTTCTTCGGTTTTGGTTCGTTTTGCCAAGTTTCTAGGGATATATGATGTTCCCCTAATACGATCCGTCGTTGTCCACATTGGTTTAGAAAAACCTGGTGGTTTAGAGGTTCCCGGGTCATTGTTACAACTTAAGGACTTCGGGGGTTGACGATACATATAAAGTTCATCGGGGTTGGAATTAGATTTCTCTATTTTTATGCCCTTTCCCTTATTATTTTCTTTTGCCTTTTTAAATTCAGTTGGGGTAATTTCTATAACATCATCGGAATTCTCGTCGGAATCCGATTCATCGGAGAATTGGTAATCCTCCCAATATTTTGCTTCCTTGGCGGAAACACCATTGACCATAATTAACTTTGGTCGGTTGGTTGAGGATTTTCTTTTACTTAACCGTTTTATTATTTCCCCCACCGGTTCTATTTCTTCATCCGGTTCCGATTCTTCTTCCGGTTCCGATTCTTCTTCCGGTTCCGACTCTTCTTCCGGTTCCTCTTCGGGAACTTGTGAATCAGTCCACAAATCATTCCAATTTACATTTGACTCTTCATTATTATTAGGTGAGTCAATGGGACTTGTTCTAGAGGTAGACATCTATCACATAATATCAAACACGTTAAGAGATTAATATATCACATAATATTCATATGTTAAAAATATATAGTTTCCAACAAAAATGTTAAGCAATCATTTTTAAAGAAAACACGGTCGAAGTCCAGACTCACTAATGCATCCTAACAAACTCGATAAGACACACTAATGCAAATTTTCTGGTTCTCTAAGACCAACGCTCTGATACCAACTGAAATGTCCCGTTCTTATTGATTAAAAACGTTCCATATTAATTGATTTCGTTGCGAGGTTTTGACCTCTATATGAGACGTTTTTCAAAGACTGCATTCATTTTTAAACAAACCATAACCTTTATTTCATCAATAAAGGTTTAAAAAGCTTTACGTAGACTATCAAATAATGATAATCTAAAATATCCTGTTTACACACGACCATTACATAATGGTTTACAATACAAATATGTTACAACAAAATAAGTTTCTTGAATGCAGTTTTTACACAATATCATACAAGCATGGACTCCAAATCTGTATATATCGGGACACGTATACAAGGTTTTGACATATCATATCGACGCATCTGTATATATTATTTGGAATAACCATAGACACTCTATATGCAGTAATGTGGGAGTTAGCTATACAGGGTTGAGGTTGATTCTCAAGTAATATATATACTTTGAGTTGTGATCGACACTGAGACCGGTACACGGGTCATGATACGTATTAATTAATTCGAATATTATATATTAATTTATATATGAATATATTGGACGATTGGACAATTGGATTATTGGACTGCTAACTTTGGACGATTAAAATGAATTAAAATATGGATTATAACATATGAAACTAAACAATTCTTCTAGTTTGCCACTTGATTTCATCTTAAAACCTCATTTGTATCTCAACGATTCCAATCTGCGTTCGAAGCCTTCATGATACCTGAAAACACCTCGATCGGAAGGATGAACCAGCCGCACTTCATCTATGGAAGAAAAGATTTATGCACCTGAAAAACTCTCGAACCCAAATTCATAGTTTAACACGTACCTGTGTTGAATCCTTTACCATTTATTAGCAAAAATAACCTTACAATCCCTTTTCAAAGTAATCAATTTTGTCACAACTTCAGCAAGTTAACTTCGACTTCTCAGTAACACTAGTCTTATTATAACCTCGATGTATATACGTTGTCATTTCGCCGTCATTGCTGGAGAACCTTTTATATTCCACGACAACATCAGCAGCTGTACCAGCAGCTCGTCGTCTCTTTGGCGGAACCCTCAATCAGTATTTTGAAAATCTCGCAGAACTTCTCCCGTTATACCTACAACGTCTATCCCTAAGAATTTCATACCCCGAACGTGAAGTTTCTGAAAAACACCCTGAACTACAAACTAGTTCTTGAAATCCTGATGAAGCAGCAAAAACCGTAAACGACCTTAACAGTCAAGAGTTTACGATGAAGTACAGTATGTTGGAAAAGCTCAGAAAAAGAAAAGGGTTGAAACTGGAAAACGGATCGAGCAAAGTATAAGGGAGGCCGTGGACAAATCGTGAAAATTGAACCTGCCTTCAAAGAATCCAAACGATTCGGTGTCTGCTGAAACCGTTAGTAAGAAACCTACTCCTTATTCTAAACCTTTCCAGATGATATTCTTCATCATCATCTTATCTTAGATATTATAAGATATCTTCATATCTTCCGTTATACATATTCTCTATATTTCTGGAGATATTTACACGATTATTCTTATCTGAGAACATTCATCTCTCCGTAATATCTGCGTTACAATATAAAAGAAGCTGTAATAGTTCCAAGTTCTAAAACCTTCGAGTTTAAAATAGGAATGTTCTGAAGCAGTGTTGGGAAATGATGCATGAATTAGTATAATATAATGAAACTTGATCAACTTCATTATATTATAGTAAGTCATGTTGAGTTTCTAATGGAATGTGATGATTCACAGTACCATCATCATGTGCCATGTTACACGGCTCATATATTCTATCCAATCTCAAACATATTAGGAACATATCATCTTGATAAGTTCTATCTTTTCCAGGATATTCTGGTAATTTGACAAATCAAAAATCATGCCATTACCATTCCTTTCTGAGAACATTAGCTATGTTCATTCCAAATCTTATACCTACGAATTCTGAACCATTGCTCGCTTGGTTTGAGGACGGGAAGATGAAATAAAAGAATGAAGCTCCAAAATAGAAATTTGAGTATAAAACGCAGCAAATAGGAGAAGGCATTAACTGCGGATGACAATGATTATAGAGGAAAGAAGTATGAACATCGAAGTATAAGGGGGATATCAAACTCAACAACCACCCAGGATTTACAAATCGTGTATATCAATGCCGATAGCTGAAATGTCCCGTTCTTATTGATTAAAAACGTTCCATATTAATTGATTTCGTTGCGAGGTTTTGACCTCTATATGAGACGTTTTTCAAAGACTGCATTCATTTTTAAACAAACCATAACCTTTATTTCATCAATAAAGGTTTAAAAAGCTTTACGTAGACTATCAAATAATGATAATCTAAAATATCCTGTTTACACACGACCATTACATAATGGTTTACAATACAAATATGTTACAACAAAATAAGTTTCTTGAATGCAGTTTTTACACAATATCATACAAGCATGGACTCCAAATCTTGTCCTTATTTAAGTATGCGACAGCGGAAGCTCTTAATAATCACCTGAGAATAAACATGCTTAAAACGTCAACAAAAATGTTGGTGAGTTATAGGTTTAACCTATATATATCAAATCGTAACAATAGACCACAAGATTTCATATTTCAATACACATCCCATACATAGAGATAAAAATCATTCATATGGTGAACACCTAGTAACCGACAATAACAAGATGCATATATAAGAATATCCCCATCATTCCGGGACACCCTTCGGATATGATATAAATTTCGAAGTACTAAAGCATCCGGTACTTTGGATGGGGTTTGTTAGGCCCAATAGATCTATCTTTAGGATTCGCGTCAATTAGGGTGTCTGTTTCCTAATTCTTAGATTACCAGACTTAATAAAAAGGGGCATATTCGATTTCGATAATTCAACCATAGAATGTAGTTTCACGTACTTGTGTCTATTTTGTAAATCATTTATAAAACCTGCATGTATTCTCATCCCAAAAATATTAGATTTTAAAAGTGGGACTATAACTCACTTTCACAGATTTTTACTTCGTCGGGAAGTAAGACTTGGCCACTGGTTGATTCACGAACCTATAACAATATATACATATATATCAAAGTATGTTCAAAATATATTTACAACACTTTTAATATATTTTGATGTTTTAAGTTTATTAAGTCAGCTGTCCTCGTTAGTAACCTACAACTAGTTGTCCACAGTTAGATGTACAGAAATAAATCGATAAATATTATCTTGAATCAATCCACGACCCAGTGTATACGTATCTCAGTATTGATCACAACTCAAACTATATATATTTTGGAATCAACCTCAACCCTGTATAGCTAACTCCAACATTCACATATAGAGTGTCTATGGTTGTTCCGAAATATATATAGATGTGTCGACATGATAGGTCGAAACATTGTATACGTGTCTATGGTATCTCAAGATTACATAATATATAATACAAGTTGATTAAGTTATGGTTGGAATAGATTTGTTACCAATTTTCACGTAGCTAAAATGAGAAAAATTATCCAATCTTGTTTTACCCATAACTTCTTCATTTTAAATCCGTTTTGAGTGAATCAAATTGCTATGGTTTCATATTGAACTCTATTTTATGAATATAAACAAAAAAAGTATAGGTTTCTAGTCGGAAAAATAAGTTACAAGTCGTTTTTGTAAAGGTAGTCATTTCAGTCGAAAGAACGACGTCTAGATGACCATTTTAGAAAACATACTTCCACTTTGAGTTTAACCATAATTTTTGGATATAGTTTCATGTTCATAATAAAAATCATTTTCTCAGAATAACAACTTTTAAATCAAAGTTTATCATAGTTTTTAATTAACTAACCCAAAACAGCCCGCGGTGTTACTACGACGGCGTAAATCTGGTTTTACGGTGTTTTTCGTGTTTCCAGGTTTTAAATCATTAAGTTAGCATATCATATAGATATAGAACATGTGTTTAGTTGATTTTAAAAGTCAAGTTAGAAGGATTAACTTTTGTTTGCGAACAAGTTTAGAATTAACTAAACTATGTTCTAGTGATTACAAGTTTAAACCTTCGAATAAGATAGCTTTATATGTATGAATCGAATGATGTTATGAACATCATTACTACCTTAAGTTCCTTGGATGAACCTACTGGAAAAGAGAAAAATGGATCTAGCTTCAATGGATCCTTGGATGGCTCAAAGTTCTTGAAGCAAAATCATGACACGAAAACAAGTTCAAGTAAGATCATCACTTGAAATAAAATTGTTATAGTTATAGAAATTGAACCAAAGTTTGAATATGATTATTACCTTGTATTAGAATGATAATATACTGTAAGAAACAAAGATTTCTTGAGGTTGGATGATCACCTTACAAGATTGGAAGTGAGCTAGCAAACTTGAAAGTATTCTTGATTTTATGAAACTAGAACTTTTGGAATTTATGAAGAACACTTAGAACTTGAAGATAGAACTTGAGAGAGTTCAATTAGATGAAGAAAATTGAAGAATGAAAGTTTTTGTAGGTGTTTTTGGTCGTTGGTGTATGGATTAGATATAAAGGATATGTAATTTTGTTTTCATGTAAATAAGTCATGAATGATTACTCATATTTTTGTAATCTTATGAGATATTTCATGCTAGTTGCCAAATGATGGTTCCCACATGTGTTAGGTGACTCACATGGGCTGCTAAGAGCTGATCATTGGAGTGTATATACCAATAGTACATACATCTAAAAGCTGTGTATTGTACGAGTACGAATACGGGTGCATACGAGTAGAATTGTTGATGAAACTGAACGAGGATGTAATTGTAAGCATTTTTGTTAAGTAGAAGTATTTTGATAAGTGTATTGAAGTCTTTCAAAAGTGTATAAATACATATTAAAACACTACATGTATATACATTTTAACTGAGTCGTTAAGTCATCGTTAGTCGTTACATGTAAGTGTTGTTTTGAAACCTTTAGGTTAACGATCTTGTTAAATGTTGTTAACCCAATGTTTATAATAACAAAAGAGATTTTAAATTATTATATTATCATGATATTATGATGTACGAATATCTCTTAATATGATATATATACATTAAATGTCGTTACAACGATAAACGTTACATATATGTCTCGTTTCAAAATCATTAAGTTAGTAGTCTTGTTTTTACATATGTAGTTCATTGTTAATATAATTAATGATATGTTTACTTATCATAATATCATGTTAACTATATATATAACCATATATATGTCATCATATAGTTTTTTTACAAGTTTTAACGTTCGTGAATCACCAGTCAACTTGGGTGGTCAATTGTCTATATGAAACATATTTCAATTAATCAAGTCTTAACAAGTTTGATTGCTTAACATGTTGGAAACATTTAATCATGTAAATATCAATCTCAATTAATATATATAAACATGGAAAAGTTCGGGTCACTACAATAGCAATATAGAGACACGGGAGAACTAGAAACACTATCAACGTAAGAGTATAGTAGAAGTAAATAGACTCTTCTGGTGGTAGATGAAAAAGAAGGATGACAGATGTAAAAATTAAGAATATATTAAGGATTAGAATAGGATGGAGCATATTAGCAAATATCTTTAAGTAAGAATTAAGGAGAAAAGAGTAAAAGATGTAGGATACGGAAATAAGGAAACGAAGGGGGTAGATTTATAGTGAAATATCCGACAAAGAAATCAAAACAGATTTGCCACATTAAATCAAAGGAGATCATGTTTCCTAAATCGTCGAAGAACCAAATCTTATTACATAAGATTTTCTTTAAATTCCTTAAAATCCGGAAATCAATTATAACCACGTCATCGGTTAAAACGATTTCATAATTACTCATTTCACTCTTTTGTGATAACTTCACTCGTGCGTTTCATATGATCGAATCGTTTTATTTATATCTTCCAATAATGATAAAACTCCGTTATTACCTCATATTCGTCATGAAAACATTTCTATTGTTATTTATGACAACCTCTACCAAATTTCGGGGACGAAATTTCTTTAACGGGTGGGTACTGTAACGACCCGGAAATTTCCGACCAAATTTAAACCCTAATCTCTATATGTTTCCGACACGATAAGCAAAAATCTGTAATGTTGAGTCTAGAAAGTTTGAAATCTATATTTGGATAATCAGTTACCCTATGACCATTCCCGACGATTCACGAACAATTTTTAATAAATAATATTACCTTTATTATTAATATCATTATTATTATTAATATTATAATAATTATTATTAACAATATTATTTGTATTATTAGTATTTTATTTTGTTATTAATAATATTAACAGATTTTATTAATATAATTATTAATCAGTATTGTTATTATAAATACATTTATTAACCAATAGAGTTATGAATATAATCAATAACATACGCGTAATTTATATCCTATCACTATCAAACTCTCTCCTTTTCCTGTATTCTATTTAGCTCGTGATGTTTAGGCCAACAACTGCAATTATATAAGATTCATTCTATTATGGATAAAAACCATAAATTTTCCATCTATCCTCTCTATCTCAATAGCCAATCTCTCCCTTCTCACATTCCTCTCTTAAACTTGATCATGAAGAACCACCACTCACATCGTTGTTGTTACTGTAAACGATTTTTGTTTGTAAACCCAAAAACCCACCAAGAAACGCCAATAAACGATCACTGTTTCCATTGATTATGTTTCTAATTCAATTCCACAACCAACACCACTGCAACTATTGAAGTAACATTGATAATATGAAAACTCACGATAATGAATTGAAGGAGAAGATGACCTGTAACCAACCACTGCTATGTTCTTCTGTTCCTGCTCGTACCTGTTTCTTTTTCCGTTTAAGAACCAACAAAACCTGCAGCGATACTTCTTCCTGTTTTGGCTTCCTGTTTCTGCTACGGCACATCGAGGAGCAGCTTCTATTCTATCTCTGTTTCGGTTCACAAGCAACCCTACAACCCTTAAAACCCTATGATCAAACCACCCCTTTTCTACAACCGTGAACTATCACCACCTCATCACAACCGTCACCATCAAAACCATTTACCTATCTCTCTCTTTTCTCTCTCTTAAGAATGATCGACAAACACCACTCTCATCACCATAAACATCAAATCAACAACCACCACCGAATTTACTTCCTGTTTTTATTTAAACCGAAACCGCTATCACCTTTATTACCACGTTGCTACTACTTTGCTCAGTTACTCTTTGTTTCTATTTACGCTTTATTGCTACTATACACACCAGCAAACAACGAACAACAGTCACCTGCAAACATCCTTTTCTGCTGCTATAATTATCGTGTTGATTACCACTGCCGTGTTCTTCTTCTATTTCTGTTCAGCAGAAGATTGATGGTGATAATTAATCATAAACCGTTTGAAAATATTAATTGATATAAAAGTGGTGATGAGTGGGGTCAATAATTAACGATGATCGTGATAAAGATAAACATGACAGGCTGTTATCTCTTGTGTTTGTTCCCATTAAAAAAAAAACTGAGTTTGTTTTTAAAAAGTAATATTAGGTCATTTGTTCTTGGATTGGGTTTTGCAAAACACTTGGACTGTATTTTTCTGTTCGTTGGGCCTGAGAACTGTTTTTGGGCCGAATTAAATACTGGGACAGGTTGATCATGTTGATGTCGGGTGGAAAATAAATTAAAAACGAAACACAAATTCATTAATCAAAATAAGGGTCGAATATATCACAGAAAAACGGAATGGATTGATTGGTTAGGGAGTGTTATGTGTTTCAAGAGGTCGCGGGTTCGAGTCTCATTCAGGACAATTCTTTTTAGGATGACTTTTTAAAAGGGTATACAACTTTCATTATTTATTATTATAATTATTATCTTTATGGTTATTGTTATTATTATTAGAATTATTATCATTATTATTATTATTACTAATATTAAGTATTACCATTACCATATTTATCAATACAAATATTAATTGGATTTTACTATAATAACTATCTTAATAAACAAATGATATATATATATATATATATATATATATATATATATATATATATATATATATATATATATATATATATATATATATATATATATATATATATATATATATATATATATATATATATATATATAGATATATTTAATACTTATAACCTAATAAAATTAATATTCTATATACAAAATGAATATATGAGACGTATATATGTTATCAACATAAAAATGAAATAATTAGTAAGTTATATATATATAAATTTATTCGTTTACATGTATATTAATAAATATACAAAATGATATAGGTTCGTGAATCCGAGGCCAACCCTACACTTGTTCAACGATGTTATATGTATTTTTACTACAAAATACAGTATGGTGAGTATATAGTCCCTTTTAAACTCTAAATATTTTGGGCTGAGAATACATGCGCTGTTTTTATAAATGATTTACGTTATGGACACAAGTGATCAAAAATATAAATTCTACGTTGAGTTGTACCATGGCATATCTCTTTATACTTGGTAGCTAATATTTACGTGAGGAGCGTAAACGCGAATCCTGTTGATAGATCTATCGGGCCTGACAACCCCAACCGGGCTGGACGACCAGTTTTAAACGGTTGCACAGTACTTCGTTTCGTTACTACACTTGGTACGGTGTAGGGTTTATTTAAGAATATGCTGCTGTGATTTAAATGTTAAGTATGGTTACCAAGTGCTCAATGACTTTTCATACACGAGGAATGTATTATGTATAAACATGAAATCTTGTGATCCATAGTTATTACGCTGCTAGCATCAAACCTATATATCTCACCAACTTTATGTTGACATTTTAAAGCATGCTTATTTTCAGGTACGAATTAAGTCTTCCGCTGTGCATTTGCTCATACTAAAGTCATTACTTGGAGTCGATCATCGCAATGGAACTAAATATTGAAGATATCGTCTGGATGGATAAGGACGGGTCTTTACACTACTGCAGCTGCAACCTTGGGATTTCTGTTTCTGGTTCAGTTAGACAAAAGCCAAACAATACCTACAGCTCAAAATCAATCCAACAAGATATTAAATTGCTACTGTTAGCCATCTTCTACTATTACGATGATGAGGAAATAGAAACTAGCATGAAGACGGTGATGATGTACAGTGAAGATAAATAGTACGAGGTTCGTGTAATTGGCTAACAAAAAATACGTGTTACGTGTGAAATTGAAAATCACACGTTTCGTATAAAAATCTTCACTTTTCGCGTATGAGTAAACAATGAAGATAGTACATAATGATGAAGTACAGTGATAATATTGATGACGGGTAACGAAGTTGTTAAAGATGGAAGACGATGCAAGTTGATAATCACTTTGAGAAACGGTTAATGGTGTTGATAATGATGTTGATAGAAGATGATATGTTGATGATTAGGTATGATATTGAAGATGATCATATGCAATAATGATGAAGTGAAGTGAAGGTGATGATGAATAGTGTAGACGATGAGACATACTTCTCGCTGCTCAAAGAGAACTCCGAGAGTTCAGAAACAAATAGGTCTGTGTAATTGGCTCATCCAACCAGATCTACATCATTCCAAGCATAGTCTTAACATAAGCATAATTACCTTTCCCTAACCCAATACTGATATCTTGGTCAACATTTCCCTGATCTGCAAACTCCGGATATCCTTCCACTTCATTTACTTTTCTGCATTTAGGGCCTTTAGCTAAAATCAACTACTATCTTTTATCCAGGTAATTTAACTAAAAGACAATTATTCACTTGATCTTCAATTCGTTAATCAGCATAAAAATATGACACTGGGTTAGCTTACACCTTCTACACCTTAGAAAGTTAAAGTAAATTTAGGCCTCGCAAAATATAAATAAACGAAGACACTGTGTGCTACCGAATCCGACATCCTGCGACCTAACGACACCACACAAATAAAACCGTCCGTTAGTAGCATATCAATGCTCATTTCGAATTTGTTGGCCATAAGGTCACCAAATTCTTTGCATAAGGTCGGGGACGTGGAACCAAAAATAATGTCATCAACGTAAATTTGAACCAAGAGAATGTGACCGTAGTTTTTACGGATGAATAGCGTTGTATCAATCATTCCACGAGAGAAGCCATTATCTAGCAAATACTTTGTTAAGGTCTCGTACCATGCACGCGGTGCTTGCTTCAGACCATACAAAGCTTTCTCCAAGTAGTAGACGTGCTTTGGATGAATGGGATCGACAAAGCCTTCTGGATGATCAACATAAACTTCCTCTTGAATATGACCATTCAAAAAAGCAGTTTTGACATCCATTTGAAACACCGTGAACTTCATATGAGAAGCAAATGCAAGGAAAAAACGAATAGCCTCAATCCTAGCAACCGGAGCAAACGTTTCGTTATAATCAATACCCTCTTGTTGTCTATATCCCTTGGCCACAAGACGTGCCTTATTTCGAACCACTATTCCATCAGAATCCTTCTTGTTCTTGAAAATCCACTTAACCCCTATTGGTCATTGACCCATTGGTCTTGGAACTAATCGCCATACTTTTAACCATTCAAATTGATTGATCTCTTCTTGCATTGCTGCCACCCAGTTCGGATCTAGTAAAGCTTGAGCAACCGTTATTGGTTCAATCTTACTAAGAAAGGCAGTGTATAGACACATATTTCGAGTAGCCCTTCGAGTTGAGACTGGAGCAGATGCATCACCAATGATAAGATCAATTGGATGACTTTTAGTCCATCGGTTGTTATGTGGAAGAGGTTGTACATCAGTGCTATCCATTGAAACATCAACCGTTGTTGACGTTGAGCCTTGATCCACTTGTTCTGATGTAACACTTTCTAATGGATTCATTTTAGTATCTGGAGAAACAACTGGAATTGTATTAACGGATGTATCTTGAATTGATTCAAAATTAGCATCAGGAGGTGTGAGGGAGGATGAAGAAGCAACAGGTGAATCAGTTGGTGTTGTATCTTCATCAAAGAGACTTGGTTGAGTCTCCACAGTAGTTGACTGTGACGGTGTAACCGGTACGGCTTAAACATTTGAATTCCATTGAGGAGCATAAAGACTATCAAACAAGATATCCAGTTCCTCTGTTGTTACCGTAGGAACACCCTTCTTCAAGAAAATTGAATTATGAGTGGAAGAAGTAGTAGCCAGGTTAGGATCGGGTTTTGAACCGAGTTGTTCAAAAGCCATTCCCGAAAATTCATCGAACTTGACATTAATGCTTTCCTTGATCGTCTTTGTCCGTTTGTGATAGACACGATAAGCAACTTTGTTCGAAGAATAACCGAGAAATATGTCCTGATAGCCATGAGGATCAAACTTTCTGAGGCAACAAGAAGATCATTTGCATCGGTGGATTGCACCGAGCATTGACGACGTTCAAACAGAACTTTAAGATCTCCATTGCAAAATTGGCTGACACTAAATAAACTGCACCCCAAACCCTCAACATATGAGACCCGTTTGATTGTTATGCCATTCTTCACAAAATCTCTATAACCCGCTATTGCTGCAATCTCATCATTTCCGAATGTAACCGTTCCTAGGAATTTGTCAACGAAATTGACAAGCAAGGATTTATCGCCCATCATGTGTCGAGAACAACTGAAATCAATATACCAAACACAGATGTCGAAACCCTGTAAACGTTAATTTCCTAGAGTTTATGTACCCAAAGTTTCTTGGGTCCTCTACGGTTAGTACCATCAACAAACTTTGGATCAACAATGAGATAATCACGTAAAGCATCATACAATTTAGACAATAAAGCATCATTTAAAACCACATTACATGAAGCATCATATGCAATATCAAGTTTTACATCGTTATCAGAATTCTTAACACACAACTTATTCCATGCGGATGTTTTGTTCACAGAAGAAAATTGAAAAACATGTGATGACTTCTTAGGTCGACTAGCAAATTATTTTAGTTTGTTGGCTACTTTCTTAGTCATTGGCTTAGGAACCCATACAGACTTGTAAGTCAAATTTGGATTATGACCTGTGACACGGAAAACACCTCTGTTAGTTAGACGTCCAAACTTTTTCAGTTGACACATGAGATTATTGATTTTGTAAAATTTTTAATTTGATTTTACGTTCCTTTGCATCATACTCACTCAAATCAGGTTAGGACTTGTGTGTTGTTTAGACTTGACTGATTTATTTAAAAGACACTCCTTTGATTTATTTGACATTGGAATCATAGGAATCTTTTTTCAGTTGACACAGAACCATTTTGAGAATGAACTTTCTTGATAACAAATTGTGATGAAGGTGCGACTTTTGAAACACGTTTATCAAATTGAGAACGTAGAGGATTTTTAAGAATAGTAATGGGTTTTGCATCCTTAGATGTTGTTGTCCCCTTCCCCTTCTTAGTAATCCCACCAACACATTCAGACACATTGGTTTCAACAGTAGATGGTTGCTTAAGTGTGTTAGCCTGTTTCAGTTGAATTTTTTTTTTGTTTTAAGCTTTTAATCTCAAGACATAATTCCTCAGTAGAAACTATCACTTCACCTTCCTTAAAATCATATGTACATTCTTTCTTAGGAAGCGGAGGCAATTTATCACACAAAGCAAGCATTTGTTCTAATGATTGACACTTAAGTTGCAATTCAACATTTTCCTTTTCCAGTATATCTACTTTACGACTCAAAATTAGTACAGCAGGCATGCTTGCATAGAATTCATTCAAAGGATCAATTGTTGTGTTAAAGACTATCAAGTTTTCAACAGGTGGTTCATCTCGAGGTTCTATCTTTTCATCTAAAGAATTTTGATCTAGGGATTCTGTCTCAAAGAGGACAGTTAGTTCATGTGCTAGGTCTTCACAGAAAACATCATCAGAACATGCAGGTAAGGCCGGTAGAATTGGTTTCACATCAAAAGTTGGTTCATCAAACACCTCATCTATGGTAATAATGCTAGAACTAGGTTTGTTAAATACTTCATTCTCAAGCATTAAAATGTATTTCTTTAGCATGAGTGTAAGGATATAAACCAGTCTACGCTTAGGCACATAATTTTCACGTTGCATATTCTTTTCAGTTTCAACAAGTTCCTTCAAGAAATCAGGATTTGATTTACCCATTTTAGCATTGATTTTCTCATACATTAAGCTAAATTGATGGTATTTTCTAGATTTGCGATTAACAATAATATCATCAAAATCAGCATAAGAAGCATGCACAAAATGAGATGCTAAACTAGCTTGAAAGTAATCAGAATGATATAATCCTGGAATCTTTTTGGAAGCATTATCTAAAATCTTAGAATCTTCATAACCCAACCCCCACTTTTCACCATGAATCGTTTTTGGTATATTCATGAAAATTGTTTGTTTTGAAAGTTCCATATCAATGATAGCTTTAGATTGCTCTGTACGATGGAGTTTTTCCTCATATCGAGCAAATTGAGCTTTCATTTGAAGAGACTCTTTTGACAATGAAGAAATTTCAGTGTTCTTCTCAATTATGGTGTTTTCCAATTGAATAATTTTCTTGTTTAGCTTTAAAAGTGTGGGTTCATGTTGAGTTTTCAAATCAGAAAGATCTTTTTCTAAAAATTGACCTTTTCTGCAAGTCGTTCCGATTTTAGACGATAATCAGTCCTTTCGACTTTAATAGGATGAATTGTCTTTTTGAGATCTTCAAACTCAGTTTCTGTAGAGCTGAGTTGGACATTCAATCTTTGCAACTCATATTGTAATTTAGATGATGAAGGTTTGGTCTCTTTTAGTTTGATTTTATCTTTCAAAACCTTGTTTTCAGATTTTAAACCTTTACCTTCTTTTGACATTGAGACCAGGTTCTTCATCTGGTCATTTTGCATTTTGATAAAATCAGTTGAGATTTCATTTGATTGTACCTCATCATCATCAGATGTTGAGTCAGAATTCCCCATTGCTTCCTTTGCTTTGATGAGCTTGGTCACCTTGCAAACATTTACATATTCCACCTCTGAATCTGAATCATCAGTCCAGTTAAACCAAGTATCATCAACCGTTTTCAGCTCTCCTCCAGTTTCCACAATCTGTGCCATCAACATTTTCTTCTTGTAGTAAGCTGCATCCTTTTTCTTAGGCATCTTGCACTCACGAGAGTAATGACCACATTTGCCACAATTAAAATAGATTGAATCATCCTTATTGGAATCATCAGCACGTTGTTGTTTTGATTGATCAGGTTTCTTGTAGTAGGAGGATGAAGATGAGTTCTTGCGTTGATTGGTTGATTTGCCTTTGAACTTGTGTTTGTTCAAGACTTTGGTGAACATGGCTGCCATCTTGACTAATTCAAGATGAGAATCATCAACATCAGAAAGATTCAACTCTTCAGAATCAGTTGATTCTTCTACAAGCACTTTCTTGGATAAGCTTTTGGAAGTTGTAAATGATTTGCTCTTCTTTTTGGCAATTAGGGCAAGTGGATTGCCCGGAGAAGACTCTTTCCTTCCTTCTTGAAGTTTAGACACTTCAGGTTGATAATGCATAAGAACTTCAACAAGCTCATGAATAGTCATCTTGTCAATCTCTTTAGTAGATCGAACAATGGTTCCATAAGGAAGCCAATCAACATTGAGCTTTTTGAGAAACTTCATGTTGACTTTAGCATTTACTTTTATAATCTTGCACCTTTTCAACTCATTGATAACACCATTGAAACGACGGTAGGTATCCTTGAGTGGTTCATCGGATTCCTGCTTGAAATCTTCATAAAATCCCAGAGCCTTATTCAGTTTAGTAACATCTGACATGTCATCACCTTCTTGCTGTCGTTTGATCTCTTCCCATATAGCTTTTGTTGTGGTGTTGCTATCAACATTTTCAAACAACTCATACGGGATAGCTTGCATAACAATGTTCTTTGCCTCTATGTCACCCTGAGCTCTCTCTCGTCTATCACCAGAAAGTTCATAGACTAAAATTGGCATACCAGTATTCGGATGATAATCTACAACTGGACCATCTCTCAGAGAAGCCCATATGTACTTTGCTTTCTCACCCTTGTAGTCTATGTACTGAGTGATACGGTGGAGCCACTTGAAATGTCCCGTTCTTATTGATTAAAAACGTTCCATATTAATTGATTTCGTTGCGAGGTTTTGACCTCTATATGAGACGTTTTTTTTTCAAAGACTGCATTCATTTTTAAAACAAACCATAACCTTTATTTCATAAATAAAGGTTTAAAAAGCTTTACGTAGATTATCAAATAATGATAATCTAAAATATCCTGTTTACACACGACCATTACATAATGGTTTACAATACAAATATGTTACATCGAAATCAGTTTCTTGAATGCAGTTTTTACACAATATCATACAAACATGGACTCCAAATCTTGTCCTTATTTTAGTATGCAACAGCGGAAGCTCTTAATATTCACCTGAGAATAAACATGCTTTAAACGTCAACAAAAATATTGGTGAGTTATAGGTTTAACCTATATATATCAAATCGTAACAATAGACCACAAGATTTCATATTTCAATACACATCCCATACATAGAGATAAAAATCATTCATATGGTGAACACCTGGTAACCGACATTAACAAGATGCATATGTAAGAATATTCCCATCATTTCGGGACACCCTTCGGATATGATATAAATTTTGAAGTACTAAAGCATCCGGTACTTTGGATGGGGTTTGTTAGGCTCAATAGATCTATCTTTAGGATTCGCGTCAATTAGGGTGTCTGTTCCCTAATTCTTAGATTACCAGACTTAATAAAAAGGGGCATATTCGATTTCGATAATTCAACCATAGAATGTAGTTTCACGTACTTGTGTCTATTTTGTAAATCATTTATAAAACCTGCATGTATTCTCATCCCAAAAATATTAGATTTTAAAAGTGGGACTATAACTCACTTTCACAGATTTTTACTTCGTCGGGAAGTAAGACTTGGCCACTGGTTGATTCACGAACCTATAATAATATATACATATATATATCAAAGTATGTTCAAAATATATTTACAATACTTTTAATATATTTTGATGTTTTAAGTTTATTAAGTCAGCTGTCCTCGTTAGTAACCTACAACTAGTTGTCCACAGTTAGATGTACAGAAATAAATCGATAAATATTATCTTGAATCAATCCATGACCCAGTGTATACGTATCTCAGTATTGATCACAACTCAAACTATATATATTTTGAAATCAACCTCAACCCTGTATAGCTAACTCCAACATTCACATATAGAGTGTCTATGGTTGTTCCGAAATATATATAGATGTGTCGACATGATAGGTCGAAATATTGTATACGTGTCTATGGTATCTCAAGATTACATAATATACAATACAAGTCGATTAAGTTATGGTTGGAATAGATTTGTTACCAATTTTCACGTAGCTAAAATGAGAAAAATTATCCAATCTTGTTTTACCCATAACTTCTTCATTTTAAATCCGTTTTGAGTGAATCAAATTGCTATGGTTTCATATTGAACTCTATTTTATGAATTTAAACAGAAAAAGTATAGGTTTATAGTCGGAAAAATAAGTTACAAGTCGTTTTTGTAAAGGTAGTCATTTCAGTCGAAAGAACGACGTCTAGATGACCATTTTAGAAAACATACTTCCACTTTGAGTTTAACCATAATTTTTGGATATAGTTTCATGTTCATAATAAAAATAATTTTCCCAGAATAACAACTTTTAAATCAAAGTTTATCATAGTTTTTAATTAACTAACCCAAAACAGCCCGCGGTGTTACTACGACGGCGTAAATCCGGTTTTACGGTGTTTTTCGTGTTTCCAGGTTTTAAATCATTAAGTTAGCATATCACATAGATATAGAACATGTGTTTAGTTGATTTTAAAAGTCAATTTAGAAGGATTAACTTTTATTTGTGAACAAGTTTAGAATTAACTAAACTATGTTCTAGTGATTACAAGTTTAAACCTTCGAATAAGATAGCTTTATATGTATGAATCGAATGATGTTATGAACATCATTACTACCTCAATTTCTTTGGATAAAACTACTGGAAATGAGAAAAATAGATCTAGCTTCAAAGGATCGTTGGATGGCTTGAAAGTTCTTGAAGCAGAATCATGACACGAAAACAATTTCAAGTAAGATTTCCACTTTAAATAAGATTGTTATAGTTATAGAAATTGAATTAAAGTTTGAATATGATTATTGCCTTGTATTAGAAATATAACCTACTGTAAGTAACAAAGGTTTCTTGATCTTGGATGATTACTTGGAATGGATTTAGAAAACTTGGAAGTAAACTTGCAATCTTGGAAGTATTCTTGATTTTATGAAACTAGAACTTTTGGAATTTATGAAGAACACTTAGAACTTGAAGATAAAACTTGAGAGAGATCAATTAGATGAAGAAAATTGAAGAATTAAAGTGTTTGTAGGTGTTTTTGATCGTTGGTGTATGGATTAGATATAAAGGATATGTAATTTTGTTTTCATGTAAATAAGTCATGAATGATTACTCATATTTTTGTAATTTTATGAGATATTTCATGCTAGTTGCCAAATGATGGTTCCCACATGTGTTAGGTGACTCACATGGGCTGCTAAGAGCTGATCATTGGAGTGTATATACCAATAGTACATACATCTAAAAGCTGTGCATTGTACGAGTACGAATACGGGAGCATACGAGTAGAATTGTTGATGAAACTGAACGAGGATGTAATTGTAAGCATTTTTGTTAAGTAGAAGTATTTTGATAAGTGTCTTGAAGTCTTTCAAAAGTGTATGAATACATATTAAAACACTACATGTATATACATTTTAACTGAGTCGTTAAGTCATCGTTAGTCGTTACATGTAAATGTTGTTTTGAAACCTTTAGGTTAACGATCTTGTTAAATGTTGTTAACCTATTGTTTATTATATCAAATGAGATGTTAAATTGTTATATTATCATGATATTATGATATATAATATATCTTAGTATGATATATATACAGTTAAATGTCGTTACAACGATAATCGTTACATATATGTCTCGTTTCGAAATCATTAAGTTAGTAGTCTTATTTTTACATATGTAGTTCATTGTTAATACACTTAATGATATATTTACTTATCATTTAACATAATTAACCAAGTGTATCAATATCTTAATATGATTCATATGTACCTAGTAAGACGTTATAACGATAATCGTTATATATATTGTTTTCGAGTTTCTTAATTTAATAGTCTCATTTTTATGTATATAACTCATTGTTAAAATACCTAATGAGATACATACTTATAATAAAATCATGTTAACTATATATATAACCATATATATGTCATCGTATAGTTTTTACAAGTTTTAACGTTCGTGAATCACCGGTCAACTTGGGTGGTCATTTGTCTATATGAAACCTATTCCAATTAATCAAGTCTTAATAAGTTTGATTGCTTAACATGTTGGAAACACTTAATCATGTAAATATCAATTTCATTTAATATATATAAACATGGAAAAGTTCGGGTCACTACAGTACCAACCCGTTAAATAAATTTTGTCCCGAAATTTTAAGCTGTTGAAAGTGTTGACGAATCTTCTAGAAATAGATGCGGGTATTTCTTCTTCATCTGATCTTCACGCTCCCAGGTGAACTCGGGTCCTCTACGAGCATTCCATCGAACCTTAACAATCGGTATCTTGTTTTGTTTAAGTCTCTTAACCTCACGATCCATTATTTCGACGGGTTCTTCAATGAATTGAAGTTTTTTATTGATTTGGATTTCGTCCAACGGAATAGTGAGATTTTCTTTAGCAAAACATTTCTTCAAATTTGAGATGTGGAAAGTGTTATGTACAGCCGCGAGTTGTTGAGGTAGCTCCAGTTGGTAAGCTACTGGTCCGACACGATCTATAATCTTGAATGGTCCAATGTACCTTGGATTTAGTTTCCCCCGTTTACCAAATCGAACAACGCCTTTCCAAGGTGAAACCTTAAGCATGACCATTTCTCCAATTTCAAACTCTATATCTTTTCTTTTACTGTCCACGTAGCTCTTTTGTCGACTCTGGGCGGTTTTCAATCTTTGTTGAATTTGGATGATTTTCTCGGTAGTTTCTTGTATTATCTCTGGACCCGTAATCTGTCTATCCCCCACTTCACTCCAACAAATCGGAGACCTGCACTTTCTACCATAAAGTGCTTCAAACAGTGCCATCTCAATGCTTGAATGGTAGCTGTTGTTGTAGGAAAATTCTGCTAACGGTAGATGTCAAACCCAACTGTTTCTGAAATCAATAACACAAGCTCGTAGCATGTCTTCAAGCATTTGTATCTTCCTTTCACTCTGCCCATCAGTTTGTGGATGATAGGCAGTACTCATGTCTAGACGAGTTCCCAATGCTTGCTGTAATGTCTGCCAGAATCTTGAAATAAATCTGCCATCCCTATCAGAGATAATAGAGATTGGTATTCCATGTCTGGAGACGACTTCCTTCAAATACAGTCGTGCTAAATTCTCCATCTTGTCATCTTCTCTTATGGGCAGGAAGTGTGTTGACTTGATGAGACGATCAACTATTACCCAAATAGTATCATAACCACTTGCAGTCCTTGGCAATTTAGTAATGAAATCCATGGTAATGTTTTCCCATTTCCATTCCGGGATTTCAGGTTGTTGTAGTAGACCTGATGGTTTCTGATGTTCAGCTTTGACCTTAGAACACGTCAAACATTCTCCTACATATATAGCAATATCGGCTTTCATACCTGGCCACCAAAAATGTTTCTTAAGATCCTTGTACATCTTCCCCGTTCCAGGATGTATTGAGTATCTGGCTTTATGAGCTTCTCTAAGTACCATTTCTCTCATATCTCCAAATTTTGGTACCCAAATTCTTTCAGCCCTATACCGGGTTCCGTCTTCCCGAATATTAAGATGCTTCTCCAATCCTTTGGGTATTTCATCCTTTAAATTTCCCTCTTTTAAAACTCCTTGTTGCACCTCCTTTATTTGAGTAGTAAGGTTAGTGTGAATCATTATATTCATAGATTTTACTCGAATGGGTTCTCTGTCCTTTCTGCTCAAGGCGTCGGCTACCACATTTGCCTTCCCTGGGTGGTAACGAATCTCAAAGTCGTAATCATTCAACAATTCAATCCACCTACGCTGCCTCATATTCAGTTGTTTCTGATTAAATATGTGTTGAAGACTTTTGTGGTAGGTATATATAATACTTTTGACCCCATATAAGTAGTGCCTCCAAGTCTTTAATGCAAAAACAACCGTGCCTAATTCCAAATCATGCGTCGTATAATTTTGCTCGTGAATCTTCAATTGTCTAGACGCATAAGCAATCACCTTCGTCCGTTGCATTAATACACAACCGAGACCTTGCTTTGATGCGTCACAATAAATCACAAAATCATAATTCCCTTCAGGCAATGACAATATAGGTGTCGCAGTTAGCTTTTTCTTCAATAATTGAAACGCCTTCTCTTGTTCATCCTTCCATTCAAATTTCTTCCCTTTATGCGTTAATGCAGTCAAGGGTTTTGCTATTTTGGAGAAATCTTGGATGAATCTTCTGTAGTAACCAGCCAATCCTAAAAATTGACGTATATGCTTCGGAGTTTTTGGGGTTTCCCACTTTTCAAAGGTTTCGATCTTTGCCGGGTCCACCTGGATACCTTCTTTGTTCACTATGTGACCGAGGAATTGAACTTCTTCCAACCAAAATGCACACTTTGAAAACTTAGCGTACAGTTTTTCTTTCCTCAATACTTCTAGCACTTTTCTCAAATGTTCTTCATGCTCTTAATCATTCTTTGAGTAAATAAGTATGTCATCGATGAAAACAATGACAAACTTGTCAAGATATGGCCCACACACTTTGTTCATAAGGTCCATGAACACAGCTGGTGCGTTAGTCAATCCAAACGGCATAACCATAAACTCGTAATGACCATAACGCGTCCTAAAAGCAGTTTTTCGAATATCATCCTCCTTTACTCGCATTTGATGATATCAAGAACGTAAATCGATCTTCGAATAAACCGACGAGCCTTGTAGTTGATCAAATAAGTCTTCAATTCTCGGCAGTGGATAACGGTTTTTGATGGTAAGTTTGTTCAACTCTCTGTAGTCAATACACAACCTAAATGTACCATCCTTCTTCTTGACAAACAAAATAGGAGCTCCCCATGGTGATGTGCTTGGTCGAATGAAACCACGTTCTAATAGTTCTCGTAGTTGGCTTTGCAGTTCTTTCATCTCGCTGGGTGCGAGTCTATAAGGAGCACGAGCTATTGGTGCAGCTCCTGGTACAAGATCTATTTGAAATTCAACAGATCGATGTGGAGGTAGTCCCGGTAATTCTTTCGAAAATACATCGGGAAATTCTTTTGCGACGGGAACATCATTGATGCTTTTTTCTTCGGTTTGTACCTTCTCGACGTGTGCTAGAACAGCATAGCAACCTTTTCTTATTAGTTTTTGTGTCTTCAAATTACTAATAAGATGTAGCTTCATGTTGCCCTTTTCTCCGTACACCATTAAGGGTTCTCCTTCTTCTCGTACAATGCGAATTGCATTTTTATAACATACGATCTCTGCTTTCACCTTGTTCAGCCAGTCCATGCCAACTATTACATCAAAACTCCCTAACTCTACTGGTATCAAATCAATCTTAAATATTTCGCTACCCAGTTTAATTTCTCGATTCCGGCATATATTATCTGCTGAAATTTATTTACCGTTTGCTAATTCGAGTAAAAATTTACTATCCAACGGCGTCAATGGACAACTTAATTTAGCACAAACATATCTACTCATATAGCTTCTATTCGCATCCGAATCAAATAAAACGTAAGCAGATTTGTTGTCAATAAGAAACGTACCCGTAACAAGCTCCGGGTCTTCATGTGCCTCTGCCGCATTAATATTGAAAACTCTTCCGCGGCCTTGTCCATTCGTGTTCTCCTGGTTCGGGCAATTTCTAATAATGTGGCCCGGTTTTCCACATTTATAACAAACTACATTGGCATAACTTGCTCCGACACTACTTGCTCCGCCATTACTCGTTCCGACACCATTTGTTCCTTTCGTTCTGTTAACCCCTGGTCCGTAGACCTCACACTTCGCTGCGCTATGACCATTTCTTTTACACTTGTTGTAAAATTTGGTGCAGAACCCCGAGTGATACTTTTCACACCTTTGGCATAGCTGCTTCTGATTGTTGTTGTTGTTGCGGTTGTTATTGTTGTTGGGATGATTGTTGTAGTTGTTGTTGTTGTTATTGTTGTTGTTGTTGTTATTGTTGTTATTGTTGTTATTGTTGTTGGGTCGTTTGTTGTAGTTGCGATTGATGTTGCGATTGTTGGGATAATTGTTGAGATTATAATTGTAATTGCTGTTGTTGTTGTATTGGTGATTCTTATCACCGTTTTCCTCCCACTTTCTTTTGACTTGCTTCACATTGGCCTCTTCAGCCGTCTGTTCTTTAATTCTTTCCTCAATCTGGTTTACTAGTTTGTGAGCCATTCTACATGCATGTTGTATGGAGGCGGGCTCGTGTGAACTTATATCTTCTTGGATTCTTTCCGGTAATCCTTTCACAAACGCGTCGATCTTCTCTTCCTCATCTTCGAACGCTCCCGGACACAATAGGTACAATTCTGTGAATCGTCTTTCGTACGTGGTAATATCAAATCCTTGGGTTCGTAACCCTCTAAGTTCTGTCTTGAGCTTATTGACCTCGGTTCTGGGACGGTACTTCTCGTTCATCAAGTGCTTGAATGCTGACCACGGTAGTGCGTACGCATCATCTTGTCCCACTTGCTCTAGATAGGTATTCCACTATGTTAACGTAGAACCTGTGAAGGTATGCGTAGCGTACTTCACTTTGTCCTCTTCAGTACACTTACTTATGGCAAACACCGATTCGACCTTCTCGGCCCACCTTTTCAATCCGATCGGTCCTTCGGTTCCATCAAATTCCAAAGGTTTGCAGGTAGTGAATTCTTTGTAGGTGCATCCTACACGATTTCCTGTACTGCTAGATCCAAGGTTATTGTTGGTATGTAGCGCAGCCTGTACTGCGGCTATGTTTGAAGCTAGAAAAGTACGGAATTCCTCTTCATTCATATTCACGGTGTGTCGAGTAGTCGGTGCCATTTCTTTCAAAATAGTCAAATGGAACAAGTTAATCATACAGAATATTAAGAGTAGTTAATAGTATTTCGTAGCATAATATGAACTCATTTATAAAAGCTTTTTCTTCATATTAGCGTTTTATAAGTTTAAATTCGGGTAGTACCTACCCGTTAAGTTCATACTTAGTAGCTAATATACAATTCAACTACTACAATTCTATATGAAAAACTGATTATAATAATATTTTGCGTTCAAACTTTTATACAATATTTTACAAACTTACAATACCGCTTATTTTACATAAAGCATGAAATATAGCACACAATAACTTTGATACAAGATAGTTGTGAAGATAATTCTAGCTAGTACACAAGTCGTTCAGCAAAGACAATAAAGACACGTAATTCATACGTCCAGAAACAAGTCATGCATTATGGTTTTACTAGGACTACTTCCCATCCTTGGTCTTGTGGAACATAACCGTTATGGCCGTTGATAAGACAGCGTGTTGTAACGTCGTCAAAGGGACGAGGGTTACGTAATGACCAACAGTCTCGTAATAACCTAAAAACCTCATTTCTTACCCCAATTACCGACTCCGTCACTTGTGGGAATGTTTTGTTTAATAGTTGTAGCCCGATGTTCTTTTTCTCACTTTGGTGAGAAGCGAACATTACTAACCCGTAAGCATAGCATGCTTCTTTATGTTGCATGTTAGCCGCTTTTTCTAAATCATGAAGTCCTATATTCGGATACATTGAGTCAAAATTATTTCTTAACCCGTTGCGTAAAATAGCATTTGGGTTCCCCGCAATATATGCGTCAAAGTAAACACATCGTAACTTATGGGTTTCCCAATGTGATATCCCCCATCTTTCAAATGAAAGTCTCTTATAAACCAAGACATTCTTGGAACATTCTTCGAATGTCTTACAAACTGATTTCGCCGTAAATAGTTGTGCCGAAGAATTCTGACCGACTCTAGACAAGATTTCATCAATCATGTCTCCGGGTAGGTCTCTTAAAATATTGGGTTGTCTATCCATTTTGTGTTTTTATACTGTAAAATAGACAAGAGTTAGATTCATAAAAAAATATACTTATTAATACAAGCAATTTTTACATATATCATAAAGCATAAGCACACTATATTACATATATTACACCACAAGAATACAACTATCTTATTCTGACTCGCTCGTTTCTTCTTCTTCGGTTTTGGTTCGTTTTGCCAAGTTTCTAGGGATATATGATGTTCCCCTAATACGAGCTGTCGTTTTCCACAACGGTTTAGAAAAACCTGGTGGTTTAGAGGTTCCCGGGTCATTGTTACAACTTAAGGGCTTCGGGGGTTGACGATACATATAAAGTTCATCGGGGTTGGAATTAGATTTCTCTATTTTTATGCCCTTTCCCTTATTATTTTCTTTTGCCTTTTTAAATTCAGTTGGGGTAATTTCTATAACATCATCGAAATTCTCGTCGGAATCCGATTCATCGGAGAATTGGTAATCCTCCCAATATTTTGCTTCCTTGGCGGAAACACCATTGACCATAATTAATCTTGTTCGGTTGGTTGAGGATTTTCTTTTACTTAACCATTTTATCATTTCCCCCACCGGTTCTATTTCCTCCTCCGGTTCCTCCTCTTCCGGTTCTGATTCTTCTTCCGGTTCTGATTCTTCTTCTGGTTCTTCTTCGGGAACTTGTGAATCAGTCCAATATATATTCGACTCTTCGTTATTATTAGGTGAGTCAATGGGATTTGTGCTAGAGGTAGACATCTATCACACAATATCAAACATGTTAAGAGATTAATATATCACATAATATATACATGTTAATAATATATAGTTTCCAACAAAAATGTTAAGCAATCATTTTTAAAGAAAACACGGTCGAAGTCCAGACTCACTAATGCATCCTAACAAACTCGATAAGACACACTAATGCAAATTTTCTGGTTCTCTAAGACCAACGCTCGGATACCAACTGAAATGTCCCGTTCTTATTGATTAAAAACGTTCCATATTAATTGATTTCGTTGCGAGGTTTTGACCTCTATATGAGACGTTTTTTTTTCAAAGACTGCATTCATTTTTAAAACAAACCATAACCTTTATTTCATAAATAAAGGTTTAAAAAGCTTTACGTAGATTATCAAATAATGATAATCTAAAATATCCTATTTACACACGACCATTACATAATGGTTTACAATACAAATATGTTACATCGAAATCAGTTTCTTGAATGCAGTTTTTACACAATATCATACAAACATGAACTCCAAATCTTGTCCTTATTTTAGTATGCAACAGCGGAAGCTCTTAGTATTCACCTGAGAATAAACATGCTTTAAACGTCAACAAAAATGTTGGTGAGTTATAGGTTTAACCTATATATATCAAATCGTAACAATAGACCACAAGATTTCATATTTCAATACACATCCCATACATAGAGATAAAAATCATTCATATGGTGAACACCTGATAACCGACATTAACAAGATGCATATGTAAGATATCCCCATCATTCCGGGACACCCTTCGGATATGATATAAATTTCGAAGTACTAAAGCATCCGGTACTTTGGATGGGGTTTGTTAGGCCCAATAGATCTATCTTTAGGATTCGCGTCAATTAGGATGTCTGTTCCCTAATTCTTAGATTACCAGACTTAATAAAAAGGGGCATATTCGATTTCGATAATTCAACTGTCACGACCCGACTTTTTCCGTTATCTTTTGCCGTTAATTATTTAACGACCGTTAATTGTTATTCGTGCCACGTCATTTTTATGATCTATATTATTATTTTATAGTAATATATTAATTATTATGTGTCATATGAATATTTGTATTCATATCTTTAATTGTACGTTTCTACGTGTCGCGGATTTCTATCCGGCGAATCTTTTCGGTTTTCAAACCAACGGTCGAGCTTTTGGGATTTTTAAGTCCTAATTATTTTAAATATGATATTTTAATGTCATATGATCATATATAGTGTTTATATATTTTATTCGTCGCGTATTTATTATCTCTCCGAAAAATCAATCGCGTAGCGGTGTTTTCGCGTTTAGGGCTTCGTTCGGGCATCCGGGCCACAAGCAATTTATCTTAGCATCAATTTGGATCAGAAATGGGGCCCACCCCATTGATTTTGGACGGACACCCCATGGGGAGGGGGTATACCCCTTTCATTTTTGCAATTCTCCTCATTTTCACATTTTCCTAATTTTATCAACCCTAAAATTCATTTGGTGCTCTCTCCTCTTCTCCCTCCCTAGCCGTCACCACCACCACCATAATCCATCATCATCTTCATCAAATAATACTTGGATCAAGAAATCATTCACATATTCGGATTCTACACAACGATCTCTACGCGTTCATATTACTTGATTGTTGATTAGGGTATAAACCCTAACCCTAGATTTTCAATTTTTCAATTATTTTTCTGTTTTTACATGTTATATTGATAGTATGATGATAATATGTTATTGTATTGTTGATTGTATGCGTAGAATTGCTCGATTGCATATTTTTTCGGTTTGATAAAATTGGGACAGCAGCTTTTTCGTGTGTTTCTGATATTGTAACTGATGTTGATCATAAAATAAAGTATATAAATGAGTTCCTCTCATCAAGACATTAATTTTAGACTCCGGATTCATGTCGTTTCGATTCCCGGAGCCCTAGATACGAGCAAAGTGGTATTTTGTTAAGATTGAAATGTGATTTTGGTATGAACCAGGTTTGGTCCGACTTTGTGACCATATTTGGTGACTTTAGGGTGTGTTAGTGTATTAGGACTGATGGTGGGGTGAACTTTCATGTTCGGGTCATCTCAATCCGAGCCACGTATCACCCGTTACGTCTAAAACACGTTTTTGATTGAATTGAAGTTCCAAGAAGTGTATTGGCTGTATATCACGACTTGTGGGCTGTTCATGGTATGTTCTTGAGTGTACCAAAGTGTCGGGTGGTTTGCTTAGGCGGAGATATATGTAAGGCTCGCCGAAAACCGACACCCGGGGCTCAGGATACGACCCGATGAACTTTTGATTTAAAACTTGGGATTTATTATTAAACTTATGATATAAATAATGGATTTCATTATCATTTAATTACTTATGATATAAAAAGTAATTATTATTATTATTTAAGACTTATGATATATATTTAATTATATCATTTAATTAATACTTATGATTTAATTAACATTTTAATTAAACTTGTGATTAATAATACTTTCATTATTAATGGGAAATACTTATGATAAGTATTAAATAAGACTTATAATAAGGATTAATTAATTATTTAATTATTATAAGGCTTAGTTATTATTTAATTATAATTTAATTATTAAATACTTATGATTTAATGATTATAATTAGAAACTTATGATATGATTAATAATTCATTATTAATTAATAATACTTATGATATAATTTAAAATTTATTATTAATGAATAATACTTATATTATAACTAATATTTAATTAATTAATTAAATACTTATGTTATATTAATTATATCATTTAAACTTATATTAACTTTAATAATTCATTTTAATTTAATTAAACTTATGTTATGACATAATTAGACATATTTAACTTTAATAAACGTTATAACTTATGTTGTTATTATAACATGCACTTTTAAAATTAATGTTGACTATGTTTGACCAAGGTTGACTTTTGAGTTGACTTTCGGTTGACTTTGACTTTCAGTTGACTTCTGTTGACTTTCTAAATAAGGAAACTTTCCTAACTTAAAACTTTCTAAAAATATAAACTTTCTAAATTTGGAAACTTTCCAAAAATAGAAACTTTCCAAAAATAGAAACTTTCCAAAAATATAAACTTTCCAAAAATAGAAACTTTCCTAAAATAGAAACTTTCCAAATATGGAAACCTGCTAAAAATAGAAACTTTCTAAAAATTAGAAAGTGTGTGTCCGTACGCTGTCTCGATCAAACCGATGCATGTTGAGTATTGCTCTATGTCTACTTGCAACATGTACAATAGCTATCATACTAAGACTTGACCTAAGTTAGTTATTTATATCGACCTGCTTTATTTATAGGTCGGCGTTGTGATCATTCCTGATCACTTTACTTCATTTGCTGTTCGCATATTTGTGTGGTTACTTCATTTGCTATTAAGGTGAGTTATAGTCCCATTTTTATATTTTAAATCTTTTGGGATGAGAATACATGCAATTTATTTTATATTCTGGACACAAGTGAAAGTTGGTTTAAATTATTCATTGTGAGTTGAACAAAAATATTCCCTAGTCTGGTAACTGTAATCACTGGTTTCTACTGGTGAACGCAAATCCTATGGATAGATCTATCGGGTTTGACAACCCCATTTCAAGCTAGTCGCGCTAGCAATTTGTTATCGGAATGTTTAGTACTTCGTATTTTGTTGTAGATACACTTGTTCGGTGTATATTATTTATTGTGTTTGGCAAGGGTAAATAAAGGGTTAAGTGGTTACCAGGTAGCTCACGGAAAATGGAATAATGTTTTATTATATGTTTTCTAGCATATAATTTGGTGGTTTAAAAAGGACTTTTATGTTTTCAAACATAAATTTTTATTGTTTAAATTAAATATTGTTTGCAATATTAAACCTATAATTCACTCAACATTTTTGTTGACAGTTACTCGCATGTTTTATTCTCAGGTTCATGATTGATTGCTTCCGCTGTGCTTAGAGAGTCTGCATATTTATGATGGCAGCTTTTGTTAAACATTAACTTACATTCTATTTTGTTACATTAAAAAGTGGTTGTTTGTTGACTTTATTTTGGTCAACTTTTGGTTAAAGTATTATTGTATAGTTTTTCTAAACTTATACATTTTAGTAGATTTCCTTTATAGGAAATCATTTTTAAATAAAGAATGCAAGGTTGTTTTATTAAATTCATATAGATTTTCGATCAAGCTGTGGGACCAAGTGACGGAGCCGTTAAGTGTTTTGATGGAGTCGTCACAGTTGGTATCAGAGCTCTGGTTGTAGGGAATTAGGCTGCATTGATGTCGTTACCCGGGTCAATAGGGTGCATTAGTGAGTCTAGTCTACAGTCCGGCCTATTATATATTATTATATGTGATTATTTGTGTCGTGTTGGTATGTATATTGTTATCATACATACATTTCTATTATGTTCTGAATCCGGGAGGAACTCCCATTCCGATTTAAACGTATTCTCCGACTCATGCGAGTTCATCTTTTAAAGGAACACCTCGGTTAGTGAAACCGAGGGGGTGTCATTCTTGACTTCTGGAATTCTCGACATTTCTATGTCATAATTAGTGTTTATTGATATAACGTTTAAGTTACATTACGTGTTCTAGAATTCTCGGCATTTCTATGTCATCTATTATGGTTATGTATATAACGTTTGAGTTATATCACGCGAGATGTCATTCAGTTGGGGTAATTTCTATAACATCATCGAAATTCTCGTCGGAATCCGATTCATCGGAGAATTGGTAATCCTCCCAATATTTTGCTTCCTTGGCGGAAACACCATTGACCATAATTAATCTTGTTCGGTTGGTTGAGGATTTTCTTTTACTTAACCGTTTTATTATTTCCCCCACCGATTCTATTTCCTCCTCCGGTTCCTCCTCTTCCGGTTCTGATTCTTCTTCCGGTTCTGATTCTTCTTCTGGTTCTTCTTCGGGAACTTGTGAATCAGTCCAATATATATTCGACTCTTCGTTATTATTAGGTGAGTCAATGGAATTTGTGCTAGAGGTAGACATCTATCACACAATATCAAACATGTTAAGAGATTAATATATCACATAATATATACATGTTAATAATATATAGTTTCCAACAAAAATGTTAAGCAATCATTTTTAAAGAAAACACGGTCGAAGTCCAGACTCACTAATGCATCCTAACAAACTCGATAAGACACACTAATGCAAATTTTCTGGTTCTCTAAGACCAACGCTCGGATACCAACTGAAATGTCCCGTTCTTATTGATTAAAAACGTTCCATATTAATTGATTTCGTTGCGAGGTTTTGACCTATATATGAGACGTTTTTTTTTTCAAAGACTGCATTCATTTTTAAAACAAACCATAACCTTTATTTCATAAATAAAGGTTTAAAAAGCTTTACGTAGATTATCAAATAATGATAATCTAAAATATCCTATTTACACACGACCATTACATAATGGTTTACAATACAAATATGTTACATCGAAATCAGTTTCTTGAATGCAGTTTTTACACAATATCATACAAACATGAACTCCAAATCTTGTCCTTATTTTAGTATGCAACAGCGGAAGCTCTTAGTATTCACCTGAGAATAAACATGCTTTAAACGTCAACAAAAATGTTGGTGAGTTATAGGTTTAACCTATATATATCAAATCGTAACAATAGACCACAAGATTTCATATTTCAATACACATCCCATACATAGAGATAAAAATCATTCATATGGTGAACACCTGATAACCAACATTAACAAGATGCATATGTAAGAATATCCCCATCATTCCGGGACACCCTTCGGATATGATATAAATTTCGAAGTACTAAAGCATCCGGTACTTTGAATGGGGTTTGTTAGGCCCAATAGATCTATCTTTAGGATTCGCGTCAATTAGGATGTCTGTTCCCTAATTCTTAGATTACCAGACTTAATAAAAAGGGGCATATTCGATTTCGATAATTCAACCATAGAATGTAGTTTCACGTACTTGTGTCTATTTTATAAATCATTTATAAAACCTGCATGTATTCTCATCCCAAAAATATTAGATTTTAAAAGTGGGACTATAACTCACTTTCACAGATTTTTACTTCGTCGGGAAGTAAGACTTGGCCACTGGTTGATTCACGAACCTATAACAATATATACATATATATCAAAGTATGTTCAAAATATATTTACAATACTTTTAATATATTTTGATGTTTTAAGTTTATTAAGTCAGCTGTCCTCATTAGTAACCTACAACTAGTTGTCCACAGTTAGATGTACAGAAATAAATCGATAAATATTATCTTGAATCAATCCATGACCCAGTGTATAAGTATCTCAGTATTGATCACAACTCAAACTATATATATTTTGGAATCAACCTCAACCCTGTATAGCTAACTCCAACATTCACATATAGAGTGTCTATGGTTGTTCTGAAATATATATAGATGTGTCGACATGATAGGTCGAAAAATTGTATACCTGTCTATGGTATCTCAAGATTACATAATATACAATACAAGTTGATTAAGTTATGGTTGGAATAGATTTGTTACCAATTTTCACGTAGCTAAAATGAGAAAAATTATCCAATCTTGTTTTACCCATAACTTCTTCATTTTAAATCCGTTTTGAGTGAATCAAATTGCTATGGTTTCATATTGAACTCTATTTTATGAATTTAAACAGAAAAAGTATAGGTTTATAGTCGGAAAAATAAGTTACAAGTCGTTTTTGTAAAGGTAGTCATTTCAGTCGAAAGAACGACATCTAGATGACCATTTTAGAAAACATACTTCCACTTTGAGTTTAACCATAATTTTTGGATATAGTTTCATGTTCATAATAAAAATCATTTTCCCAGAATAACAACTTTTAAATCAAAGTTTATCATAGTTTTTAATTAACTAACCCAAAACAGCCCGCGGTGTTACTACGACGGCGTAAATCCGGTTTTACGGTGTTTTTCGTGTTTCCAGGTTTTAAATCATTAAGTTAGCATATCACATAGATATAGAACATGTGTTTAGTTGATTTTAAAAGTCAAGTTAGAAGGATTAACTTTTATTTGCGAACAAGTTTAGAATTAACTAAACTATGTTCTAGTGATTACAAGTTTAAACCTTCGAATAAGATAGCTTTATATGTATGAATCGAATGATGTTATGAACATCATTACTACCTCAAGTTCTTTGGATAAAACTACTGGAAATGAGAAAAATAGATCTAGCTTCAAAGGATCCTTGGATGGCTTGAAAGTTCTTGAAGCAGAATCATGACACGAAAACAATTTCAAGTAAGATTTCCACTTTAAATAAGATTGTTATAGTTATAGAAATTGAATTAAAGTTTGAATATGATTATTGCCTTGTATTAGAAAGATAACCTACTGTAAGTAACAAAGGTTTCTTGATCTTGGATGATTACTTGGAATGGATTTAGAAAACTTGGAAGTAAACTTGCAATCTTGGAAGTATTCTTGATTTTATGAAACTAGAACTTTTGGAATTTATGAAGAACACTTAGAACTTGAAGATAAAACTTGAGAGAGATCAATTAGATGAAGAAAATTGAAGAATGAAAGTGTTTGTAGGTGTTTTTGATCGTTGGTGTATGGATTAGATATAAAGGATATGTAATTTTGTTTTCATGTAAATAAGTCATGAATGATTACTCATATTTTTGTAATTTTATGAGATATTTCATGCTAGTTGCCAAATGATGGTTCCCACATGTGTTAGGTGACTCACATGGGCTGCTAAGAGCTGATCATTGGAGTGTATATACCAATAGTACATACATCTAAAAGCTGTGCATTGTACGAGTACGAATACGGGTGCATACGAGTAGAATTGTTGATGAAACTGAACGAGGATGTAATTGTAAGCATTTTTGTTAAGTATAAGTATTTTGATAAGTGTCTTGAAGTCTTTCAAAAGTGTATGAATACATATTAAAACACTACATGTATATACATTTTAACTGAGTCGTTAAGTCATCGTTAGTCGTTACATGTAAATGTTGTTTTGAAACTTTTAGGTTAACGATCTTGTTAAATGTTGTTAACCTATTGTTTATTATATCAAATGAGATGTTAAATTGTTATATTATCATGATATTATGATATATAATATATCTTAGTATGATATATATACAGTTAAATGTCGTTACAACGATAATCGTTACATATATGTCTCGTTTCGAAATCATTAAGTTAGTAGTCTTATTTTTACATATGTAGTTCATTGTTAATACACTTAATGATATATTTACTTATCATTTAACATAATTAACCAAGTGTATCAATATCTTAATATGATTCATATGTACCTAGTAAGACGTTATAACGATAATCGTTATATATATCATTTTCGAGTTTCTTAATTTAATAGTCTCATTTTTATGTATATAACTCATTGTTAAAATACCTAATGAGATACATACTTATAATAAAATCATGTTAACTATATATATAACCATATATATGTCATCGTATAGTTTTTACAAGTTTTAACGTTCGTGAATCACCGGACAACTTGGGTGGTCATTTGTCTATATGAAACCTATTCCAATTAATCAAGTCTTAATAAGTTTGATTGCTTAACATGTTGGAAACACTTAATCATGTAAATATCAATTTCATTTAATATATATAAACATGGAAAAGTTCGGGTCACTACACCACTGAGTGTACTTGCCATCAAACAACACTGGAGGTTGGGAATCTGATCCAATGATCAAAGTATCTTGAGTAGACATCTTGAAATTGAGGTAGATTCGGTAAAGATTCGGTATTACACAAATCTAGAATAAAGGTTCACAAAAATCTAACAAAAATGTCAGATTCGGTATCTGGTTCGGTACTGTAGCAGATTCGGTAAATGATTCGGTACTGTAGCAGATTCGGTAAACCAGATTCTATATCAGAAACTGATCAGTAACACAAGTAACACACCCAGATTCGGTACAAATTCGATAAACACAAGATTTGAAGCTTTAGAACACTTAAAACCAATGTATTAAGTGATACCGAGATCCTGATTTGGTATTTGACTCGGTAGTCAATTTCTGTAAACTTTTGAATGCAAACACAATCCAATTCCTTTGAATTAGATTCAGTAACCTTGCTGCACAAGGAAACAAGTTAGTAACACACAGAATATTAAAGATACTGAATGTATAGGATACCGAATGTCAACTGTAGTAGTTGACAATACCGAGTCTAAGTATAAAAACTTAGAAAATCAATCGAATCCTTTCTCAAACCACACCAATCAGCTGCGTAAGATCAAACCGAATGTGATAGAATCACAAAGACACCACAATCTCCAACACTTAAGATGAATTATCAACTTTGAAGTAGATCAGTAGTATGGCAGTTATGATACCGAATGTTGATCGAATCTTCAATACTTGAAGAATTCAAGATGATGAAATTAAACCGTCGGAAATGTGATTTAACACATCAAGATCACAACTGAAACCTCAAATCTTTACTAAAATACAGAATCAAGCTGGAATTGATCAATACCAAGAATTTTAGCCACGAATTCTAAAAATCAACTTGATTCTTCATAATTGATGTTAAAAAGCTGTAATGATGATCGAACCTCTTTCTAATCAACTTAATACACCTTCGCTGAACATATCACACAAATCTGAACGTCAGATTATCAGATTCGAATATACCGAATCTGATTCAATCTACCGAGAGCGTACAGATTCTGTAATCTTCAATCTCTGGATCGATCTAGTGATGTAATATCACTCCCTGGAAGCTCTGTGTCACGACCCTACTTTTTCCGTTATCTTTTGCCGTTAATTATTTAACGACCGTTAATTATTATTCGTGCCACGTCATTTCTATGACCTATATTATTATTTTTGTAATAATATATTAATTATTATGTGTTATATGAATATTTGTATTCATATCTTTAATTGTACGTTTCTACGTGTCGCGGATTTCTATCCGGTGAATCTTTTCGGTTTTCAAACCAACGGTCGAGCTTTTGAGATTTTTAAATTCTAATTATTTTAAATATGATATTTTAATGTCATATATTTATATATAGTGTTTATGTATATTTTTCGTCGCGTATTTGTTATCTCTCCGAATTTTCAATCGCGTAGTAGCGTTTTCGCGTTTCGGGCTTCGTTTGGGCGTTCGGACCACAAGAGATTATCCACATGATCAAAGTGGGCCATGTGGGGCCCACCCCTTGCCAAATTCAGCCGAACATAGGCTTACACCCCCACCATTTCTCATTTTCCATTTTATTTCTAATTTACACTCCTAATTTTCACCTAAAACCTAATTTTGTGTTCTCTCCTCTCCCTCCTTTCTTTTTGGCCGAACCCTAGCACACTCCTATCATAATATTCGGCCAACATCATCAACCAATCAATTCTTCATCATTTTTCAAGGCTAGAGACATATTCGGGTTGCTATTTTCGCGTTCTTTCATCCTCTTCTTCTCGATTCTTGATTAGGGTATATACATAAACCCTAGCTTTTTCATTTTCAATTAATTTTTCTGTATTTTGATGTTATATTGATAGTATGATAGTTACATATTATTGTATTGATGATCGTATGCATAGAATTACTCGTAAACATATGTTTTCGGTTTGATATAATTGGAACAGCAGCTTTTTCGTGTGTTTCTGCTATTGTGACTGATATAAAAGTTAAAATAAAGTATCTAGATGAGTTCCTCTCATCAAGACATTAATTTTAGACTCCGGATTCATGTCGTTTCGATTCCCGGAGCCCTAGATATGATCAAAGTGGTATTTTGTTAAGATTGAAATGTGATTTTGGTATGAACCAGGTTTGGTCCGACTTTGTGACCATAATTTGTGACTCTAGGGTGTGTTAGTGTGTTAGGACTGATGGTGGGATGAACTTTCATGTTCGGGTCATCTCAATCCGAGCCACGAATCACCCGTTACGTCTAAAACACGTTTTTGATTGAATTGAAGTTCCAAGTAGTGTATTGACTGTATATCACGACTTGTGGGCTGTTCATGGTGTGTTCTTGAGTGTACCAAAGTGTCGGGTGGTTTGCTTAGGCGGAGATATATGTAAGGCTCGCCAAAAACCGACACCCGGGGCTCAAGATACGACCCGATGAACTTTTGATTTAAAACTTGTGACTAATTATTAAACTTATGATATAACTAATGGATTTCATTATTATTTAATTACTTATGATAAAAAAGTAATTATTATTATTTACAACTTATGATATATATTTATTATATCATTTAATTAATACTTATGATTTAATTAACATTTTAATTAAACATATGATAAATGATACTTCATTATTAATGGAAAATACTTATGATAAGTATTAAACTTATATTATGAGATTACTATTATAAGACTTATAATAAGGATTAATTAATTATTTAATTATTCTAAGGCTTAGTTATTATTTAATTATAATTTAATTATTAAATACTTATGATTTAATAATTATAATTAGAAACTTATGATATGATTAATAATTCATTATTAATTAATAATACTTATGATATGATTTAAAATTTATTATTAATTAATAATACTTACATTATGACTAATATTTAATTAATTAATTAAATACTTATGTTATATTAATTATACCATTTAAACTTATATTAACTTTAATAATTCATTTTAATTTAATTAAACTTATGTTATGACATAATTAGACATATTTAACTTTAATAAACGTTATAACTTATATTATTATTATAACTTACACTTTTAAAATTTACATTGACCATGTTTGACCAAGGTTGACTTTTGAGTTGACTTTCGGTTGACTTTGACTTTCAGTTGACTTTTGTTGACTTTCTAATTAAGGAAACTTTCCTAACTTATAAACTTTCCTAAAATAGCAACTTTCTAAATTTGGAAACTTTCTAAAAATAGAAACTTTCCAAAAATAGAAACTTTCCAAAAATAGAAACCTGCTAAAAATAGAAACTTTCTAAAAATAGAAAGTGTGTGTCCGTAAGCTGTTCCGATCAAACCGATGCATATTGAGTATTGTTCTATGACTACTTGCAACATGTACAATAGCTGTCATACTAAGACTTGACCTAAGTTAGTTATTTATATCGACCTGCTTTATTTATAGGTCGGCGTTGTGATCATTCCTGATCACTGTACTACATTTGTTGTTCGCTTAATTGTGTTGGTTACTTCGGTGCTATTAAGGTGAGTTATAGTCCCATTTTTCTATTTTAAATCTTTTGGGATGAGAATACATGCAATTTATTTATATTTTGGACACAAGTGGAAGTTGGTTTAAATTATTCATTGTGAGTTGAACAAAAATATTCCCTAGTCTGGTAACTGTAATCACTGGTTTCTACTGGTGAACGCGAATCCTATGGATAGATCTATCAGGTTTGACAACCCCATTTCGAGCTAGTCGCGCTAGCAATTTGTTATCGGAATGTTTAGTACTTCGTATTTTGTTGTAGATACACTTGTTCGGTGTATATTATTTATTGTGTTTGGCAAGGGTAAATAAATGGTTAAGTGGTTACCAGGTGGCTCACGGAAAATGGAATAATGTTTTATTATATGTTTTCTAGCATATAATTTGGTGGTTCAAAAAGGAGTTTTTATGTTTTCAAACATAAATTTTTATTGTTTAAATTAAATATTGTTTGCAATATTAAACCTATAATTCACTCAACTTTTTTGTTGACAGTTACTCGCATGTTTTATTCTCAGGTTCATGATTGATTGCTTCCGCTGTGCTTAGAGAGTCTGCATATTTATGATGGCAGCTTTTGTTAAACATTAACTTGCATTCTATTTTATTACATTAAAAAGTGGTTGTTTGTTGACTTTATTTTGGTCAACTTTTGGTTAAAGTATTATTGTATAGTTTTTCTAAACTTATACATTTTAGTAGATTTCCTTTATAGGAAATCATTTTTAAATAAAGAATGCAAGGTTGTTTTATTAAATTCATATAGAGTTTCGATCAAGCTGTGGGACCAAGTGACGGAGCCGTTAAGTGTTTTGACGGAGTCGTCACACTCTGATACCAAATGATAGGTCAGATCATGTTGAGATTAGAAGAAATGACAAGTTAGAATGAGATTCGGTATGTAAGAAGGAGACTCGGTATGAGAGAGAATCGGTAAAATTTACATTCCACAACTTCTAGAACTCAGTTACAATACAATGCTATCTAATTAGGACTACATAGGTTCCTTATATAGCTCTCTTCTAAAGAACCTTCATTTAAACATGTTTCACATTAACACTATATAACTTCGGGGTCCTAACATTACTAATTTAAGTTTATGTTGTAGTGACCCGAACTTTTTCATGTTTATATATATTAATTGAGATTGATATTTACATGATTAAATGTTTCCAACATGTTAAGCAATCAAACTTGTTAAGACTTGATTAATTGAAATAGGTTTCATATAGACAATTGACCACCCAAGTTGACCGGTGATTCACGAACGTTAAAACTTGTAAAAACTATATGATGACATATATATGGTTATATATATAGTTAACATTATATTATGATAAGTAAACATATCATTAAGTATATTAACAATGAACTACATATGTAAAAACAAGACTACTAACTTAATGATTTTGAAGCGAGACATATATGTAACGATTATCGTTGTAACGACATTTAATGTATATATATCATATTAAGAGATATTCGTACATCATAATATCATGATAATATAATAATTTAAAATCTCTTTTGATATTATAAACATTGGGTTAACAACATTTAACAAGATCGTTAACCTAAAGGTTTCAAAACAACATTTACATGTAACGACTAACGATGACTTAACGACTCAGTTAAAATGTATATACATGTAGTGTTTTAATATGTATTTATACACTTTTGAAAGACTTCAATACACTTATCAAAATACTTCTACTTAACAAAAATGCTTACAATTACATCCTCGTTCAGTTTCATCAACAATTCTACTCGTATGCACCCGTATTCGTACTCGTACAATACACAGCTTTTAGATGTATGTACTATTGGTATATACACTCCAATGATCAGCTCTTAGCAGCCCATGTGAGTCACCTAACACATGTGAGAACCATCATTTGGCAACTAGCATGAAATATCTCATAAAATTACAAAAATATGAGTAATCATTCATGACTTATTTACATGAAAACAAAATTACATATCCTTTATATCTAATCCATACACCAACGACCAAAAACACCTACAAACACTTTCATTCTTCAATTTTCTTCATCTAATTGATCTCTCTCAAGTTCTATCTTCAAGTTCTAAGTGTTCTTCATAAATTCCAAAAGTTCTAGTTTCATAAAATCAAGAATACTTTCAAGTTTGCTAGCTCACTTCCAATCATGTAAGGTGATCATCCAACCTCAAGAAATCTTTGTTTCTTACAGTAGGTTATCATTCTAATACAAGGTAATAATCATATTCAAACTTTGGTTTTTCTATAACTATAACAATCTTATTTCAAGTGATGATCTTACTTGAACTTGTTTTCGTGTCATGATTCTGCTTCAAGAACTTCGAGCCATCCAAGGACCCATTGAAGCTAGATCCATTTTTCTCTTTTCCAGTAGGTTTATCCAAGGAAATTAAGGTAGTAATGATGTTCATAATATCATTCGATTCATACATATAAAGCTATCTTATTCGAAGGTTTAAACTTGTAATCACTAGAACATAGTTTAGTTAATTCTAAACTTGTTCGCAAACAAAAGTTAATCCTTCTAACTTGACTTTTAAAATCAACTAAACACATGTTCTATATCTATATGATATGCTAACTTAATGATTTAAAACCTGGAAACACGAAAAACACCGTAAAACCGGATTTACGCCGTCGTAGTAACACCGCGGGCTGTTTTGGGTTAGTTAATTAAAAACTATGATAAACTTTGATTTAAAAGTTGTTATTCTGAGAAAATGATTTTTATTATGAACATGAAACTATATCCAAAAATTATGGTTAAACTCAAAGTGGAAGTATGTTTTCTAAAATGGTCATCTAGACGTCGTTCTTTCGACTGAAATGACTACCTTTACAAAAACGACTTGTAACTTATTTTTCCGACTATAAACCTATACTTTTTCTGTTTAGATTCATAAAATATAGTTCAATATGAAACCATAGCAATTTGATTCACTCAAAACGGATTTAAAATGAAGAAGTTATGGGTAAAACAAGATTGGATAATTTTTCTCATTTTAGCTACGTGAAAATTGGTAACAAATCTATTCCAACCATAACTTAATCAACTTGTATTGTATATTATGTAATCTTGAGATACCATAGACACGTATACAATGTTTCGACCTATCATGTCGACACATCTATATATATTTCGGAACAACCATAGACACTCTATATGTGAATGTTGGAGTTAGCTATACAGGGTTGAGGTTGATTCCAAAATTTATATAGTTTGAGTTGTGATCAATACTGAGATACGTATACACTGGGTCGTGGATTGATTCAAGATAATATTTATCGATTTATTTCTGTACATCTAACTGTGGACAACTAGTTGTAGGTTACTAACGAGGACAGCTGACTTAATAAACTTAAAACATCAAAATATATTAAAAGTGTTGTAAATATATTTTGAACATACTTTGATATATATGTATATATTGTTATAGGTTCGTGAATCAACCAGTGGCCAAGTCTTACTTCCCGACGAAGTTAAAATCTGTGAAAGTGAGTTATAGTCCCACTTTTAAAATCTAATATTTTTGGGATGAGAATACATGCAGGTTTTATAAATGATTTACAAAATAGACACAAGTACGTGAAACTACATTCTATGGTTGAATTATCGAAATCGAATATGCCCCTTTTTATTAAGTCTGGTAATCTAAGAATTAGGGAACAGACACCCTAATTGACGCGAATCCTAAAGATAGATCTATCGGGCCCAACAAGCCCCATCCAAAGTACCGGATGCTTTAGTACTTCGAAATTTATATCATATCCGAAGGGTGTCCCGGAATGATAGGGATATTCTTATATATGCATCTTGTTAATGTCGGTTACCAGGTGTTCACCATATGAATGATTTTTATCTCTATGTATGGGATGTGTATTGAAATATGAAATCTTGTGGTCTATTGTTACGATTTGATATATATAGGTTAAACCTATAACTCACCAACATTTTTGTTGACGTTTAAAGCATGTTTATTCTCAGGTGAATATTAAGAGCTTCCGCTGTTTCATACTAAAATAAGGACAAGATTTGGAGTCCATGTTTGTATGATATTGTGTAAAAACTGCATTCAAGAAACTGATTTCGATGTAACATATTTGTATTGTAAACCATTATGTAATGGTCGTGTGTAAACAGGATATTTTAGATTATCATTATTTGATAATCTACGTAAAGCTTTTTAAACCTTTATTTATGAAATAAAGGTTATGGTTGGTTTTAAAAATGAATGCAGTCTTTGAAAAACGTCTCATATAGAGGTCAAAACCTCGCAACGAAATCAATTAATATGGAACGTTTTTAATCAATAAGAACGGGACATTTCATATGTGTTTAATTATAAAAATTTATTTATATTAATCTTTTTTATTGTATTTTGACAATAATAAATTTAAGACAAAATTTCTTCGTTGGTATTTCAACTCTGTACTAAACAACGTATATGATCTTAAACTTTTTTTTTTTTTTGACTTCGTTGACATCGAACTATTAAGATATTTCACGATTGACCTTGATGATAACGGTAGTTAAGTTTTGCCCATTAAATTAAGTCATGTGCACATCACTTGAGGTCATTTTGGTACATCTACATTTTTTACTCTACCTTGTTTATTTCTTTCCCATCAAACAACAAAACTAAATTAGAGACCTCAAAAAACTAGGGCTTAAAATTTCTTCCCCATCGATATATTAACCTCCTAAATCCCTTAAGAAAATAGGGCTTCGATTCCCAATCAGAAGAACGAGGCAAAATCCAACTATGGCTACTTGGTAACTTACTTATGTTATCTCCACTGCTCATATATTTAATGATATATGCATTACAGGGATTCGAACATTAAACCGTCCCGAGGGGCAAGCGGTCGAATCTGGGTCATGAATACGGGTCGGTAAAACCTTCCACGGGGCAATCCGGCTTTCAGAAAATAAATCTCACGGATATCTTATTTTAGGGGAGAGACTCGAACTTGAGACCTCCTCACATACATCCCAATGCACAAGTGCAAAGGGGTGAACTATTAGACCACTAGGGTGGGTTCTTTGTTACAAGTATTTAAATCGACATTTTAAACCCGTTGACTATTTGTTGCAAATATATTGGAGTATTTGATTAAAAACCCATTTTTTGTCAAACACCGTGATTTTGGGGAACAAGTTAAAAAAATGAAGTTAAGAGACAAGAATACCCTCACATGTTTTGCACATGTATTGAGTTAACGAAGAAATACAAACGATCGTTAGTGTTAAGGTCATTCGTGAGATAATATAATAGATCGAGGTCAATAAAGTCAAATAAAAAGTTTAAGGTCACCTACGCTATTTAGTACAAAGCTGAAAGACCAACGACGAAATTTTGTCTAAAATTAAATCATCAATCAACTACAAAATAATAAAAGTAACTCTACATAAAGAAATTAAAAATGTAAAACTCACCCCCATAATCCTCCCATCACACTTTATCATTATTTTCCTTTTTATCACCACATTTGTTACGTCACCATACACCGTTATCCACACAAACAACTCTATCACTTTGCCATATTACCGACACCCCTACAAATAGTCTAATTGAAATAATTTTAGTTTAATTTCAAATTGCTTACACTTATTGGTCTTACAACTATATTATTATTATTATTATTATTATTATTATTATTATTATTATTATTATTATTATTATTATTATTATTATTATTATTATTATTATTATATATATATATATATTATAATAATAATAATAATAATAATATTCATAATAATAATAATATTCATAATATATATATATATATATATATATATATATATATATATATATATATATATATATATATATATATATATATATATATATATATATATATATATATATATATATATATATATATATATATATCAAAAAACCAAATCATACCTGATCCCATCATAATGCATCTGATCTTCATGCCCTTCACAATATTCCACTTGAAGACTTCAATAACTCTAGACTTAAACTCTTCATAACTTGAAAACTTCAAAACTTCAAGATCTTGACAAACATCATGTTGACAGCCTTTAATCTTCATAACTTTAAGCCACACTTTAATCTTGACATCCTAATCTTTAGCATTCATTCTTCTAATCCTCATGATAATCAGAATCCCAATAAAGTCCAAATACCTGCACATCAAAACAACCATACTATCCATGACAGTATATTGCTTTAATTGTCTATCTTTTTTTTATCCATATCATTCCTTATAAACTTTTCATCATAACACCTAAAAGACCACCTCCACAAGAGCCACCAAAGAGATCTCCACCAATAGAACCACCACACTATGCTAGTAGCAATGAGAGCTATTAAATACACCAAACAACCAAAATTAACACCTGGTAATCTGAAGTCAATACAGACTGCAATCAAACTGCCTCCAAACATAAATAAATACCCGCTCAAATATAAGAAGTCAAAGCAGCCATAATAATGAAAATACACTCTACATCTCCAGCATAAGATCATATCACAACTATTCAACCCTAAGAATGACCTTCCAGCTACAGTGCTCTCGGGCACTTAAATATAGGTCATAGCAAGCATACTACCAATAACATACCATTTTCACATACATAAATATAGGTCATAGCAAGCATACCATCAAAACAACAGTACCTTGCAAATCAACTACTTTATTTTAATAGTTCCTCATTCCCAGATTCTACAAATCATAACAAATCACATTTATACACAAACATATACATACAAAAAAATAATAAAGAATATTGCAACTGTTTGTTTATATAAAATTAAATTATAAGATTAATTCGAGTACATTGCTTAAATCACCAACCTTTAGTTGTACCAATAGCAGCTTCAAGCCTTTGCAACCGTTCCTAATCGCCATCAACCTTCGACCACCACCTCTTTTAAACTTATGTCGCTACCATTGTCGTAGTTGTTGTGACAGAGTGGTGGTGGTGGTCACGGTCGTGTCAGGGGTTGTGGTGAGAGTATAGCCTTTGATCTGATCCGTGAGAGGGTGATTATTTAGTGGTGAAGGGAGGATGTAGGTGGTGACCCGCGGCGGTTTTACTGACCATTGAAGTGGTTACAATCAAATGGGTCAGAAACCGATTATAATAAACAGTTAAAATAGGTCAAGATTCACCCAAACAGCCTTTAACAGCTTTTTTGACAAATGTATATATTCTAAAATGAGGAAAACACCACAAATGGCATTCATTGACAAATGTATATATATTCTAAAATGAGGAAAACATGTGCACATTATGTACGTTAGTTAATTAGAATTAGTATATTAGTATATCTTTTATTGTTAATTAATCAATATTCAATATTCAATATATATATAGTAATAATATGAACAAAAAAGGGATTAACTGAGACTAAATATGGGTTCTATGCGCTATTGTATTCAAAAGACTGTTAGATGTAATCCATAAATGTATATGCCATTAACAACCCACAATCAATCAGAATGCATAGAAATAAACTTAAAGAGCAAAATAATAAACAACATTTAATATACTATAGACCAGTGAGCCTGTTAAAAGGCAATCCAAACATACAGTTCAAAAATGCAAACAATAAAAATAAACAAATTGATTTACTACACAGATCCAGCAACAACGGAAAAATTTTAAAAAGGGTAACACAAAATATTAGTAGCAGCCTGTCCTATAATTAAAGTGATTAAACATTAACTTCATCAAGAACAATCAAAAGACAAAAAAAAAAAATACAGGAACATGAAAAAAATAATCATAGCAAAGGAATAGAAAAAACCCAACCTAAAACAATCACTCCATTATACACAATTCAAAGAATGGAAGAAATAGATAGAAGACACTAAACTTAAATACCAATAAGGCAAAACACACAGAAAGACAACATTTAACATGTAAAAAATAAAGTAACAAACTGTAAACAAATACCTCTAGGTATCGTTAAAGAAGACTGATTAGAAGGCAATGGATACAGAGACGGAGGTGCGATACCATTGACAGATTGAGCCATAAACTGGCTAATAATGAAGGATAAACTACAAATACAAACATAAAACAGTATAAGACAGTAACACAACAGTGGTCCCAAATTTGTTAACAAAAAAATATGAACAATAAACAAATACATGATAAAGAAAAGTGGAAGAAGCGCTCGCCCAGAGAGAACGGCTTTGGCCCTGCCAACTAACGTTTCTACCGATAAAAAACCAAAAAACAAATAAAATAAAAAATAAACTTTAACAAAGACTGCACTGTTTTTAGCTGCAGTAACCACTGTTTTTAGCTGCACAGAAAAGCAAATACTTAGCAATTCAAAAATTATATTTTCATAACAAATGATCTGGTATGTCAATTCCAATAGGTACTTATCCACAAAGAGTTGCTCATCAACTAACTCTCTTCAACTATCCCTGCCACATTTGTCCAAAACTTAACAATCGAGTTATCAAATATAGTTTGCACATAATCATGTTGAAAACGCCATGAAAAAAGGATAAAACAATTGAACACTATTAGGTACTTACCAATCAACAAAAACTATGTAAACCCACTAAGAAGTAAACGGGTCAAAATATCTACATATTAGGTACTTACCTACCAAGTAAAGTTGTTTTGAGCACATTTTATCAATAACCAATATGATCCCCTAAATTGTACATGTGATTAAAGTAATACTCAAATTTAGACCGTATTCAGATGCAAGACTAAAATTGTGCAGTTAGTAAAAGTTATAAAATAGGTGGTAAAAGCAATGAGGAAACAATGCAAGTCTCATAGAACATACCAAAGAAGTATGCAAGGCCAAGTAATGCATTGTTTACAAAACTAATGAATATAGAGGTACTGTATCACCTACTCTCGGGCTCATAACAGGTTATAGTGTTAAACAATCAACAATGCAAAAATAGGATAGTGTTTACAATCATTTGACTAAGTATATTTGTGAAATGTTGGAAATCACTTGTCTCAGATGACTTGAACGAAGAATGGGATTCTGGAGCATGTTTAGTAATTGGTTCACGACCGCTCTGTTCCAGGCCCTGCAAGTGACAACGTTTAGATATTGTATATATTATTTATTCATCATTAAGATTATATAATAAGTTGTGGGTTTTACATATCTACTCAGTGGCGGAGGTTCTCTAAGACAGGAAGGGTCAGTTGCCCCTGCCATAAAATGTGTTGTAGTTAGGCTTTTAATATTATATGCTTTAGAAAACAAAAAGATCTCTAGATTATCCCCTCTAGGAAAACAAAAACTCAGTTAAAATACACGGTTATATTGTATGGCCCAGGCCCAATAAGTTAATTTTAATGCTTATGCTTATAATTAATTACAGAAATAATATCATCATACCGAGCTCTATGCCTCTATATATAGTTATTATCTAATGTAACTAGATTACCACTAATACTTTTTTATGATGACTGAATTCTTTTTTTTTTTAAGATAGAAAAATACATTTCATTTTCTTTTACATATATTCAAAGTGATGATGATAGGTTCGGTTTTATATTTATACAGTATTATATATAGTAATAATATAATATACATTTGTGCGATAGGAATTTCGCCCCCTCGACATAATATTTCAAGTTCCGCCATAATCTACTGCTTGATGTATCGGGCAGATCGTTATCACCGCTAGGTGGACCCGGTATTGGTTTCCTTTCTTCTTTTATAGCTATCCTTATATCTGCTACTTTCCAAGCTGCATACTTCTGTTCTGCTCCAGCTATATGACAATCTAATTATAATTAATCAAGATCAACTTTGATTATTTCTCTTCCTTATAAGAAGGTTGAAAAATAATAGCATTAATTATTTCTGAATTACCTCGCAATTTATATTGTTACCCAACACAACTTGAATTAAAAACTCTTATTAGGTTTCGACATCAACCACAATTAAAGAATGTAATTCAAGAAGCAAATAACTTGAATTAATTTTTTTATGATACCATCCAAACAATAATGACACAACAAAAATTTTTATTCTACCATCCAAACAATAATTACACAACAACAACAGATTCTAATAATAATTCAACTTACAGTATGTGAACTTGTGAAGTATAACCCGTAGTAGCTGTCTAAAATCATAATCAAGTCAGTCAATTTATCTGCAAATTAAAAAGCCCAAAATTTAAGATGGAAAGTTACAACTTTTACAAACTTAATTAGACCAATAATTTATTTCCAAGAAAACATAGTGAGTAATTCAAATGTATGTGCTGACCAATCTCAGTGGAATTTATTAATACATGATATTTTGAATAGGCAAAAGGTATATCAAAAAAATCAAATATGCAATCAGATTAACAGTCGCAAACTAAAGCACCCTTCAAAGTTTCCATTTTAATTTGTATATTTATAATCATTAGAAATAAATTGGCGGATTGTTTCATGAAGACAGGGTAGCTATATCTAGTCTTAATCGAAGGATTAAAAGGCATAGAGTCCTATTCAAAAACTGAAAGTATATCATGTAGATAGTGACAACAATAATATATTAAACTTATACTCTAATAGTCAAACTATAAAAATGAGATACCTTTTGAGATGAAGAACCAATTAGGGCATCAGCAAGAGTCCAGAGAGGATTTGATGAAGAAGAAGGGTTACAATTGGCGCCACCGATAACCAAATCCCTCATCGCAATCTATATTTTCGATTAATCAAATAATCAATTGTTGATACGATTCGATCTTTGAAGATGAAAGATTGAAACAATCGGTGGTGAGGCGGCGACAGACGGATTCGTAAAATGGAACTGAAAGATGACTTGATTAAGATGAGGAAGATCAGCCCGTTAATTCGTTCATCCCTAATTTTTTTTTCTTTTCAGAATCATATATTAAACAACATCGGTGTTAATTGGTAGCGATGATTGGAAGAAAACAGAACGACGATTGGAATTGAGGATGAAGAAGATGGAGCGGTTGAATGAAAAAATACGGATTTAGGTTTTATTGGATAATTATGTGAGATCCTAAATTTTTGCCTCTAACCGCCTAGTATATTGATTTTGAATTCAAATTGTGGTCAAGCGGGATTCCAAGTCATCATGTAGAAAAGAGACCTACCAATGAAGATATGACATGTAGGATGACACGTGGACAGGAAGAAGGAGGAGGCGGCACATAGGATTCAGTCACTTGATTTATAATATTGTATAGATAGATAGATAGATAGATAGATAGATAGATAGATAGATAGATAGATATCTGTGTGTGTGTGTGTGATTGTAATCTATAGTTTCTATTAAAATCCTATAATAATAATGTTATTATTAGGCTAATTCATTTGTTACGAAAATATCAAAAAGAAAAAGAAAAAAATCTAAACCCTTAAGCTGATGTAATAAATCTATTTATTTACAATTAAAATAAATAAAAATTAATAATTATATTATACGGAGTATCTGATGAATAAAATAGAAAACCCTAGACAAAAAACCACGCCTCCTCTTCCTCTTCCCTCTTCCTCTTCCTCTTCCTCTTCCTCTTCACCTCTGCTTTCAATCCAGAGGATTGAATCTTCAATCTAAAAATCTCTAAATCAAGCCGTCGTTTCGGTTATGACTCATTGTATGATTACATGTATCTATTTATCACTTTTTTTTTTGCCTTAATAGCTCATCTGATGTGGAGGGCAGACAAATTTTTTTTTTTTTTTATATCAAGAAGGCTAGGCGGCTGCCGAAGGATTCTTGAGAGGTAAGTTAGACATCTTTTACTTGTATTTTTTTTTCCTTTTACCTTCATACGATGTAATTGTTACTTCTTCTGTAACACCCCAGCTTAACATGACCACAATATTGTCCGCTTTGCCCGCAGGCGCACGGCTTTTCCTTGGCGACCACACACGAGAAGCACTTTCTCAGGAGGTCACCCATCCTGGTAGTGCTCTCGCCCGAGCACGCTTAACCACAACGTACTCGCACTTTTACTCAGCCTGTGATCCCAAAACGCGTTGTGTCATTTAAGCGTGAGTATTACCTTATAATCCCATGATCACTCATGTTCGTGGGCGATGTGGGATTTGCCTAGGGTGTTACATTCACCCCCCCTTAGGGACTCATCGTCCTCGATGAGGTTTGCCCCACCACCCCCAATGGCACATGAGTGGCTCTGATACCATTCTGTAACACCCCAGCTTAACATGACCACAATATTGTCCGCTTTGCCCGCAGGCGTACGGCTTTTCCTTGGCGACCACACACGAGAAGCACTTTCCCAGGAGGTCACCCATCCTGGTAGTGCTCTCGCCCGAGCACGCTTAACCACAACGTACTCGCACTTTTACTCAGCCTGTGATCCCAAAACGCGTTGTGTCATTTAAGCGTGAGTATTACCTTATAATCCCATGATCACTCATGTTCGTGGGCGATGTGGGATTTGCCTAGGGTGTTACATCTTCCATACGCAAATTGTTACAATTTGTAATTGTAAATTGTTATGCAAATGTATTATAGAAAAGTATTTGGTCTTGAGAAAATAAACTCATTTTGGTTGCAAACACTTCCAAGGGTATAGAAATACTCACATATATGGAGCATGAGTTTTGTGTTGACTCAATGGATTTCGTTGGATGATATTGCAGGTTCCTGAATTGGATATCGGATCTTCGGCATGATGCTACATGGCTGGTCACTTTCGAACGTTTATCTAGTGAGCATACTTAAAGCGTTTAGTTATATACTGATAGGCTTCTTATATGCTTTGAAACTTAATATACTCTATATTAAGCGATGTAATTATTTGTTGTTGTATACCTAATAGGATCGAGTATTGTTCAGTGATGTACATTGGATGTGGCAGGCCTTTTACTTATTCTGAAAGTGCATCTTTTATGAGTTGGCAATAAATGTCATTAAACTGGATAGACGAGCATGTACGTCTCCAAGAAGCAACTTTTCATACTAAGGAATTTGAGGTTACTAGCCTTGATTGTGTATTTATGAGTTGGCTTATTGTGAAAGGATTGTTGTATTTTGTTATATCTCTCTTAACATCTATTGATTATTGATTTATTCGTTATGAAATTACATATAATTAATTTATTAGTTATTGATTATTGAGTTATTCGTAATTAAATTACATATATTTGCTAATTAAACTCTCATATTCAGTGGATTATCTGGAAGAAAATAATAATAATTACTCCGTATTTCTTTTATGTTTGTTATGGTGATCACAAATGGGTTGAACATGGTCTGATGAAAACTAACTACTGCTTTTTGGAGTAAGACCTACAGGGATTGATCTTTAAAATGCCATTGTTTGGATGAATATTAGAACCAATTCAAGTTTGCAGTTATGTTTACATAATTTGGTTTAATTCATAAATCTTTTATTATCAATTAATGGTTTTTGATGCATACCCACTTTGTTTTCATTGCAAAAGACATAACCATTTTTCTTTTGTTAGATGATTAATCTCTTTGTGAGATTTGGATTGATCGCCTGTCTTATAAGACTTAAGAGTGGTAATATGGGTCATTGTAGATTATAATAAGCTAAAATTATTTGAGGTTGTCTTTGGTATTTAAATGATTGTCAAATGTAGGGCTGTTAATGAACCGAGCTTTTAACGAGCTACTCGAGTTCGAGCTCGTTTATTTCAAGTTCGAGCTTTACCTAGTTCGAATTCGAGTCGAGTTCGAACAAAAAAAATTGTTCGATTAGTTTCACGAGCCGAGCTTAAAAAACTTAATATTCGACTCGACTCGCTCGATAATCGTTTAATAGTCGAGCGAGTTAATCGGACTCGAATAGTTCGTACGCTCATGTTTGTTAATTGAGCTACACTAACCGAGCATGCGAACCAAGCTTTGCAAACATGCAGAAAAATTTAATATTGTAGCTGCCAAGATTCGAACTAATGATCGTTTAATTGAATTTCAAGTGTTTAACCACTAAGCTATAAGAACTTTTTGGTGTAATTTTAGTATTAATGATAGTTTATATTATTATTCATTTTCCACATGAAAACATAACATCAAACGTTAATTCGTAATTAAGTATTATTAATATTTTCATATGCAATGCATTCATTAACGTTTTTTCGTAATTAAGTGTTATTAATATTATCATATGCAAAACATTCATTGTAACTGTATAATGTATTACATTTTAATTTTTATGTTATTCAAATACAACTAAGGTTAATCAATTTGTTAATATGTAACTAAAATTTAAAATTCAATGATTAAGTTACATAGTAAACATAAACATAAACATTATTATTAATTTTCAAGGATTAAGTTTCAAGTCGTAACTCCAATATTTAAGTCACATAACTCAAGCAGTAAACAATAAACACTGTTCGTTAATTTTCAATATTTAAGTCACATACAGGGGCGAATGTTCATGTATTGAGGTGAAGTCCTATGACCCCACTATTTTTTAATTTCTTTTTTTACCATTTACTTTTCAAAATTTATAGGACACCACTAAATTTAATTATAGGACCCCATATATTTTTAGAATTTATGGATTTTTTGAGTTAAACAACCACTAAAGTACCATTTAAATCTAATTAGTTTTAAAAAAATTTGAGACCCCAATGAAATTTTATCTTAGATTCGTCACTGTTCACATAGTAAACAATATTTGTTAACCTTATTAATTATTCATTAATTGGATATTAGTATTGGTTTGAGTTACATTTGATCGGTATAGTAACATGACACTCAAGTCTCAAGAGTATCTTGCCTTTAAAAAAAAAAAAAAAAAAAGTCTCAAGAGTAACATGACACGTATGTCTCAAGTGTAACATGACACTTAATTCAATAATCGAACTGGTAAAATAGTAGACATTGTTAGTAATCTTCTATGTTTAAGTTTCAGATTGTAAATATTGTTTTTTAATTAAATAGTTGTAATAATTTAAATAGTAAATATCGTTTGCTGATGTTAGTAAAACATTGTTTACTAATGTATATATTTATAGATAATTATATTGAATACATGTGTAATTTATAGATAATACACAGTGTCAATTGTATTGGAAATGAAATTCAACAAGACTGTTGAGTTCCATACAATGCATATAAATAATGGAATATATTATATCATACCAAACTTAGTATCTATTTGGATTTTTAATAAATTAAACTGTTTTACGAGTATATTTTTAATGGAGGAAAGAATGGACCTTTTAAAAAGCCTTTCATTTTATTTGGTTTCGACGTTCACTTGCATATACAAGGAAAAAAGTTATACAAATTTTTAAGTAATTTATGTTTATTGATGTTATTAATAATAATTATGCAAAAAATACAAGAAGTAAAGAAGTTTCATCCCACATTAGATGGTGAAAGAAACTTACAAAGAGAGATTCAAGTATAAATAGAGAGCTCAAACAAGCTTATCTACTTGTGAAGAATTGAAAATGTATTATCTACAAGTATATACATTTATTATCCCTATACACTAAAAGGCATGGCCGGATTTTCAATTATATCGAATTGTCGTTTTGAGTTTGCGTTCACACTACAACCGGTTCTTCAACTTCAGCTTACTTTACACAATGACCCCTTAAGTTTTCACTTTTTCGAGGGTAGAAAACGTAATTATATAATTTTATTAAAATAAAAGAAATTAATTCCACCCGAATTTTTAATGGGCCCGATCTTCTCGCTCGGTGCGCGTTAAATTTAATAACTTGGGCCATGATAAATAAAGAATAAAAACTAAATTTATTCATTTGAGCTTAACTTATCTACACTTTTAAAAGTCTTGGGCAGTTGGGCTTGGTAATTTTTGTGACCAATAAATAATATTGGGCCCCTAAAATTATTGGGCCCGGGGCGAATGTACACCTTGTACCCCCTCCGGGCCGGCCCTGAATATGAATCTCCAAATCTAAATTAGACTATTAATGCACATTTCTATTGTGCATCATATTTGATTGTTGTAAAACTTCAGTTATGTGTATTTGATTGTGGTGTGTTGTATTGATAGTTTCGTGATGTTAAATATGAAGTTGTGATAGTGCTGCGTATATGATTGTTTTGTGATGCATTGTTATTGGATTCGTGATGATAAATATAAAAGTTGTGATATGAGATTTGAAATGTCCCGTTCTTATTGATTAAAAACGTTCCATATTAATTGATTTCGTTGCGAGGTTTTGACCTCTATATGAGACGTTTTTCAAAGACTGCATTCATTTTAAAACAAACCATAACCTTTATTTCATAAATAAAGGTTTAAAAAGTTTTACGTAGATTATCAAATAATGATAATCTAAAATATCCTGTTTACACACGACCATTACATAATGGTTTACAATACAAATATGTTACATCGAAATCAGTTTCTTGAATGCAGTTTTTACACAATATCATACAAACATGGACTCCAAATCTTGTCCTTATTTTAGTATGCAACAGCGGAAGCTCTTAGTATTCACCTGAGAATAAACATGCTTTAAACGTCAACAAAAATGTTGGTGAGTTATAGGTTTAACCTATATATATCAAATCGTAACAATAGACCACAAGATTTCATATTTCAATACACATCCCATACATAGAGATAAAAAACATTCATATGGTGAACACCTGGTAACCGACATTAAAAAGATGCATATATAAGAATATCCCCACCATTCCGGGACACCCTTCGGATATGATATAAATTTCGAAGTACTAAAGCATCCGGTACTTTGGATGGGGTCTGTTAGGCCCAATAGATCTATCTTTAGGATTCGCGTCAATTAGGGTGTCTGTTCCCTAATTCTTAGATTACCAGACTTAATAAAAAGGGGCATATTCGATTTCGATAATTCAACCATAGAATGTAGTTTCACGTACTTGTGTCTATTTTGTAAATCATTTATAAAACCTGCATGTATTCTCATCCCAAAAATATTAGATATTAAAAGTGGGACTATAACTCACTTTCACAGATTTTTACTTCGTCGGGAAGTAAGACTTGGTCACTGGTTGATTCACGAACCTATAACAATATATACATATATATCAAAGTATGTTCAAAATATATTTACAACACTTTTAATACATTTTGATGTTTTAAGTTTATTAAGTCAGCTGTCCTCGTTAGTAACCTACAACTAGTTGTCCACAGTTAGATGTACAGAAATAAATCGATAAATATTATCTTGAATCAATCCACGACCCAGTGTATACGTATCTCAGTATTGATCACAACTCAAACTATATATATATTTTGGAATCAACCTCAATCCTGTATAGCTAACTCCAACATTCACATATAGAGTGTCTATGGTTGTTCCGCAATATATATATAGATGGGTCGACATGATAGGTCGAAACATTGTATACGTGTCTATGGTATCTCAAGATTACATAATATACAATATAAGTTGATTAGGTTATGGTTGGAATAGATTTATTACTAACTTTCACGTAGGTAAAATGAGTAGTTTTTATCAATCTTGTTTTACTCGCCATTTCTTCGTTTCTAATCCGTTTTGAGTGATTCCAGTGGCCACGGTTTCGTATTGAACTTAACTTTATGAATCTAAACATAAAAAGTATAAGTTTATAGTCGAAAATACAAGTTACAAGTCGTTTTTGAAAGAGGTAGTCATTTCCGTCGAAAGAACGACATCTTGATGACCATTTTGAAAAACATACTTTCACTTTGAGTTTAACCATGATTATTGGATATAGTTTCATGTTCATAAGAAAAATCATTTTTTCAGAAGTATAGCTTTTAAATCAAAGTTCTTCTTAGCTTTTAATTATCCCAACCAAAACAGCCCCCGGTTTTACTACGAGGCGTATATCCAGTTTTATGGTGTTTATCGTGTTTCTGGATTTTAAATCATTAAGTTAGCATATCATATAGATATAGAACATGTGTTTAGTTGATTTTAAAAGTCTAGTTAGAAGGATTAACTTTATTTGCGAACAAGTTTAGAATTAACTAAACTATGTTCTAGTGATTACAAGTTTATAACGTTGAATAAGACAGCTTTTTATGTATGAATCGAATGATGTTATGAACATCATTACTACCTCAAGTTCCTTGGATAAACCTACTGAAAATGAGAAAAATGGATCTAGCTTCAAAGGATCCTTGGATGGCTTGAAAGTTCTTGAAGCAGAATCATGACACAAAAACAATTTCAAGTAAGATTTCCACTCGAAATAAGATTGTTATAGTTATAGAAATTGAATTAAAGTTTGAATATGATTATTACCTTGTATTAGAAAGATAACCTACTGTAAGTAACAAAGGTTTCTTGATCTTGGATGATTACTTGGAATGGATTTAGAAAACTTGGAAGTAAACTTGCAATCTTGGAAGTATTCTTGATTTTATGAAACTAGAACTTTTGGAATTTATGAAGAACACTTAGAACTTGAAGATAGAACTTGAGAGAGATCAATTAGATGAATAAAATTGAAGAATGAAAGTGTTTGTAGGTGTTTTTGGTCGTTGGTGTATGGATTAGATATAAAGGATATGTAATTTTATTTTCATGTAAATAAGTCATGAATGATTACTCATATTTTTGTAATTTTATGAGATATTTCATGCTAGTTGCCAAATGATGGTTCCCACATGTGTTAGGTGACTCACATGGGCTGCTAAGAGCTAATCATTGGAGTGTATATACCAATAGTACATACATCTAAAAGATGTGTATTGTACGAGTATAAATACGGGTGCATACGAGTAGAATTGTTGATGAAACTGAACGAGGATGTATTTGTAAGCATTTTTGTTAAGTAGAAGTATTTTGATAAGTGTCTTGAAGTCTTTCAAAAGTGTATGAATACATATTAAAACACTACATGTATATACATTTTAACTGAGTCGTTAAGTCATCGTTAGTCGTTACATGTAAGTGTTGTTTTGAAACCTTTAGGTTAACGATCTTGTTAAATGTTGTTAACCCAATGTTTATAATATCAAAAGAGATTTTAAATTATTATATTATCATGATATTATGATGTACTAATATCTCTTAATATGATATATATATATACATTAAATGTCGTTACAACGATAATCGCTACATATATGTCTCGTTTCAAAATCATTAAGTTAGTAGTCTTGTTTTTACATATGTAGTTCATTGTTAATATACTTAATGATATGTTTACTTATCATAATATCATGTTAACTATATATATAACCATATATATGTCATCATATAGTTTTTACAAGTTTTAACGTTCGTGAATCACCGGTCAACTTGGGTGGTCAATTGTCTATATGAAATCTATTTCAATTAATAAAGTCTTAACAAGTTTGATTGCTTAACATGTTGGAAACACTTAATCATGTAAAATAACAATTTCATTTAATATATATATAAACATGGAAAAGTTCGGGTCACTACAGTACCTACCCGTTAAATAAATTTCGTCCCGAAATTTTAAGCAGTTGGAGGTGTTGACGTATCTTCTGGAAATAAATGCGGGTATTTCTTCTTCATCTGATCTTCTCGTTCTCAGGTGAACTCGGGTCCTCTACGAGCATTCCATCGAACCTTAACAATTGGTATCTTAGTTTGCTTAAGTCTTTTAACCTCACGATCCATTATTTCGACGGGTTCTTCGATGAATTGAAGTTTTTCGTTGATTTGGATTTCATCTAACGGAATAGTGAGATCTTCTTTAGCAAAATATTTCTTCAAATTCGAGACGTGGAAAGTGTTATGTACAGTCGCGAGTTGTTGAGGTAACTCAAGTCGGTAAGCTACTGGTCCGACACGATCAATAATCTTGAATGGTCCAATATACCTTGGATTTAATTTCCCTCGTTTACCAAATCGAACAACGTAGCTCTCCAATTTCAAATTTTATATCTTTTCTTTTAATGTCAGCGTAGCTCTTTTGTCGACTTTGGGCGGTTTTCAACCGTTGTTGAATTTGGATGATCTTCTCGGTAGTTTCTTGTATTATCTCTGGACCCGTAATCTGTCTATCCCTCACTTCACTCCGACAAATCGGAGACCTGCACTTTCTACCATAAAGTACTTCAAACGGCGCAATCTCAATGCTTGAATGGTAGCTGTTGTTGTAGGAAAATTCTGCTAACGGTAGATGTCGATCCCAACTGTTTCCGAAATCAATAACACATGCTTGTAGCATGTCTTCAAGCGTTTGTATCGTCCTTTCGCTCTACCCACCAGTTTGTGGATGATAGGCAGTACTCATGTCTAGACGAGTTCCTAATGCTTGCTGTAATGTCTACCAGAATCTTGAAATAAATCTGCCATCCCTATCAGAGATAATAGAGATTGGTATTCCATGTCTGGAGACGACTTCCTTCAAATACAGTCGTGCTAACTTCTCCATCTTGTCATCTTCTCTTATTGGCAGAAAGTGTGCTGATTTGGTGAGACGATCAACTATTACCCAAATAGTATCAAAACCACTTGCAGTCCTTGGCAATTTAGTGATGAAATCCATGGTAATGTTTTCCCATTTCCATTCCGGGATTTCGGGTTGTTGAAGTAGACCTGATGGTTTCTGGTGCTCAGCTTTAACCTTAGAACACGTCAAACATTCTCCTACGTATTTAGCAACATCGGCTTTCATACCCGGCCACCAAAAATGTTTCTTGAGATCCTTGTACATCTTCCCCATTCCAGGATGTATTGAGTATCTGGTTTTATGAGCTTATCTAAGTACCATTTCTCTCATATCTCCAAATTTTGGTACCCAAATCCTTTCAGCCCTATACCGGGTTCCGTCTTCCCGAATATTAAGATGCTTCTCCGATCCTTTGGGTATTTCATCCTTTAAATTTCCCTCTTTTAAAACTCCTTGTTGCGCATCCTTTATTTGAGTAGTAAGGTTATTGTGAATCAGTATATTCATAGATTTTACTCGAATGAGTTCTCTGTCCTTTCTAATCAAGGCGTCGGCTACCACATTTGCCTTCACCGGGTGGTAACGAATCTCAAAGTCGTAATCATTCAAAAATCCAATCCACCTACGCTGCCTCATGTTCAGTTGTTTCTGATTAAATATGTGTTGAAGACTTTTGTGGTCGGTATATATAATACTTTTAACTCCATATAAGTAGTGCCTCCAAGTCTTTAATGCAAAAACAACCGCGCCTAATTCCAAATCATGCGTCGTATAATTTTGCTCGTGAATCTTCAATTGTCTAGACGCATAAGCAATTACCTTCGTTCGTTGCATTAATACACAACTGATACCTTGCTTTGAGGCGTCACAATATATCACAAAATCATCATTCCCTTCAGGCAATGACAATATAGGTGCCTTAGTTAGCTTTTTCTTCAATAACTGAAACGCCTTCTCTTGTTCATCCTTCCATTCAAATTTCTTCCCTTTATACGTTAATGCAGTCAAGGGTTTTGCTATTTTGGAGAAATCTTGGATGAATCTTCTGTAGTAACCAGCCAATCCTAAAAATTGACGTATATGCTTCGGAGTTTTTGGGGTTTCCCATTTTTCAACGGTTTCAATCTTTGCCGGGTCCACCTGGATACCTTCTTTGTTCACTATATGACCGAGGAATTGAACTTCTTCTAACCAAAATGCACACTTTGAAAACTTAGCGTACAGTTTTTCCTTCCTCAATACTTCTAACACCTTTCTCAAATGTTCACCGTGTTCTTGGTCATTCTTTGAGTAAATAAGTATGTCATCAATGAAAACAATGAAAAACTTGTCAAGGTATGGTCCACACACTCGGTTCATAAGGTCCATGAACACAGCTGGTGCATTAGTTAAACCAAACGGCATGACCATAAACTCGTAATGACCGTAACGTGTTCTGAAAGCAGTCTTTGGAATATCATCTTCTTTCACCCGCATTTGATGATACCCGGAACGTAAGTCAATCTTTGAATAAACAGACGAGCCTTGTAGTTGATCAAATAAGTCGTCGATTCTTAGTAGTGGATAGCGGTTCTTGATGGTAAGTTTGTTCAACTCTCAGTAGTCGATACACAACCTGAATGTATCATCTTTCTTCTTGACAAACAAAACAGGAGCTCCCCAAGGTGATGTGCTTGGTCGAATGAAACCACGCTCTAAAAGTTCTTGTAATTGGCTTTGCAGTTCTTTCATCTCGCTGGGTGCGAGTCTGTAAGGAGCACGAGCTATTGGTGCAGCTCCTGGTACAAGATCTATTTGAAATTCAACGGATCGATCTGGGGGTAATCCTGGTAATTCTTTCGGAAATACATCGGGAAATTCTTTTGCGACGGGAACATCATTGATGCTCTTTTCTTCAGTTTGTACTTTCTCGACGTGTGCTAGAACAGCATAGCAACCTTTTCTTATTAGTTTTTGTGCCTTCAAATTACTAATAAGATGTAGCTTCGTGTTGCCCTTTTCTCCGTACACCATTAAGGGTTTTCCTTTTTCTCGTATAATGCGAATTGCATTTTTGTACCAAACGATCTCTGCTTTCACTTCTTTCAACCAGTCCATACCGATTATCACATCAAAACTCCCTAACTCTACTGGTATCAAGTCAATCTTAAATGTTTCGCTAACCAGTTTAATTTCTCGATTCCGACATATATTATCTGCTGAAATTAATTTACCGTTTGCTAATTCGAGTAAAAATTTACTATCCAATGGCGTCAATGGACAATTTAATTTAGCACAAAAATCTCTACTCATATAGCTTCTATCCGCACCCGAATCAAATAAAACGTAAGCAGATTTATTGTCAATAAGAAACATACCTGTAACAAGCTCTGGGTCTTCATGTGCATCTGCCGTATTAATATTGAAAACTCTTCCGCGGCCTTGTCCATTCGTGTTCTCCTGGTTCGGGCAATTTCTAATAATGTGGCCTGGTTTTCCACATTTATAACAAACTACATTGGCATAACTTGCTCCGACACTACTTGCTCCACCATTACTCGTTCCGACACCATTTGTTCCTTTCGTTCTGTTAACCCCTGGTCTGTAGACCTCACACTTCGCCGCGCTATGACCATTTCTTTTACACTTGTTGCAAAATTTGGTGCAGAACCCCGAGTGATACTTTTCACACCTTTGGCATAGCTGCTTCTGATTGTTGTTGTTGTTGCGGTTGTTATTGTTGTTGGAATGATTGTTGTAGTTGCTGTTGTTGTTGTTGTTGTTGTTGTTGTTGTTGTTGTTGGGCCATTTGTTGTAGTTGCGATTGATGTTGCGATTGTTGGGATAGTTGTTGCGATTATTATTGTAATTGTTGTTGTTGTTGTATTGATGATTCTTATCACCGTTTTCCTCCCACTTTCTTTTGACTTGCTTCACATTGGCCTCTTCAGCCGTCTGTTCTTTAATTCTTTCCTCAATCCGGTTCACTAGTTTGTGAGCCATTCTACATGCCTGTTGTATGGAGGCGGGCTCGTGTGAACTTATATCTTCTTGGATTCTTTCCGGTAATCCTTTCACAAACGCGTCGATCTTCTCTTCCTCATCTTCGAACGCTCCCGGACACAATAGGCATAATTTTGTGAATCGTCTTTCGTACGTGGTAATATCAAATCCTTGGGTTCGTAACCCTCTAAGTTCTGTCTTGAGCTTATTGACCTCGGTTCTGGGACGGTACTTCTCGTTCATCAAGTGCTTGAATGCTGACCACGGTAGTGCGTAAGCATCATCTTGTCCCACTTGCTCTAGATAGGTATTCCACCATGTTAACGCAGAACCTGTGAAGGTATGCGTAGCGTACTTCACTTTGTCCTCTTCAGTACACTTACTTATGGCAAACACCGATTCGACCTTCTCGGTCCACCGTTTCAATCCGATCGGTCCTTCGATTCCATCAAATTCCAAAGGTTTGTAGCCAATGAATTCTTTGTAAGTGCATCCTACACGATTTCCTGTACTACTAGATCCAAGGTTATTGTTGGTATGTAGCGCAGCCTGTACTGCGGCTATGTTTGAAGCAAGAAAGGCACGAAATTCCTCTTCACTCATATTCAAGGTGTGTCGAGTAGTCGGTGCCATTTTCTTCAAAATAGTCAAATGAAACGAGTTAATCATATAGAATATCAAGAGTAGTCAATAGTATTTCGTAGCGTAATATGAACTTATTTATAAAAGCTCTTTCTTCATATTAGCGTTTTATACTCTTTAATTCGGGTAGTACCTACCCGTTAAGTTCATACTTAGTAGCTAACATAACATTTCAACTACTACAATTCTATATGAAAAACTAATCACAAAAAAAAAAATATCATATTCAAACCTTTATACAATAACTTGCAAACTTACAATACCGCTATTTTACATATAGCATGAAATATAACACATAAAACTTTGATACAAAGTAGTTGCGAAGATAATTCTAGTTAATAAATAAGGCGTTCAGCAAAGGCAACAAAGACACGTAATTCATACGTCCAGAAACAAGTCATGCATTCTGGTTTTACTAATATCACTTCCCATCCTTGGTCTTGTGAAACGTAACCGTTGTGACCGATAGTATGACAACATGTTGTAACGTCGTCAAAAGGGCGAAGGTTACGTAATGACCAACAGTCTCGTAATAACCTAAAAACCTTGTTTCTCACCCCAACTACTGAGTCCATTACTTGTGGAAATGTTTTGTTTAATAGTTGTAGCCCGATGTTCTTGTTCTCACTTTGGTGAGAAGCGAACATTACTAACCCGTAAGCATAACATGCTTCTTTATGTTGCATGTTAGCCGCTTTTTCTAAATCATGAAGTCCTATGTTCGGATACATTGAGTCAAAATAATTTCTTAACCCGTTGCGTAAAATAGCACTTGGGTTCCCCGCAATATATGCGTCAAAGTAACTTATGGATTTCCCAATGTGATATCCCCCATCTTTCGAACGAAAGCCTTTTATAAATCAAGGCATTCTTGGAACGTTCTTCGAATGTCTTACAAACTGATCTCGCCTTAAATAGTTGTGCCGAGGAATTCTGACCGACTCTAGACAAGATTTCATCAATCATGTCTCCGGGTAGGTCTCTTAAAATATTGGGTTGCCTATCCATTTTGTGTTTTTATACTGTAAAGTAGACAAGAGTTAGATTCATAAAAAAATACTTATTAATACAAGCAATTTTTACATATATCATAAAGCATAAGCACACTATATTACATATATTACACCACACGAATACAACTATCTTATTCTGACTCGCTCGTTTCTTCTTCTTCGGTTTTGGTTCGTTTTGCCAAGTTTCTAGGGATATATGATGTTCCCCTAATACGAGCCGTCGTTTTCCACATTGGTTTAGAAAAACCTGGTGGTTTAGAGGTTCCCGGGTTATTGTCACAACTTAAGAAATACGGGTGTTGACGATACATATAAAGTTCATCGTGTTTGGAATCAAATTTCTCTATTTTTATGCCCTTTCCCTTATTGTTCTCTTTTGCCTTATTAAATTGTGTTAGGGTAATTTCTATAACATCATCGGAATCCTTATCGGGATCCGATTCATCGGAGAATTGGTAATCCTCCCAATACTTTGCTTCCTTGGCGGAAACACCATTGACCATAATTAACTTTGGTCGGTTGGTTGAGGATTTTCTTCTACTTAACCATTTTATTATTTCCCCCACTGGTTCTATTTCTTCTTCCGGTTCCGATTCTTCTTTCGGTTCCGACTCTTCTTCCGGTTCCTCTTCGGGAACTTGTGAATCAGTCCACGAATCATTCCAATTTACATTTGACTCTTCATTATTATTAGGTGAGTCAATGGGACTTGTTCTAGAGGTAGACATCTATCACATAATATCAAACACGTTAAGAGATTAATATATAACATAATATTCACATGTTAAAAATATATAGTTTCCAACAAAAATGTTAAGCAATCATTTTTAAAGAAAACACGGTCGAAGTCCAGACTTACTAATGCATCCTAACAAACTCGATAAGACACACTAATGAAAATTTTCTGGTTCTCTAAGACCAACGCTCGGATACCAGCTGAAATGTCCCGTTCTTATTGATTAAAAATGTTCCATATTAATTGATTTCATTGCGAGGTTTTGACCTCTATATGAGACGTTTTCAAAGACTGCATTCATTTTAAAACAAACCATAACCTTTATTTCATAAATAAAGGTTTAAAAAGCTTTACGTAGATTATCAAATAATGATAATCTAAAATATCCTGTTTACACACGACCATTACATAATGGTTTACAATACAAATATGTTACATCAAAATCAGTTTCTTGAATGCAGTTTTTACACAATATCATACAAACATGGACTCCAAATCTTGTCCTTATTTTAGTATGCAACATCGGAAGCTCTTAGTATTCACCTGAGAATAAACATGCTTTAAATGTCAACAAAAATGTTGGTGAGTTATAGGTTTAACCTATATATATCAAATCGTAACAATAGACCACAAGATTTCATATTTCAATACGCATCCCATACATAGAGATAAAAATCATTCATATGGTGAACACCTGGTAACCGACATTAACAAGATGCATATATAAGAATATCCCCATCATTTCGGGACACCCTTCGGATATGATATAAATTTTGAAGTACTAAAGCATCCGGTACTTTGGATGGGGTTTGTTAGGTCCAATAGATCTATCTTTAGGATTCGTGTCAATTAGGGTGTCTGTTCCCTAATTCTTAGATTACCAGACTTAATAAAAAGGGGCATATTCGATTTCGATAATTCAACCATAGAATGTAGTTTCACGTACTTGTGTCTATTTTGTAAATCATTTATAAAACCTGCATGTATTCTCATCCCAAAAATATTAGATTTTAAAAGTGGGACTATAACTCACTTTCACAGATTTTTACTTCGTCGGGAAGTAAGACTTGGCCACTGGTTGATTCACGAACCTATAACAATATATACATATATATCAAAGTATGTTCAAAATATATTTACAACACTTTTAATACATTTTGATGTTTTAAGTTTATTAAGTCAGCTGTCCTCGTTAGTAACCTACAACTAGTTGTCCACAGTTAGATGTACAGAAATAAATCGATAAATATTATCTTGAATCAATCCACGACCCAGTGTATACGTATCTCAGTATTGATCACAACTCAAACTATATATATATTTTGGAATCAACCTCAACCCTGTATAGCTAACTCCAACATTCACATACAGAGTGTCTATGGTTGTTCCGCAATATATATATAGATGGGTCGACATGATAGGTCAAAACATTGTATACGTATCTATGGTATCTCAAGATTACATAATATACAATATAAGTTGATTAGGTTATGGTTGGAATAGATTTATTACTAACTTTCACGTAGGTAAAATGAGTAGTTTTTATCAATCTTGTTTTACTCGCCATTTCTTCGTTTCTAATCCGTTTTGAGTGATTCCAGTGGCCACGGTTTCGTATTGAACTTAACTTTATGAATCTAAACAGAAAAAATATAAGTTTATAGTCGAAAATAGAAGTTACAAGTCATTTTTGAAAGAGGTAGTCATTTCCGTCGAAAGAACGACATCTTGATGACCATTTTGAAAAACATACTTTCACTTTGAGTTTAACCATGATTTTTGGATATAGTTTCATGTTCATAATAAAAATCATTTTTCCAGAAGTATAGCTTTTAAATCAAAGTTTTTCTTAGCTTTTAATTGTCCCAACCAAAACAGCCCCCGGTTTTACTACGACGGCGTATATCCAGTTTTATGGTGTTTATCGTATTTCTGGGTTTTAAATCATTAAGTTAGCATATCATATAGATATAGAACATGTGTTTAGTTGATTTTAAAAGTCTAGTTAGAAGGATTAACTTTATTTGCGAATAAGTTTAGAATTAACTAAACTATGTTCTAGTGATTACTAGTTTATAACGTTGAATAAGACAGCTTTTTATGTATGAATCGAATGATGTTATGAACATCATTACTACCTCAAGTTCCTTGGATAAAACTACTGGAAATGAGAAAAATGGATCTAGCTTCAAAGGATCCTTGGATGGCTTGAAAGTTCTTAAAGCAGAATCATGACACGAAAACAATTTCAAGTAAGATTTTCACTCGAAATAAGATTGTTATAGTTATAGAAATTGAATTAAAGTTTGAATATGATTATTACCTTGTATTAGAAAGATAACCTACTGTAAGGAACAAAAGTTTCTTGATCTTGGATGATTACTTGGAATGGATTTAGAAAACTTGGAAGTAAACTTGCAATCTTGGAAGTATTCTTGATTTTATGAAACTAATTTATGAAGAACACTTAGAACTTGAAGATAGAACTTGAGAGAGATCAATTAGATGAAGAAAATTGAAGAATGAAAGTTTTTGTAGGTGTTTTTGGTCATTGGTGTATGGATTAGATATAAAGGATATGTAATTTTGTTTTCATGTAAATAAGTCATGAATGATTACTCATATTTTTGTAATTTTATGAGATATTTCATGCTAGTTGCCAAATTATGGTTCCCACATGTGTTAGGTGACTCACATAGGCTGCTAAGAGCTGATCATTGGAGTGTATATACTAATATTACATACATCTAAAAGATGTGTATTGTACGAGTACAAATACGGGTGCATACGAGTAGAATTGTTGATGAAACTGAACGAGGATGTATTTGTAAGCATTTTTGTTAAGTAGAAGTATTTTGATAAGTGTCTTGAAGTCTTTCAAAAGTGTATGAATACATATTAAAATACTACATGTATATACATTTTAACTGAGTCGTTAAGTCATCGTTAGTCGTTACATGTAAGTGTTGTTTTGAAACCTTTAGGTTAACGATCTTGTTAAATGTTGTTAACCCAATGTTTATAATATCAAAAGAGATTTTAAATTATTATATTATCATGATATTATGATGTACGAATATCTCTTAATATGATATATATACATTAAATGCCGTTACAACGATAATCGCTACATATATGTCTCGTTTCAAAATCATTAAGTTAGTAGTCTTGTTTTTACATATGTAGTTCATTGTTAATATACTTAATGATATGTTTACTTATCATAATATCATGTTAACTATATATATAACCATATATATGTCATCATATAGTTTTTACAAGTTTTAACGTTCGTGAATCACCGGTCAACTTGGGTGGTCAATTGTCTATATGAAACCTATTTCAATTAATCAAGTCTTAACAAGTTTGATTGCTTAACATGTTGGAAACACTTAATCATGTAAAATAATAATTTCATTTAATATATATATAAACATGGAAAAATTCGGGTCACTACAAGACTAATCTTCGTGATACAAAATATATGTATGAATCCCGCGAGCTTGTAGCATAAATGTAAATTATTAAGAACACCGGCCTTTATAAAAGTTCTAAACTAAAAGTGGTACTTTGACCCATTTACTATTCACAAGTCAAGTGTTACGTTTTGTTGTGTTACGTTTCTTTACATAAATATAAAGATAAGTGTTACGTTTTGTTGTGTTGTGATACAGATGACACTCTGCTGGTACCTATGATGTGAAAACTAAAACGGGAGGTCCTTTCGATAATATGAGGCATAAGGCTGAGCTATGTCCATTCATTTTAGGGTTAGTAATAATTATATTTATTGTAAGAATTGTGTATCATGTTGCGGATGCAAACTAAATATGCATTTAATTTGTCTAAACAGCTGGCCTGACCTTAATTTGGGTTCGACATAAAGACTCGGTGTAGGTTGTGACTTAAAGGAGGTAACGGTGAGTGTTGTTTTTAAGTTTATTAGTTATAATATAAAGTATTAATTGCTTTGTTTTAGTTTTTATGTAGTTTTTTGAATTATGAGGCAGGACAAGCATTTAGATCAAACTAGCATTATAGTTGTTTCAGTTACTAAGTTCTTGGGTCGTTGGCTACTTGAACTATATCTAATTTTTTAATGATTTGAAAGATTAAAAACTACCATTCAAAAATTTCATGAATTTTTTTTTAATCATTTAGAGTGATCAAGTTCAACTGAAAACAACACAATTATTTGCACAATTTTTACCGGTATATGACCGTCTTGGTGATGCCTTTCGAATTTTAAACCATGTAAAAAATGCGGAAGGGTCTTTGTGATGAAAGGTGACAGGAGAACGCACAAAAAAAAGATTTGAGAAACTTTGGTATTGTAGTTGTGTATCCAATTTTAAACACAAGATGCCTTTGAAATATCATATAAACATGTTGCTTATGGTATTGACGATTATTGATTTGAATTAGAAAAAGATTTAGCTACTTTTGTTATTGCATAAGACATTGATTATCTCAACGTCAACTTAAATATATTATTGCAACTTTAATATATTTTTCAAATGTTTGCATTTAATAGGTCCGTGATTTCAATATCATTAAATTGTTTCGGTTAAATAAACCCGTGGTTTTACGGATCATTTCGTATAAATATATAATTGATTTGAATGAATTATAGCAATTAATTACTACCTTATGATTTTTTAGTATTACTAGTTACGATTTTCATACCAAAGTTCTCCCCATTAAACGTAGTATATGATGTTTAATAATATCATGTACAATTGCGGTAGTAATTTATGAAAAAAATTCAAAGTAATAATGTCTTTGGACCATTTAGTTGCCTTGATCTCATGATTTATGTTAGGAGCTTTGTCAGGGTTTTTTTTCTAGCTTTTGAGCTTGGTAGTTTCTTGAGTTGTACATTCAGTGGGACTTCATTCAGTGGGAAATGGATAGATTCTTGCTTACGATCAGCGTCTATCTCTGAAATGTCCCGTTCTTATTGATTAAAAACGTTCCATATTAATTGATTTCGTTGCGAGGTTTTGACCTCTATATGAGACGTTTTTCAAAGACTGCATTCATTTTTAAACAAACCATAACCTTTATTTCATCAATAAAGGTTTAAAAAGCTTTACGTAGATTATCAAATAATGATAATCTAAAATATCCTGTTTACACACGACCATTACATAATGGTTTACAATACTAATATGTTACAACAAAATAAGTTCCTTGAATGCAGTTTTTACACAATATCATACAAGCATGGACTCCAAATCTTGTCCTTATTTAAGTATGCGACAGCGGAAGCTCTTAATAATCACCTGAGAATAAACATGCTTAAAACGTCAACAAAAATGTTGGTGAGTTATAGGTTTAACCTATATATATCAAATCGTAACAATAGACCACAAGATTTCATATTTCAATACACATCCCATACATAGAGATAAAAATCATTCATATGGTGAACACCTGGTAACCGACAATAACAAGATGCATATATAAGAATATCCCCATCATTCCGGGACACCCTTCGGATATGATATAAATTTCGAAGTACTAAAGCATTCGGTACTTTGGATGGGGTTTGTTAGGCCCAATAGATCTATCTTTAGGATTCGCGTCAATTAGGGTGTCTGTTCCCTAATTCTTAGATTACCAGACTTAATAAAAAGGGGCATATTCGATTTCGATAATTCAACCATAGAATGTAGTTTCACGTACTTGTGTCTATTTTGTAAATCATTTATAAAACCTGCATGTATTCTCATCCCAAAAATATTAGATTTTAAAAGTGGGACTATAACTCACTTTCACAGATTTTTACTTCGTCGGGAAGTAAGACTTGGCCACTGGTTGATTCACGAACCTATAACAATATATACATATATATCAAAGTATGTTCAAAATATATTTACAACACTTTTAATATATTTTGATGTTTTAAGTTTATTAAGTCAGATGTCCTCGTTAGTAACCTACAACTAGTTGTCCACAGTTAGATGTACAGAAATAAATCGATAAATATTATCTTGAATCAATCCACGACCCAGTGTATACGTATCTCAGTATTGATCACAACTCAAACTATATATATTTTGGAATCAACCTCAACCCTGTATAGCTAACTCCAACATTCACATATAGAGTGTCTATGGTTGTTCCGAAATATATATAGATGTGTCGACATGATAGGTCGAAACATTGTATACGTGTCTATGGTATCTCAAGATTACATAATATATAATACAAGTTGATTAAGTTATGGTTGGAATAGATTTGTTACCAATTTTCACGTAGCTAAAATGAGAAAAATTATCCAATCTTGTTTTACCCATAACTTCTTCATTTTAAATCCGTTTTGAGTGAATCAAATTGCTATGGTTTCATATTGAACTCTATTTTATGAATCTAAACAAAAAAAGTATAGGTTTCTAGTCGGAAAAATAAGTTACAAGTCGTTTTTGTAAAGGTAGTCATTTCAGTCGAAAGAACGACGTCTAGATGACCATTTTAGAAAACATACTTCCACTTTGAGTTTAACCATAATTTTTGGATATAGTTTCATGTTCATAATAAAAATCATTTTCTCAGAATAATAACTTTTAAATCAAAGTTTATCATAGTTTTTAATTAACTAACTCAAAACAGCCCGCGGTGTTACTACGACGGCGTAAATCCGGTTTTACGGTGTTTTTCGTGTTTCCAGGTTTTAAATCATTAAGTTAGCATATCATATAGATATAGAACATGTGTTTAGTTGATTTTAAAAGTCAAGTTAGAAGGATTAACTTTTGTTTGCGAACAAGTTTAGAATTAACTAAACTATGTTCTAGTGATTACAAGTTTAAACCTTCGAATAAGATAGCTTTATATGTATGAATCGAATGATGTTATGAACATCATTACTACCTTAAGTTCCTTGGATGAACCTACTGGAAAAGAGAAAAATGGATCTAGCTTCAATGGATCCTTGGATGGCTCAAAGTTCTTGAAGCAAAATCATGACACGAAAACAAGTTCAAGTAAGATCATCACTTGAAATAAGATTGTTATAGTTATAGAAATTGAACCAAAGTTTGAATATGATTATTACCTTGTATTAGAATGATAACCTACTGTAAGAAACAAAGATTTCTTGAGGTTGGATGATCACCTTACAAGATTGGAAGTGAGCTAGCAAACTTGAAAGTATTCTTGATTTTATGAAACTAGAACTTTTGGAATTTATGAAGAACACTTAGAACTTGAAGATAGAACTTGAGAGAGTTCAATTAGATGAAGAAAATTGAAGAATGAAAGTGCTTGTAGGTGTTTTTGGTCGTTGGTGTATGGATTAGATATAAAGGATATGTAATTTTGTTTTCATGTAAATAAGTCATGAATGATTACTCATATTTTTGTAATCTTATGAGATATTTCATGCTAGTTGCCAAATGATGGTTCCCACATGTGTTAGGTGACTCACATGGGCTGCTAAGAGCTGATCATTGGAGTGTATATACCAATAGTACATACATCTAAAAGCTGTGTATTGTACGAGTACGAATACGGGTGCATACGAGTAGAATTGTTGATGAAACTGAACGAGAATGTAATTGTAAGCATTTTTGTTAAGTAGAAGTATTTTTATAAGTGTATTGAAGTCTTTCAAAAGTGTATAAATACATATTAAAACACTACATGTATATACATTTTAACTGAGTCGTTAAGTCATCGTTAGTCGTTACATGTAAGTGTTGTTTTGAAACCTTTAGGTTAACGATCTTGTTAAATGTTGTTAACCCAATGTTTATAATATCAAAAGAGATTTTAAATTATTATATTATCATGATATTATGATGTACGAATATCTCTTAATATGATATATATACATTAAATGTCGTTACAACGATAAACGTTACATATATGTCTCGTTTCAAAATCATTAAGTTAGTAGTCTTGTTTTTACATATGTAGTTCATTGTTAATATAATTAATGATATTTTTACTTATCATAATATCATGTTAACTATACATATAACCATATATATGTCATCATATAGTTTTTTACAAGTTTTAACGTTCGTGAATCACCGGTCAACTTGGGTGGTCAATTGTCTATATGAAACCTATTTCAATTAATCAAGTCTTAACAAGTTTGATTGCTTAACATGTTGGAAACATTTAATCATGTAAATATAAATCTCAATTAATATATATAAACATGGAAAAGTTCGGGTCACTACAGTACCTACCCGTTAAATAAATTTCGTCCCGAAATTTTAAGCTGTTGAAGGTGTTGACGAATCTTCTGGAAATAGATGCGGGTATTTCTTCTTCATCTGATCTTCACGCTCCCAGGTGAACTCGGGTCCTCTACGAGCATTCCATCGAACCTTAACAATTGGTATCTTGTTTTGCTTAAGTCTTTTAACCTCACGATCCATTATTTCAACGGGTTCTTCGATGAATTGGAGTTTTTCGTTGATTTGGATTTCATCTAACAGAATAGTGAGATCTTCTTTAGCAAAACATTTCTTCAAATTCGAGACGTGGAAAGTGTTATGTACAGCCGCGAGTTGTTGAGGTAACTCAAGTCGGTAAGCTACTGGTCCGACACGATCAATAATCTTGAATGGTCCAATATACCTTGGATTTAATTTTCCTCGTTTACCAAATCGAACAACGCCTTTCCAAGGTGAAACTTTAAGCATGACCATCTCTCCAATTTCAAATTCTATATCTTTTCTTTTAATGTCAGCGTAGCTCTTTTGTCGACTTTGGGCGGTTTTTAACCGTTGTTGAATTTGGATGATCTTCTCGGTAGTTTCTTGTATAATCTCCGGACCCGTAATCTGTCTATCCCCCACCTCACTCCAACAAATCGGAGACCTGCACTTTCTACCATAAAGTGCTTCAAACGGCGCCATCTCAATGCTTGAATGGTAGCTGTTGTTGTAGGAAAATTCTGCTAACGGTAGATGTCGATCCCAACTGTTTTCGAAATCAATAACACATGCTCGTAGCATGTCTTCAAGCGTTTGTATCGTCCTTTCACTCTGCCCATCAGTTTGTGGATGATAGGCAGTACTCATGTCTAGACGAGTTCCTAATGCTTGCTGTAATGTCTGCCAGAATCTTGAAATAAATCTGCCATCCCTATCAGAGATAATAGAGATTGGTATTCCATGTCTGGAGACGACTTCCTTCAAATACAGTCGTGCTAACTTCTCCATCTTGTCATCTTCTCTTATTGGTAGGAAGTGTGCTGATTTGGTGAGACGATCAACTATTACCCAAATAGTATCAAAACCACTTGCAGTCCTTGGCAATTTAGTGATGAAATCCATGGTAATGTTTTCCCATTTCCATTCCGGGATTTCGGGTTGTTGAAGTAGACCTGATGGTTTCTGATGCTCAGCTTTGACCTTAGAACACGTCAAACATTCTCCTACGTATTTAGCAACATCGGCTTTCATACCCGGCCACCAAAAATGTTTCTTGAGATCCTTGTACATCTTCCCCGTTCCAGGATGTATTGAGTATCTGGTTTTATGAGCTTCTCTAAGTACCATTTCTCTCATATCTCCAAATTTTGGTACCCAAATCCTTTCAGCCCTATACCGGGTTCCGTCTTCCCGAATATTAAGATGCTTCTCCGATCCTTTGGGTATTTCATCCTTTAAATTTCCCTCTTTTAAAACTCCTTGTTGCGCCTCCTTTATTTGAGTAGTAATGTTATTATGAATCATTATATTCATAGATTTTACTCGAATGGGTTCTCTGTCCTTCCTGCTCAAGGCATCGGCTACCACATTTGCCTTCTCCGGGTGGTAACGAATCTCAAAGTCGTAATCATTCAATAATTCAATCCACCTACGCTGCCTCATATTCAGTTGTTTCTGATTAAATATGTGTTGAAGACTTTTGTGGTCGGTATATATAATACTTTTGACCCCATATAAGTAGTGCCTCCAAGTCTTTAATGCAAAAACAACCGCGCCTAATTCCAAATCATGCGTCGTATAATTTTGTTCGTGAATCTTCAATTGTCTAGACGCATAAGCAATCACCTTCGTTCGTTGCATTAATACACAACCGAGACCTTGCTTTGATGCGTCACAATAAATCACAAAATCATCATTCCCTTCAGGCAATGACAATATAGGTGCCGTAGTTAGCTTTTTCTTCAATAACTGAAACGCTTTCTCTTGTTCATCATTCCATTCAAATTTCTTCCCTTTATGCGTTAATGTAGTCAAGGGTTTTGCTATTCTGGAAAAGTCTTGGATGAACCTTCTGTAGTAACCAGCTAGTCCTAAAAACTGGCGTATGTGTTTCGGAGTTTTCGGGGTTTCCCACTTTTCAACAGTTTCTATCTTTGCCGGATCCACCTTAATACCTTCTTTGTTCACTATGTGACCGAGGAATTGAACTTCTTCCAACCAAAATGCACACTTTGAAAACTTAGCGTACAATTCTTCCTTCCTCAATACTTTTAACACCTTTCTCAAATGTTCACCGTGTTCTTGGTCATTCTTTGAGTAAATAAGTATGTCATCAATGAAAACAATGACAAACTTGTCAAGGTATGGTCCACACACTCGGTTCATAAGGTCCATGAACACAGCTGGTGCATTAGTTAAACCAAATGGCATGACCATAAACTCGTAATGACCGTAACGTGTTCTGAAAGCAGTCTTTGGAATATCATCTTCTTTCACCCGCATTTGATGATACCCGGAACGTAAGTCAATCTTTGAATAAACAGACGAGCCTTGTAGTTGATCAAATAAGTCGTCGATTCTCGGTAGTGGGTAGCGGTTCTTGATGGTAAGTTTGTTCAACTCTCGGTAGTCGATACACAACCTGAATGTACCATCTTTCTTCTTGACAAACAAAACAGGAGCTCCCCACGGTGATGTGCTTGGTCGAATGAAACCACGCTCTAAAAGTTCTTGTAATTGGCTTTGCAGTTCTTTCATCTCGCTGGGTGCGAGTCTGTAAGGAGCACGAGCTATTGGTGCAGCTCCTGGTACAAGATCTATTTGAAATTCAACGGATCGATGTGGGGGTAATCCCGGTAATTCTTTCGGAAATACATCGGGAAATTCTTTTGCAATGGGAACATCATTGATGCTCTTTTCTTCAGTTTGTACTTTCTCGACGTGTGCTAGAACAGCATAGCAACCTTTTCTTATTAGTTTTTGTGCCTTCAAATTACTAATAAGATGTAGCTTCGTGTTGCCCTTTTCTCCGTACACCATTAAGGGTTTTCCTTTTTCTCGTATAATGCGAATTGCATTTTTGTAACAAACGATCTCCGCTTTCACTTCTTTCAACCAGTCCATACCGATTATCACATCAAAACTCCCTAACTCTACTGGTATCAAATCAATCTTAAATGTTTCGCTAACCAGTTTAATTTCTCGATTCCGACATATATTATCTGCTGAAATTAATTTACCATTTGCTAATTCGAGTAAAAATTTACTATCCAAAGGCGTCAATGGACAACTTAATTTAGCACAAAAATCTCTACTCATATAGCTTCTATCCGCACCCGAATCAAATAAAACGTAAGCAGATTTATTGTCAATAAGAAACGTACCCGTAACAAGCTCCGGGTCTTCCTGTGCCTCTACCGCATTAATATTGAAAACTCTTCCACGGCCTTGTCCATTCGTGTTCTCCTGGTTCGGGAAATTTCTAATAATGTGGCCTGGTTTTCCACATTTATAACAAACTACATTGGCATAACTTGCTCCGACACTACTTGCTCCGCCATTACTCGTTCCGACACCATTTGTTCCTTTCGTTCTATTAACCCCTGATCCGTAGACCTCACACTTCGCCGCGCTATGACCATTTCTTTTACACTTGTTGCAAAATTTGGTGCAGAACCCCGAGTGATTCTTTTCACACCTTTGGCATAGTTGCTTCTGATTGTTGTTGTTGTTGCGGTTATTATTGTTGTTGGGATGATTGTTGTAGTTGCTGTTGTTGTTGTTGTTGTTGTTGTTGGGCCGTTTGTTGTAGTTGCGATTGATGTTGCGATTGTTGGGATAATTGTTGCGATTATTGTTGTAATTGCTGTTGTTGTTGTATTGGTGATTCTTATCACCGTTTTCCTCCCACTTTCTTTTGACTTGCTTCACATTGGCCTCTTCAGCAGTCTGTTCTTTAATTCTTTCTTCTATCTGGTTCACTAGTTTGTGAGCCATTCTACATGCCTGTTGTATGGAGGCGGGCTCGTGTGAACTTATATCTTCTTGGATTCTTTCCGGTAATCCTTTGACAAACGCGTCGATCTTCTCTTCCTCATCTTCGAATGCTCCCGGACACAATAGGCACAATTCTGTGAATCGTCTTTCGTACGTGGTAATATCAAATCCTTGGGTTCGTAACCCTCTAAGTTCTGTCTTGAGCTTATTGACCTCGGTTCTGGGACGGTACTTCTCGTTCATCAAGTGCTTGAATGCTGACCACGGTAGTGCGTACGCATCATCTTGTCCCACTTGCTCTAGATAGGTATTCCACCATGTTAACGCAGAACCTGTGAAGGTATGCGTAGCGTACTTCACTTTGTCCTCTTCAGTACACTTACTTATGGCAAACACCGATTCAACCTTCTCGGTCCACCGTTTCAATCCGATCGGTCCTTCGGTTCCATCAAATTCCAAAGGTTTGCAGGCAGTGAATTCTTTGTAGGTGCATCCTACACGATTTCCTGTACTGCTAGATCCAAGGTTATTGTTGGTATGTAGCGCAGCCTGTACTGCGGCTATGTTTGAAGCTAGAAAAGTACGGAATTCCTCTTCATTCATATTCACGGTGTGTCGAGTAGTCGGTGCCATTTCCTTCAAAATAGTTAAATGGAACAAGTTAATCATACAAAATATTAAGAGTAGTTAATAGTATTTCGTAGCATAATATGAACTCATTTATAAAAGCTTTTTCTTCATATTAGCGTTTTATAAGTTTAAATTCGGGTAGTATCTACCCGTTAAGTTCATACTTAGTAGCTAATATACAATTCAACTACTACAATTCTATATGCAAAACTGATTGTAATAATATTTCGCGTTCAAACTTTTATACAATATTTTACAAACTTACAATACCGCTTATTTTACATAAAGCATGAAATATAGCACACAATAACTTTGATACAAGATAGTTGTGAAGACAATTCTAGCTAGTACACAAGTCGTTCGGCAAAGGCAATAAAGACACGTAATTCATACGTCCAGAAACAAGTCATGCATTCTGGTTTTACTAGGACTACTTCCCATCCTTGGCCTTGTGCAACATAACCGTTATGGCCGTTGATAAGACAGCGTGTTGTAACGTCATCAAAGGGACGAGGGTTACGTAATGTCCAACAGTCCCGTAATAATCTAAAAACCTCATTTCTTACCCCAATTACCGACTCCGTCACTTGTGGAAACGTTTTGTTTAATAGTTGTAGCCCGATGTTCTTGTTCTCACTTTGGTGAGAAGCGAACATTACTAATCCGTAAGCATAACATGCTTCTTTATGTTGCATGTTAGCCGCTTTTTCTAAATCACGAAGTCCAATATTCGGATATATTGAGTCAAAATAATTTCTTAACCCGTTGCGTAAAATAGCATTTGGGTTCCCCGCAATATATGCGTCAAAGTAAACACATCGTAACTTATGGGTTTCCCAATGTGATATCCCCCATCTTTCAAACGAAAGTCTCTTATAAACCAAGACATTCTTGGAACGTTCTTCGAATGTCTTACAAACTGATCTCGCCTTAAATAGTTGTGCCGAAGAATTCTGGCCGACTCTAGACAAGATTTCATCAATCATGTCTCCGGGTAGGTCTCTTAAAATATTGGGTTGTCTATCCATTTTGTGTTTTTAAACTGTAAAATAGACAAGAGTTAGATTCATAAAAAAATACTTATTAATACAAGCAATTTTTACATATATCATAAAGCATAAGAACACTATATTCCATATATTACACCACACGAATACAACTATCTTATTCCGACTCGCTCGTTTCTTCTTCTTCGGTTTTGGTTCGTTTTGCCAAGTTTCTAGGGATATATGATGTTCCCCTAATACAAGCCGTCGTTGTCCACATTGGTTTAGAAAAACCTGGTGGTTTAGAGGTTCCCGGGTCATTGTGACAACTTAAGGACTTCGGGGGTTGACGATACATATAAAGTTCATCGGGGTTGGAATTAGATTTATCTATTTTTATGCCCTTTCCCTTATTATTTTCTTTTGCCTTTTTAAATTCAGTTGGGGTAATTTCTATAACATCATCGGAATTCTCGTCGGAATCCGATTCATCGGAGAATTGGTAATCCTCCCAATATTTTGCTTCCTTGGCGGAAACACCATTGACCATAATTAACTTTGGTCGGTTGGTTGAGGATTTTCTTTTACTTAACCGTTTTATTATTTCCCCCACCGGTTCTATTTCTTCATCCGGTTTCGATTCTTCTTCTGGTTCCGATTCTTCTTCCGGTTCCGACTCTTCTTCCGGTTCCTCTTCGAGAACTTGTGAATCAGTCCACAAATCATTCCAATTTACATTTGACTCTTCATTATTATTAGGTGAGTCAATGGGACTTGTTCTAGAGGTAGACATCTATCACATAATATCAAACACGTTAAGAGATTAATATATCACATAATATTCATATGTTAAAAATATATAGTTTCCAACAAAAATGTTAAGCAATCATTTTTAAAGAAAACACGGTCGAAGTCCAGACTCACTAATGCATCCTAACAAACTCGATAAGACACACTAATGCAAATTTTCTGGTTCTCTAAGACCAACGCTCTGATACCAACTGAAATGTCCCGTTCTTATTGATTAAAAACGTTCCATATTAATTGATTTCGTTGCGAGGTTTTGACCTCTATATGAGACGTTTTTCAAAGACTGCATTCATTTTTAAACAAACCATAACCTTTATTTCATCAATAAAGGTTTAAAAAGCTTTACGTAGATTATCAAATAATGATAATCTAAAATATCCTGTTTACACACGACCATTACATAATGGTTTACAATACTAATATGTTACAACAAAATAAGTTCCTTGAATGCAGTTTTTACACAATATCATACAAGCATGGACTCCAAATCTTGTCCTTATTTAAGTATGCGACAGCGGAAGCTCTTAATAATCACCTGAGAATAAACATGCTTAAAACGTCAACAAAAATGTTGGTGAGTTATAGGTTTAACCTATATATATCAAATCGTAACAATAGACCACAAGATTTCATATTTCAATACACATCCCATACATAGAGATAAAAATCATTCATATGGTGAACACCTGGTAACCGACAATAACAAGATGCATATATAAGAATATCCCCATCATTCCGGGACACCCTTCGGATATGATATAAATTTCGAAGTACTAAAGCATCCGGTACTTTGGATGGGGTTTGTTAGGCCCAATAGATCTATCTTTAGGATTCGCGTCAATTAGGGTGTCTGTTCCCTAATTCTTAGATTACCAGACTTAATAAAAAGGGGCATATTCGATTTCGATAATTCAACCATAGAATGTAGTTTCACGTACTTGTGTCTATTTTGTAAATCATTTATAAAACCTGCATGTATTCTCATCCCAAAAATATTAGATTTTAAAAGTGGGACTATAACTCACTTTCACAGATTTTTACTTCGTCGGGAAGTAAGACTTGGCCACTGGTTGATTCACGAACCTATAACAATATATACATATATATCAAAGTATGTTCAAAATATATTTACAACACTTTTAATATATTTTGATGTTTTAAGTTTATTAAGTCAGATGTCCTCGTTAGTAACCTACAACTAGTTGTCCACAGTTAGATGTACAGAAATAAATCGATAAATATTATCTTGAATCAATCCACGACCCAGTGTATACGTATCTCAGTATTGATCACAACTCAAACTATATATATTTTGGAATCAACCTCAACCCTGTATAGCTAACTCCAACATTCACATATAGAGTGTCTATGGTTGTTCCGAAATATATATAGATGTGTCGACATGATAGGTCGAAACATTGTATACGTGTCTATGGTATCTCAAGATTACATAATATATAATACAAGTTGATTAAGTTATGGTTGGAATAGATTTGTTACCAATTTTCACGTAGCTAAAATGAGAAAAATTATCCAATCTTGTTTTACCCATAACTTCTTCATTTTAAATCCGTTTTGAGTGAATCAAATTGCTATGGTTTCATATTGAACTCTATTTTATGAATCTAAACAAAAAAAGTATAGGTTTCTAGTCGGAAAAATAAGTTACAAGTCGTTTTTGTAAAGGTAGTCATTTCAGTCGAAAGAACGACGTCTAGATGACCATTTTAGAAAACATACTTCCACTTTGAGTTTAACCATAATTTTTGGATATAGTTTCATGTTCATAATAAAAATCATTTTCTCAGAATAATAACTTTTAAATCAAAGTTTATCATAGTTTTTAATTAACTAACTCAAAACAGCCCGCGGTGTTACTACGACGGCGTAAATCCGGTTTTACGGTGTTTTTCGTGTTTCCAGGTTTTAAATCATTAAGTTAGCATATCATATAGATATAGAACATGTGTTTAGTTGATTTTAAAAGTCAAGTTAGAAGGATTAACTTTTGTTTGCGAACAAGTTTAGAATTAACTAAACTATGTTCTAGTGATTACAAGTTTAAACCTTCGAATAAGATAGCTTTATATGTATGAATCGAATGATGTTATGAACATCATTACTACCTTAAGTTCCTTGGATGAACCTACTGGAAAAGAGAAAAATGGATCTAGCTTCAATGGATCCTTGGATGGCTCAAAGTTCTTGAAGCAAAATCATGACACGAAAACAAGTTCAAGTAAGATCATCACTTGAAATAAGATTGTTATAGTTATAGAAATTGAACCAAAGTTTGAATATGATTATTACCTTGTATTAGAATGATAACCTACTGTAAGAAACAAAGATTTCTTGAGGTTGGATGATCACCTTACAAGATTGGAAGTGAGCTAGCAAACTTGAAAGTATTCTTGATTTTATGAAACTAGAACTTTTGGAATTTATGAAGAACACTTAGAACTTGAAGATAGAACTTGAGAGAGTTCAATTAGATGAAGAAAATTGAAGAATGAAAGTGCTTGTAGGTGTTTTTGGTCGTTGGTGTATGGATTAGATATAAAGGATATGTAATTTTGTTTTCATGTAAATAAGTCATGAATGATTACTCATATTTTTGTAATCTTATGAGATATTTCATGCTAGTTGCCAAATGATGGTTCCCACATGTGTTAGGTGACTCACATGGGCTGCTAAGAGCTGATCATTGGAGTGTATATACCAATAGTACATACATCTAAAAGCTGTGTATTGTACGAGTACGAATACGGGTGCATACGAGTAGAATTGTTGATGAAACTGAACGAGAATGTAATTGTAAGCATTTTTGTTAAGTAGAAGTATTTTTATAAGTGTATTGAAGTCTTTCAAAAGTGTATAAATACATATTAAAACACTACATGTATATACATTTTAACTGAGTCGTTAAGTCATCGTTAGTCGTTACATGTAAGTGTTGTTTTGAAACCTTTAGGTTAACGATCTTGTTAAATGTTGTTAACCCAATGTTTATAATATCAAAAGAGATTTTAAATTATTATATTATCATGATATTATGATGTACGAATATCTCTTAATATGATATATATACATTAAATGTCGTTACAACGATAAACGTTACATATATGTCTCGTTTCAAAATCATTAAGTTAGTAGTCTTGTTTTTACATATGTAGTTCATTGTTAATATAATTAATGATATTTTTACTTATCATAATATCATGTTAACTATACATATAACCATATATATGTCATCATATAGTTTTTTACAAGTTTTAACGTTCGTGAATCACCGGTCAACTTGGGTGGTCAATTGTCTATATGAAACCTATTTCAATTAATCAAGTCTTAACAAGTTTGATTGCTTAACATGTTGGAAACATTTAATCATGTAAATATAAATCTCAATTAATATATATAAACATGGAAAAGTTCGGGTCACTACAATCTCCGTGCTTGTTAACGGGTCCCCAACTAGAGAGTTTAACTTGCAAAAAGGTATTCGTCAGGGGGATCCCCTATCACCATATCTATTCATTATTGCAAGCGATGAAAGGACCCGTCCTAATCCATCTGGATGAATACATTACATTTGGTTACATCGCGAGGTATTTGACCTCTATATGATACATTTTACAACATTGCATTCATTTTCAAAAGACAAACTTTCTTTACATCTAACGTTGATGGCATGCATACCAATTCATAATATATCCAACTATAATTGACTTAAGTAATATCTTTAAAATGGGCAAATGCACAGCGGAAGATTTCTTTCATACCTGAGAATAAACATGCTTTCAAGTGTCAACCAAAAGGTTGGTGAGTTCATTAGTTTAACATAAATAATCATTTCCATCATTTTAATAGACCACAAGGTTTTTATTTCTCATAAATATACGTCCCATGCATAGAGACAAAAATAATCATTCATATGGATTGAACATCTGGTAACCGACATTCACAATATATATATAAGAATATCCCCATCATTCCGGGATCCTCCAGCGGACATGATATAAATTTCGAAGTACTAAAGCATCCGGTACTTTGGATGGGGCTTGTTGAGCCCGATAGATCTATCTTTAGGATTCGCGTCAATTAGGGTGTGTGTTCCCTAATTCTTAGATTACCAGACTTAATAAAAAGGGGCATATTCGATTTCGATAATTCAACCATAGAATGTAGTTTCAATTACTTGTGTCTATTTCGTAAAACAGTTATAAAAATAGCGCATGTATTCTCAGTCCCAAAAATGTAAAGAGTAAAAGGGATCAAATGAAACTCACCTAATGTATTTTGTAGTAAAAATACATATGACTATATTGAACAATTGAAGCATGCAGGGTTGGCTTTGGATTCACGAACCTATATTATTCATATTTATATTAAAACATATAATCGTAATCGAACAAATTTAAATATATTATTATTAATAATATAATTTTTATATTAATAAATTATATGTTATTTTATCTATTTAAATAAATAATAATTTTAATTTAGTTAAGAGTTATATTATATATCTTTTCATATAAGTAATCTTTTGTTTACATAATATAGTTATAATAATACTAGAATAAGTATTATGATAGAAATAATAATTTTCTTAATAATAATAATGGTTGTATTAATAATAGTTTTTATAAAAAAATATACATATTTAAAGTAATGATACTTTTTAGTAATGATTATATTAACTTTTATTAATAACAGTACTCGTTAATGATAATCATTTTAATAAAGTGATAATACTAATAATAATACTTCTGTCAATATTAATAATACTAATAATTATAAAATGATACTAATACTAATAATATACTTATGTTAAAAATAAAAGTTCTAATATTTATAAAACGATAATAACAATAATACTTAAGGACAATACTAAAATGATAATTTTTCTCATTGATGAAAATATTTATAAGCCTAGTATTAATAATACTAATAATATAATACTAGTAATAATGATAATGATAATATTAATATTTAGTGATATTACTTAATAATAACTAAAATGATAATAATAATAATCATATTATAAATTTTAACATAATAATAACAATTTATAATAATAATAATAATAATAATAATAATAATAATAATAATAATAATAATAATAATAATAATAATAATAATAATAATAATAATAATAATAATAATAATAATAATAATAATAGAAGTAATAAAAAATGGCTACCTTTCAAGTAAGCTTCCTAAAAAAAATACTGTCATCGCCTGGGCTCGAACCCATGACCTCTCGGTTAAACCCAAACAACACCCTAGCCATTCCACTGTCCATTCAATTCTAATTTATCCCATAACCCAAATCTACTTAACCCGATTATGTATCTGATTTCTGTTTCCTCCTTATGTGTAAACTCATTTAATTCATTAATGGCCCAAGGTACACGGCCCAAGTTGCACAACCAAATAAACCCAACTTAAAAATTAATTTCGGTCCATTGAACTTGTGTTTAAAATTATAACAGAAATATAAGTCATCATCATTCGATATTCATCTTCAATTTTGCTGTGATCATCATCGCCACTATTGTTTATACATCGTACACACCTTCTCGTCATCTTTATTTAAAACTTCATCATCTTTAACACCGGTGCATCATCATCATCACAGGCTCTTCATCATCATCATCGTCATTTCACTATTCATCATCTTCCATAATAATCGTCTTCATCTATGTATCCGTTTACGACATTAATCTCATGTAAATGTCATAATATCCTAATCTCATCATTATCAAATGATGATCACTCATCGTTTAGCCCTAAAACGGAAACCCAGTACTGTTCATCGTGATCTTTCTCATTTAGTAAACCATCATCTTTCATGGTTCCTTCATCGTTTTCACAGAATCAATATCATATCGTCACTTGTCTAATCACCAACTTTTCATCATCGTTATCGTGTATCATCACTCATATTGTTCCTAAAAAAATAAAATAGTAACAATGGTTTTACAGTGGCGGTTTAATGGCTAGAAGACAGCAACACTCGATGACATCATTAGTAAACTGCAGGTTCAAATCGATAGTTGTTGTGTTGGTTGATCGGAAACAAAAACATTATGCTAGCGGTTGTCAGTGGTGGTTCGAAGAAAGAAGGAAGTGGTTGTTATAGTTTTCGAACAAGAAGAAGGCTGCAGCATTATCTTGGCATGTTGACAGAAAAATGGGTTTGGTTTGTGATGGTAGTAATGATGGTGGCTACATGGGTTTACGTGAGCTGCTCTAAAAACAGAAAAAAATAGAAGTGAGAGAGGATGAGAGAGACTGAGATGGTTCGAGATGATGACGGTGGAGACCGTTATGGTGATGGTAGTGTTCACGATTGTTGTTGTGGTTGTTTGGGTTGTGATGGAACGAACCAGAAAAACGTTATAGTAGTTGCATTCGAATAAACTGAAAAACGTTGCAGCAGGTTTCGAGATCAAGAAGATAATATTAAATGGGTTTCGATAGCATTGAAAATAGAAACAGTGTTGGTGGGTTTATCGAATAGCTGAAGAAGAAAGAAGAAGGGTTAGTGGGGTGGTTTCATAGTTTACATGTAAACGGGCGTAGTGGCGGTTTAGGTGATTAAGGTGGCGGTGGAAGTTGATAACGGCCAAGGACGGTGGTGACTCTAGAGTGGCAGAGGTTGAAGATGATGAGGAGTTTGATAAAAATAAACTTCATATTCATATTCATATATGTAATTATATAATACTGTAAAGTTTACACTAATATTTAATAATAATATAATAATTATAATATAGTAATATATTAAAACGTGTAATGAATTGAAATCTTAAAACAGTTAAGCAGGCTCACTTATTGTCTTTACCTACCGACAGTTTTCACGGACTGTGTATAACGTGGTTCATTGCTAAACAGTTAAAATATAAAAGTGTTCCTAAAAATTCTAAATTTTTAGATTAAATATATTTAATTATTTCACTCATTAACTGTTTGAAACCTGATCAAAAAGGTTCCATAATTATTTATTTTCTGTTCCAATTTATATGTACGGAGTGCTAATATTTAATCTTAAAAAGGTAAAAATATTTTTGACAAATCTAAAATTTTCGTAATCAATTTACAGTTCAACTTTTATTTCAATCCTTCATGGACATGTACAATATCTATATTAAAACTAACAAATCGTCAACCGAGTGCTACTGACGTTTACTAATTATACTCGAAATCATTTATTTTTAATATATTCTCTTTCTATATATAAAGAGTTTTAAATAGCAAGTTTAACTACTAAATAATTATATTATATATCTTTAAACCATTGAATTTAATATAATTTATATATTTACAAGTAATATTTATATACATATTTATATATATAAATACATATCTATATATTTATAATAATAGTTTTCATTACATCACATATTATTTTTCATATTTATTTTCAATAATTAAATCATATATTATTTCAAATAATAATATTTTCAAATTAATGTATATGTATCTATTTATATATAGTTGTTCGTGAATCGTCGAGAATGGTCGAAGGTCAATTGAATATACAAAACAGTTCAAAGTTTTTGAGACTCAACATTACAGACTTTGCTTATCGTGTCGGAATCATATAAGAATAAAGTTTAAATTTGGTCAGAAATTGCCGGGTCGTCACAGTACCTACCCGTTAAAGAAATTTCGTCCTGAAATTTGAGTGAGGTGGTCATGGTTAACCATAAAAATGTTTTCCTGACGAATATGAACTGATAAATAGAGTTTTATCATTATTGAATAATACAGATAAAATAATTCGATTATTCGAAGAGCACGGATGAAGTTAACACAAAAGGGTAAGATGAGGAAAGTCAAGGTTGCCTTAACTTTTGACGTAGTCACTATTGAATTTAGAAAGTAAGGTTCGTCTTAACTTTTGACGCTGTCTTGGTTGAATTTAGAGAATAAGGTTTGTCTTAACTTTTGAGAGATTCGGGGTTGAATTTAGAAAATATGGTGCGTCTTAACTTTTGACGTCCTCTCGGTTGAATTCCGGAATTCAAGGGATATAAAGAAAATCTTCGAAATCTAAAAGATTTGATTCTTCGGTGAATAAGGAAATTAAGATCTCTATAATTAAATGCAATGACTTGTCCCGATTACTACATCTGATATTTCCATTATAAATTTACCTTTTCCTTTCAATTAGTTTTCACCACTTCTATACTCAATTCCCAAATCCAAAAGATTACGAAAATGCTTAATCCAATTCTAATCCTTGTCCTTATCCTGACTGTCGTAACAATCATTCTCCTTTTCCAACTTCCACAGGATGAATCTGTTTATTTCTACTATGCTCTAGAGATTATTGTATTTATAATCCTCCCGTGTCTTTATATTGCTATACGCACTGATATCCATAGTTTGTAATTTCGGTGTTGTTGTTGGGCTTTATATTCTTCCTTATATTTCAATGTCCTATTCCTGTCTCCTATAATCACTGTCATCTACAGTTAATACTCCCCCAATTTGCTGCGATTTATACTCCAATTTCTGTTTTGGAGCTTTGTCCCTTCGTTTCTTCTTCTTGCGATTGGGCATCTCTTGTAATGGTCCAGAATTCTTAGATATAAGTTTCAGAATGAACATTGTTAATGTTCTAAGAAAGAAACGGTAATAGCACAATTTGACTTGTCAAATTACCAGAATTCAAGGAAAAGATGGGACTATCAAGAATATATTTTCTTGATATGTTCGGAAATTAAACAGAATGAAATAGTTATGTAGCATGGCACATGATGACGTTATGATCTGTGAGTCATCATATCCCAATAGAAACTCAACATGACTTACTGTAATATAATCACGTTGATCAAGTGTCATTATATTATACTAAATCATGCATCAGTTCCCAATACTACTTCAAAAGCATTCATATTTTAAGCTCGAAAGTTTACAGAATATAGAAACTAATAGTTTCTATATGATGTAACACTGATAGCACGAAGAGATTATTGATTTTAGATAAGAATAGTTATGAAAATATCTTCAGAAATATGGAGGATATTTATAATGAAAGATACGATGATATCTTGGAATTTCTAATATCGATGGATGATGAAGAAGATTTGTCCATAAGGGTTTAGATTCGGAAGCAAGATATTCGCTAAAGACTTCAGCAGACATTGAATTATTTAGATTCTTTGAAGTCAAACTTATTCTTTGTGATTTGTCCACGGCTTTCTTCCTAGTTTCGCATAATCTGCTTTTCGGTACTAAATTTTCTATTGAATGTTTCCAATATAATGAAACACAGGAAGCACGAGGAGGTATATAATTTCGGACGAGAATATTTATGAAAATATCCTCAGAAATATCGAAGATATTGATGATGATATTTTGGAATTTCTAAGTTCGATGGTTGATGGAGAAAGATTTTCCGCAAGATTTTAACATGACTTCGGAGCAAGATATTCTCTAAAGATTTCAACGGATCCAGAATTACCTGAATCCTTTGAATATAGGGTTTGGTCCTTGTATTTGTCCTTGGTCTCCTTCATGGGTAGCTCAATCTGTTTTTCACTACCCAATTTCCTATCGAGCGTTCCTAACACTCCTTTCTTTATCATCAAACTTTTGGTCGTTTAGACCATCTACCATTTTTCTGTTTCCTCTGCATTTAATGCTATGATATCTGAATCATCGGTTATTAATCCGAGGTAGTTTCAGAAAAATTGTGTTTTTAGATGATTAAACGCTGATGGTAATATGGTGGAATATGAAAGGTTCCCCGGTAACAATAAAAAAAAATATGAATATAAATCAAGGTGATAATAAGGTTGTTTCGAACGAAAGGTCGAAGTTGACTTGTTGGAGCTGTGACAAAATTGGCTACTTTGAAGAGGGATTGTAAAGTTATTTTCGGTAATAACAATGCCAAAGGAGCTAGCACAGATACTTGTTAAACGTTTACTCAGGTTCCGAGAGTTTTCAAGTGCATAACTATATGCATCAATCTCTTGTTACGTAGATGAAGTACTGTTGGTTCATCCTCTCGATTGAGGTGTTTTCAAGAATTACGAAAGGTTTGAACGTAGATTGTAATCGTCAAGATACAAATGAGGTTTAGGATGAAATCAAGTGGCAACTTGAAGAATTGTTTAGTTTCATATGTTATAATCAATATTTTAATTCATTTTAATTGTCCAATGTTATTAGTCCACAGTCGATAGTCCACAGTTGACAGTCCAATAATTCATATATAGTTTAATATATAGTATTCGAATTAATTAATACGTGTCGTGACCCGTATACGTCTCAGACTCGATCACAACTCAAAGTATATATATTATTATAGAATCAACCTCAACCCTGTATAGAGAACTCGATCATTACTGCATATAGAGTGTCTATGGTGATTCCAAATAATATATATAGATGTGTCGATTATGATATGTCAAAACCTTGTATACGTGTCCCGATATTTAAAGTGTGTAAAATAAATACAGAAATTAAATGACGATAAATAAAGTGCGTAAAGTAAATAACAAAATTTAAATGACGATAAATAAAATTACGAGAATTAAAATTGAGATAAAATAAATTGCGATAAATAAAATGTAATCAGTTAGCTAGGAACAATTAGCTAGGAACAGTTAGCGTGAATTCTTAACAAAATTTCTCATAGTTAATTTGTTTGTTTCTAACAAATTTTATTTTGTCAAATGTTTTCTTCATTATGCCACTTGTTGGATTCTGATAGGTCAAAATCCAAATATGAAATTGAATGAATATGGTTATTCTGTGGTGAACGGATTTGTATATCTGTGGATGTAAGTAGGATAGTAAATGATCGTTGAATCAGATTCGAAGAATGTACAGTGTAACTTATTAATGTGATATCTAAATATTCCTCGGGTATTACCTACCCGTTAAAATATTTTCACCATTAACAGTTTGTACGAAAGAATTTTAATTACAATCTTTATGAAAATATATATACATATATATTTTCTTCAGATGTAATCATGGATTTAAATATTAATCTCATTTGATTTACCGTTAGAACTAGAATACATAATCTCTAAAACATTAGAGATTACATAATCGCCATGAAGAACGAAGATATTTGATGTAGAACGATACGTAGAACGATGATTATACTCGAGGTACAAAATGAGTTGTTGAGTTATGGATTGTTGATGGTACTGGTGCTGTTACTGATGGTACTGTTGGTGCCGGTGATGTTGTTGAAGCTGGTAAATTTTGCACCATGTTTTCCAATTTGATTACTCGAGCGCGAAGCTCGTTGACTTCTTCCATTATTCCCGGATGACTGACGGTCGGAAGGAGTGGATGAATAAGGTTTAAAATTTTAGATAGAATATAATCGTGGCGAGGTATTCGGGAAATGAGACTGAAAATGGTGTTTTGGTTAGGCTCGCCGGTAAATGCTTCAGGTTCTTCACCAAGGGGTGAATTCGTTTAGTGAAAAGAATCGCCTTCTTCTTATCTCCATTGATTAAGTAGGCTACAATTTTATCAGATGAATTGGGGATGGATGATTGGTTAATTCATACTGGTGACACCGCTTTCGGAGTTTAGGTGAATATCCATGTCGGAATAGCTGTCGGAATAACTATCGAAATCTGAGGGACTCGAATTGGTTGAGGGATTCATCTCGTACGATCAGATGAAGAATTTTCGATAAGAAATAGATTATAGAATGTAGGTTAGTACCCTGAAATACATAATTTACATATGCATATATAATACTAAAATCCCATAAGTTACGGAGGAATCTACAGAAGCTGTCAGGCAAAGGTAACAATAACAGATATGCTAGGATATGAATTTATCTATACACTGTCTATGCGATAGAGGCAGTAAGACGTGTCTAGACTAAGAATAATAAGAAAGTGATTCTCTAAGAATGATAAGTAGGTAATTTTCGACACCAAATGATAAGCAAAACTTTTTGACATGCAGACCAGGTTCAAGTCCAGACTTATTAATATAACCTAACAACTATTAAGTCGAAGTCCAGACTCACTAATGCATCCTAACAACTCCTAATTAGACACACTAATGCAAGACCTGGTTCGCTACGACCACCGCTCTGATACCAACTGAAAGGACCCGTCCTAATCCATCTGGACGAATACATTACATTTGGTTACATCGCGAGGTATTTGACCTCTATATGATACATTTTACAAACATTGCATTCATTTTCAAAAGACAAACTTTCTTTACATCTAACGTTGACGGCATGCATACCAATTCATAATATATCCAACTATAATTGACTTAATAATAATATACTTATGTTAAAAATAAAAGTTCTAATATTTATAAAATGATAATAACAATAATACTTAAGGACAATACTAAAATGATAATTTTTATCATTGATGAAAATATTTATAAGCCTAGTATTAATAATACTAATAATATAATACTAGTAATAATGATAATGATAATATTAATATTTAGTGATATTACTTAATAATAACTAAAATGATAATAATAATAATAATCATATTATAAATTTTAACATAATAATAACAATTTATAATAATAATAATAATAATAATAATAATAATAATAATAATAATAATAATAATAATAATAATAATAATAATAATAATAATAATAATAATAATAGAAGTAATAAAAAAATGGCTACCTTTCAAGTAAGCTTCCTAAAAAAAATATTGCCATCGCCTGGGCTCGAACCCATGACCTCTCGGTTAAACCCAAACAACACCCTAGCCATTCCACTGTCCATTCAATTCTAATTTATCTCATAACCCAAATCTACTTAACCCGATTATGTATCTAATTTCTGTTTCCTCTTTATGTGTAAACTCATTTAATTCATTAATGGCCCAAGGTACACGGCCCAAGTTGCACATCCAAATAAACCCAACTTAAAAATTAATTTCGGTCCATTGAACTTGTGTTTAAAATTATAACAGAAATATAAGTCATCATCATTCGATATTCATCTTCAATTTTGCTGTGATCATCATCGCCACTATTGTTTATACATCGTACACACCTTCTCGTCATCTTTATTTAAAACTTCATCATCTTTAACACCGGTGCATCATCATCATCACAGGCTCTTCATCATCATCGTCATTTCACTATTCATCATCTTCTATAATAATCGTCTTCATCTATGTATCCGTTTACGACATTAATCTCATGTAAATGTCATAATATCCTAATCTCATCATTATCAAATGATGATCACTCATCGTTTAGCCTTAAAACGGTAACCCAGTACTGTTCATCGTGATCTTTCTTATTTAGTAAACCATCATCTTTCATGGTTCCTTCATCGTTTTCACAGAATCAATATCATATCATCACTTGTCTAATCACCAACTTTTCATCATCGTTATCGTGTATCATCACTCATATTGTTCCTAAAAAAATAAAATAGTAACAATGGTTTTACAGTGGCGGTTTAATGGCTGGAAGACAGCAACACTCGATGACATCATTAGTAAACTACAGGTTCAAATCGTTAGTTGTTGTGTTGGTTGATCGGAAACAAAAACATTATGCTAGCGGTTGTCAGTGGTGGTTCGAAGGAAGAAGGAAGTGGTTGTTATAGTTTTCGAACAAGAAGAACGCTGCAGCATTATCTTGGCATGTTGACAGAAAAATGCGTTTGGTTTGTGATGGTAGTAACGATGGTGGCTACATGGGTTTACGTGAGCTGCTCCAAAAACAGAAAAAAAAATAGAAGTGAGAGAGGATGAGAGAGACTGAGATGGTTCGAGATGATGACGGTGGAGACCGTTATGGTGATGGTAGTGTTCACGATTGTTGTTGTGGTTGTTTGGGTTGTGATGGAACGAACCAGAAAAACGTTGTAGTAGTTGCATTCGAATAAACTGAAAAACGTTGCAGTAGGTTTCAAGATCAAGAAGATAATATTAAATGGGTTTCGATAGCATTGAAAATAGAAACAGCGTTGGTGGGTTTATCGAATAGCTGAAGAAGAAAGAAGAAGGGTTAGTGGGGTGGTTTCATAGTTTACATGTAAACGGGCGTAGTGGCGGTTTAGGTGATTAAGGTGGCGGTGGAAGTTGATAACGGCCAAGGATGGTGGTGACTCTAGAGTGGCAGAGGTTGAAGATGATGAGGAGTTTGATAAAAATAAACTTCATATTCATATTCATATATGTAATTATATAATACTATAAAGTTTACACTAATATTTAATAATAATATAATAATTATAATATAGTAATATATTAAAACGTGTAATGAATTGAAATCTTAAAACAGTTAAGCAGGCTCATTTATTGTCTTTACCTACCGACAATTTTCACGGACTGTGTATAACGTGGTTCATTGCTAAACAGTTAAAATATAAAAGTGTTCCTAAAAATTCTAAATTTTTAGATTATATATATTTAATTATTTCACTCATTAACTGTTTGAAACCTGATCAAAAAGGTTCCATAATTATTTATTTTCTGTTCCAATTTATATGTACGGAGTGCTAATATTTAATCTTAAAAAGGTAAAAATATTTTTGACAAATCTAAAATCTTCGTAATCAATTTACAGTTCAACTTTTATTTCAATCCTTCATGGACATGTACAAAATCTATATTAAAACTAACAAATCGTCAACCGAGTGCTACTGACGTTTACTAATTAGACTCGAAATCATTTATTTTTAATATATTCTCTTTCTATATATAAAGAGTTTTAAATAGCAAGTTTAACTACTAAATAATTATATTATATATCTTTAAACCATTGAATTTAATATAATTTATATATTTACAAGTAATATTTATATACATATTTATATATATAAATACATATCTATATATTTATAATAATAGTTTTCATTACATCACATATTATTTTTCATATTTATTTTCAACAATTAAATCATATATTATTTCAAATAATAATAGTTTCAAATTAATGTATATGTATCTATTTATATATAGTTGTTCGTGAATCGTCGAGAATGGTCGAAGTTCAATTGAATATACAAAACAGTTCAAAGTTTTTGAGACTCAACATTACAGACTTTGCTTATCGTGTCGGAATCATATAAGAATAAAGTTTAAATTTGGTCGGAAATTGCCGGGTCGTCACAAGCGAAGGCTTTAATATCCTTGCTAATATTGCTGTCAGGGATGGGTTGGTAAGAGGTGTGGGTATTGGGGATAATAGAATTCGGATTTCTCACCTTCAATTTGCTGATGATACGATATTTTTTGGGGAATGGAATAACCGAAATGTGTCAAATGTTCACAAAACCCTCGCGTGCTTTGAGAAAGTTTCAGGATTAAAAATCAACATGAGTAAAAGTCTGTTATATGGCATTGGGATTCCACAAGCTTATATAGTTTCCATGGCTCTCAAATTCGGGTGTGAGATTGGTAAAATGCCATTTACATACCTAGGTATGCCTATCGGACAGAAATCTCATAAAAAAGATGTGTGGGGTTCGGTAATTGATAAATTCAACAAACGATTGTCGGATTAGAAGGCAAGATCGATGTCATTCGGGGGAAGGTTGACTCTTATCAAATCGGTCCTGAGCAGTCTTCCGCTTTATTTCTTCTCGTTGTTTCGTGCTCACTCCAACGTAGTCAACCTTCTCGAAGGTACGCGCCGTTAGTTCTTTTGGGGTGGGTCGGGTGGGGACTCAAAATTATCATGGGTTAAATGGGATGACATTTTAATTCCTTACGGGGAGGGGGGTTTAAACGTGGGATCTTTAAAAGCAAAAAATTGGGCATTATTGGGGAAATGGTGGTGGCGGTTTCGGAATGAACCCGATTCACTTTGGGTCGACGTAATAAAAAGTATTTATGGGCGGGACGGGGGGCTGGGGCACTCTAATCCTAACTTATCTGTTGTCCGCAGTTCTGTATGGAGTAATATTATCCAAATCGGTATTGAGTTACTCAATATTGGTTTGGATATTAACTCTTTTTTGAGAAAAAGATAGGTGATGGTCGGGACACGCTTTTCTGGAAAGACATCTGGATTGGTGACACCTCCTTCAAGGATAGGTTTCCTCGCCTATTCAGACTCGAAACTAATCAGGATGTGTACATTAGAGAAAGAATTCAAGGAACGGCCGAATCAAGAAGGTATGCATGGAGCTGGTCAAGAGAACCTTCGGGTCGAGTTTTAGGGGAGCTGCAACAACTCAGCCTGATGATCAACAATAATGCATCACTTGGTGAAGGGCCTGCTGTTTGGGAATGGACCTTGGATTCCACTGGTTCGTATAATTCCAGGTTAGTGGCTGAAAAAATTGATGAACTATTGATTTCGAGATCGGGGCACTATCAGGAAACGATGAAGAACAATTATATCCCACAAAAAAATAGGTATTTTTGTGTGGAGAACCTTACGAGGTAGAATCCCTGTTAGAGTAGAACTAGATAGACGTGGAATCGATTTAGACTCTATATTATGTCCCATGTGCAATGACTACATCGAAACTGTGGAGCATGCTATCATCTCGTGTAAAGTGGCGAAGGACATATGGAAAGCTATCTATAATTGGTGGGGCTCTAATCCTCTCGATAACGCTAGCTTATCCAATCATTTCTCGGGCTCGGGTAGAGATAACCTTACAGGTGGGAACAAGAAAATCTGGCAAGCGGTTGAATGGGTCACCGGGTACTTTATATGGAAAAATAGGAATCAAAAAATATTTCGGAATGACTCATGGGCAAGCTCGAAGGTTGTAAGTGAAATCCAAGTCATAACATTTGAGTGGATCACTAATCGCTCGAGGAGAAAATCGTTGGAATGGATACAATGGCTTACGAATTCGATCAACTTGGGATCTCCACGCACGAACAACCGGGAACCAGGCTGACTTTCGGATGAATACCATGATGTGATACTCTGTAATTCTTGTAAATCTGTATATGTATTGTGATGAAGGCCTACATGGGTCTACCATTGTGATGAACATACTTGTACATATTTCCTTTTTAATATATACTGATGGCTTTTCAAAAAAAAAAAAAATTATTTAATGAAGTGCCCGTTTTGTTATAAAAGTTTCTTAGTTTTTTTTTTTTTTTTTGAAAAAAACAAAGTCTTTGCACACCACTCCTTGCATGTTAAGGTAGATCCAACTCTGGATAAAAGGAAAAAAAAAATATCTATCTATCTATCTATACATTATATAAATCGCGTGACAATAATCCTACGTGTCAACTCCTGATTAAATCATGCCACGTATCAACTCCTCCATTATTCCTGTCAAATGTTAGTCTATCAGTTATTTTCATCTATTTAATAAATTATTAGATTTCCTAATTTGATTTAATACATAAATTGTAACAACCCAAACCAAACCACCATCGAACCCGCGGAAAATACTAAAAAAAAAAAAAAAAAATTTGTTTGTTCAGCTAATGGCGCGGCGCACCAGAAGGCCGCGCGGCGCGCCGATATGGTCTGTCCAAAAAGTCTTCAAATGCGAAAAAGATTGGCCACTTCCCGACATAATTAGACAAAACGCTTTTAACAAACATTCAAATATGTACAACTAACACTTTTCAAACATAAAATAAGTTTTACAAAGCGGGGCCTACGTCGGTCGTTTTACGAGTTTAATACATAACGAGAGTTTCGACCGCAAAAGTTTAAATACCAAATGACCCTACGAGCATGGTGTTTGGGGTTAAACTACCCAAGTCTCAGTCAAACCCGAAAGGCTAATCTCTCCAAAAGCGTCCCATAATACGACGGGATCTCTACTCCAAACAAACGCCCTTACCTTTGTCCATACCTGAGCCTATAAAAAGGTAAACAACGATAGGGTAAGCAAAGCTTAGTGAATGCAATAATTACACATACATATATATAACTCATCTATTTGCAATCACATTCACCAAATACCTCATACGAACTTGTAACTCAATTAGCATGTCATCGTACCCAAAACACTTAACAAGTCGTACATTAACACAAAACCGCATTAGCATATACTCAACACAATGTATATATATATATATATATATATATATATATATATATATATATATATATATATATATATATATATATATATATATATATATATATATATATATATATATATAAACAATATGCTAAATAATCGACAATCTCAATATGGTTAACCATAAACGCTATGGTGCTACCGGCTCGTGGTTCACACCATACGCAATTGAGTCATACTCTTTTATAGTGCTACCGGCTCGTGGTTCACACTCGATGCTACCGGCTCGTAGTTCACATCTTATTTTATAGTGCTACCGGCTCGTGGTTCACACTCGATGCTACCGGCTCGTGGTTCACATCTTATTTTATAGTGCTACCGGCTCGTGGTTCACACTCGATGCTACCGGCTCGTGGTTCACATCTTATCGCACACATGTTATGGCACTACCGGCTCGATGGTTCATACCATAACACCCACAAATAAACGCGTCATATACACATACGTATAATTACTCCACTCACCTCAAAATCTCTTGTGAAAGATAATCAAGCTCGGAAATCTTCAATGTAACGTACCTATTACATTATACATAATATCAATCACAAACTCAAGTTGGTCAACCAACTAAAACTCCATTCTAGTGTTATCTTGACCCATGGTGCAATTTCGACCCATTTGCACCCTTAACCCTAATATTTGGGTTAACATCCCTAAAACCCTAATCATTATCCAAGTTAGGTCCTAAGACACTTTCCAATACAAGGTTTATGCATCAAACACATACATTTACCCACTTAGGTCCATCATGACCCATTTGACCATTTAAAGTCAATACACCCATTTCGGGTCACCCACTAACCCACTTAACACCCATTTACATATATATAAGTGTGCTAGTACTTTAACTTACCAATTTAGGCTCATAAACAAAGTTTAATACTTTGAAAACCCTAGTTAGTCATCTTTGGGTCTACATAACCCAAATTCACCCAAAACACCCAATTTACTAACAAATGGGTTTTAGGTTCATCACTTACCCCAAACCCTAACCCATAATCAAATTAAAATCAAGAAATCAAGATTAGAGCATACCACCACCACCAAAACGTAGCTAGAGGAAAGATGAACAACTTTGAAACTTGCACTATGACCCGATTCAACCTCCTTCTTCCTTTAATGGAGCTTTCTCACTCTATAACCTCCTCTCTCTCTAGGATTTAATGGAAGATGATTAAGTGGGTGGAAATGGAGTAAATGAGACTCCAACAACTGATCCCAAGCCTTAAAGTCGGATTCCTTGTGATTTTACCAATTTGCCCTCAAAATATCTAATTAAAAAGGAATCTGTCACAGAACAATGGCGCGGCGCTCCAAATGGCCGCGCGGCGCTCCAAATGGCCGCGCGGCGCGCCAAACGCCCAGACCAGTTTTCTGCATTCTTTTTAATATGTACAACCAAAACCCCACTTCAAGTACATTAACTACACTTATATACACTACAAATAAACGGGTCTTACATAAATTTAATCACCTAAAATATTATATTATATTATCATATAATATAATATTAGATCAATACTATGAACTTGTTTTGGTCATAAATAATATTGTTTTAAACTATACATCGATTTAATATATATATATATATATATATATATATATATATATATATATATATATATATATATATATATATATATATATAGTGTTTTAATCAAGAGAGAAGTGGGGAAAAGTAATTTTTTTCGTTTTTTTTTAAAACAAAAATTCAGGCATTAAGATCACATAAAAATATGAACATTTAAAAAATACACTTTGTAGTGAATGTAATTATTTTGGCCAAAAAAGGCTCTAAGAAATAAATGATAGAAAAAAACGCTCGAAGAATAACATTCATAAATAACATCACACATGATGCATGTTATTAGTTTTTTCTTCGAGGGTTTTCCAGCCACAATAATAACATTCATTACAAAGTATCTTTTTTAAATGTTCATATTTTCGTGTTCTCTTAATTTTGAAAAAAAATTTCGACAAAAAAAAAAAAAAAAAAAATTTACTTCCCGTTCTTCCCAAAAAAGTGTTTCCCTCTTAATTATGACCTATATATATATATATATATATATATATATATATATATATATATATATATATATATATATATATATATATATATATAACTATTTACAATGTTTTTATGGTAATAAAAATTATAAAATAGATATTATAATATTATTTATGAATGATGATATTTTATATAATATAAAATTAATTTACAATAACTTTAAAAAATAAGTGTGTATAGATATTTAGATATATATCTTCTCTGCTTCATTTGAAATTTTGACATAACAAAATTTGTCTATACTAAAAACATATACAATTATTGATGTACAAAAAATATTATTTTATTACAATCAAATTTAAAATAACTTTTTAAGGATTCATGATTGGTGTTTTATCGATTATTTGTCAATTGAAGTTATAATAATTCTAACGCCAAACAAATCCTTTATTACTGATAACATTTGTATCGTTTATTTGTTCATGTTTGGCGTTTTATCGAGTATAAAATGTAATTCAACGCACGGGCTCATAAAACTAGTAAATAAATAAATCAGTACTAACAAAAGGATATGCTACATAGGAATATACCACGAATGTACATTCAGGTGTGTACAACATTTATCTTTCAAGGAGCAGATAGAAAGCCAAGTAACAGATGAATTGGGCAAAACAGCCATTTATGTGCCATAATTTTTGAACCATGGACTTTCAATTAAGCATCTGTGTTACTCTCCCTGACCATCCTGAAATTCACGACCGAAAAAAATCAAAAAAAGAAGAGTGCACTCATCATTTACGCCTCATTGGTGCTAAGGTGCTGATAAATGTACAAGTACAAGGACAGACTAATATTAAATAACATGGAATTAAATCAAAGGGAGCCAAACTTGTAAGTAGTCTGTACATACCCAAAAAATTGTTGCAGTATATTTTATTGTGACATTCCCAAGTAAGCCAAAATAACTAGGACAATTTTACAAGACATGTCATATATACAAAAATCAATAAAAAAAAACTTATTGTTTGATATTTCCCATGAGTATCATCAATTCCTCCCCCATTGAACAATTTTTTGACATGGTCAAACAATTTCATTACAAGTTAAGTTAATCAAATTTAATGGACATACCTGCATCAAAAATATTAACTTCATGTGAGGTCTAGGCCCTGGAGAATGTCTTCACAAGTCAAGAGTATGTACAAGCTTCGGGAACAGCAGTTTAATGGTATGTTCATATTGGCACCTCAATTCATGTTTACATTAATCACCTAAAAGGCAGAGTGGTTGTCTCATACTGAGCTCGGCTTTAAGTGCAGGGAAACTTTCCAAATTATTTGAATCACTTAAAATCGTCTGCAATTACCACATTTATTCATACATCGTGACTATTATAAAAACAAAAACAAAAAATAATAAAATAATTGTTTTGGTTAGAATATTACCAGTGCAGCAAGGTGGGCTTCTTGAAGAATATTTCCGTCAATTTCTAATCTAGCAATGGGAAACTCAGGAAGATGACCCGACTGTTTCCTACCAAGCAAGTCACCGGGACCACGCAGAAGAAGGTCCATGTTAGCCAGTTGGAAACCATCTGACGATTTCTCGAGAACCTCCAACCGACCCAGTCCACTAGATGTTGAAGACAAAAGTACACACTTTGACTTGCGGACCCCACGTCCAACTCGTCCCCTAAGTTGGTGTAGTTGAGCTAATCCAAATCTCTCGGCATTCATAACAACCATCATAGAAGCTTCTGGAACATCAACACCAATTTCAACGACGAGAGTAGAAAGAAGTATCTGTGTGTCTCCTGATCTAAACCGTCTCAAAGCGTCGTCTTTTTCATCACTTTTCATTCTTCCATGTAACAACCCACAATTGATACCTTCAAATGTATTGGATATTACTTCCAGGTCAGCAGAGGCCCCACGTAGCTGAGGAAGTTGTTCTGATTGTTCGATGATTGGGTAAACTACATACACCCTACCCCCTGAATCTAATTCCTCCCTCATCATCTGTGCATAAAATAGTGACTTTCTCATTTTCATGGATCCAATGAAATGATAGAACAGAGAGAGAGAGAGAGAGAGAGAGAGAGAGAGAGAGAGAGAGAGAGAGAGAGAGAGAGAGAGATATACCTGATAAACCTGTTTAAATCCAGTTTCATTTCCTTCAACTATAAATGTATCAATGGGTTTTCTCCCTGGTGGTAAATCCGTTATCTGCAATTCATTTAAGAAACAAATATTATACGCCAGCAAGAACTTTGAGTTAGCTGCAAAAAATTTATAATTAAAAAAAACCTTTATGACCCATATTTGTTACAAACCCACAAAATATTCCGGACTACACCATGATAATAAATAAAAAAAGATTATAGCACAAACATCAGTCTTTATACAGATCTCGATATCTAAACTTCTAGGAAATATATGAACGCCATATTAAGAACCCTGACGAGTTTTGAGGTCACCACGAAGCTCCAATGTTGGTCGTGGGACCAGCTAGTGGGGCCCGCTAGAGTGTTAGTATCCCTTCTTTATGAGTTTTGAGTGATTTGTAGGTTGGAGACACACAGCAACATTTTAGAAAGATAATAATCAGGTAGGAAAGTTACATACTTGAGTGAGAGACATATCTCCGTACAAAGCTAAAGCAAGAGTCCTTGGGATTGGTGTTGCAGTCATAGCAAGAACATGAGGAGCCATACTTAAGTCACCTTTTGAGATGTTACCTGAATCGTTTTCAACCAATCTCGAATTTATCGAGTTATAGTATAACTGCAGAATTTCAGAAACAAAACATTACTCCCTCATTCACATATTTATTCTGCACATAGGAAAAACTCAGCTTATGAAAACATAATCATTACACAAAATGGCAATTTGACCCTTATTTTTACCCACCTTTTTATGACACACATAAAAAGTAGGGGTAATAAAGGAGGAACTGTAGTTAATTTTCCGGAGAGGACAATTAATTTTGGACAACTAGGAAAGAAAACATGGGCTGTAAATATGGGAGGAAGGGTAGTACATATAAGATAACCGAGTAGGAGTTATTAGAAGGGAATACGTTTGAAAATCAGTTAATAAGACAAGACCTTGCTATTGAATCGACCTCTTTGGATGACACCAAATCTGTGTTGCTCATCTACCACAGCAATCCGTAAAGAAGAGAATTCCACCTTTTCGGCAATTAAACTATGAGTCCCAATCACCAATGCAATCTCTCCACTTTGAAGACCCTGGCAGCTCGAAAACAGCAAACATAAAATCCAAGGTAAATATGACAACACTTAAAAATATCCCACACCCGAGGAATGAAATTAAAGAAAATAAAAAATGTGTGTGTGTGTGTGTGTGTAGCAATTGCCTATCTGATTACAAGTCTTTAACTTTTTTAGATGATAGTTACAGAAGTACATACCTCACGAATTAGGCGAGCCTTTTTAGTTGGAATGGACCCTGTTAACAAAGCAACAGATGGTTTGCAATCTATATCATCCATTTTTTCAAGCAAATTGAGAAGGTGATCATGATGTTGGATGGCAAGTAACTCAGTTGGAACCATGAAAGCTGCCTAAGAAATATACGACAAACAACAAAAGCCATTAAATCAAAATTCACCACAAATGGTAGAGACTAAAACTTTATTAGATTACAAATGGTTCTGAGAGCATCAACTAAAACAACCTGATATCCGGAACCAATAACTTCCATACATGCCAAGAAAGCTACCACAGTTTTCCCACACCCTACATCTCCCTGCAAAAAAACAGACACAAGGTTAATATATAGTTAATTTGAATATTTAATGCAGGTCTAGTTCTAGTAATCAATGTTAATTCTCATACACGATGTTAATCTATATACTTATTACACCAAAAAAAAGATCCATGTTTTTCTATAACCATGTCAAAGAAAGGATAAAGACACAGCCTGACAACTTTATAATCTATATTAGGACCGTTTTAGTACCTTGTTCCACTATAGGCTATCAATTGCATAAAATATATACATCAGAAAGTGAACATCATGAAATTAAAAATCATTTACACTTGTTTAAAAGTCATGATAGCGACTATGTGCAAATCAGGATACTAGCAGATATCAAATATTTAGAAAGGAAAGGTGGAAAAAAAAAAAAAAAAAAAAAAAAAAAAACCTCTCTATTGTTATCCTTACCTGCAAAAGTCGATTCATTGGAACTTGGCGCTTTAAATCCCATATGATCTCTGAAACAGCACTTAACTGACTGGAAGTTAATGAATACGGTAGTATCTTCAAAAACTTCTTGGTTAGAGTGCACCAATTTTCAGAAAGTGTTGCATTTGTTGTAGGGTTTCTGTACTTGTCCAATAAACCATCCTTTTCAATCCAACTACCAAGTCCTTCAAGCATTTGAAACAACCGGCCCAGCTGTTATTTACTTAAATGTGTCAAAAGCATTAATAAATAAATATATAAATAAAAGAAACAACCAATTTGGAAATAAAAACTTTACTATTAACTCAAAAATATGTTGTAAGCAATGGTCCTTTTTCATGCACCATCAGAAATTCTAAAAATGGAAGCACTGATATTAAAAACAAAAGATCACCTGTAGGTAGAAGAACTCATCAAAGATGATCCTTCTGCGAGCTAAGTCAGCCTCATTAAAATTAGCTGGCTGGTGAATCCCAATATATGCCTGTATTTATACGCATGTTTTATTACTTTTAGAGGTTGCCACTTTCCGTTTCTATAAAACTTGAAATTTTTATTTCGAGTGAACAGTGAGCATACAGTCACATTTGTTAGCACTTAATTAATTAGACCAGTAAATGGTCCACCATTTATTCAGTCATTCATTAATATCATCACTATTATTAATTTGAGAAATGTAAGAACTTTAGCAGACTTACGTCTCGAAGATTCAGTAGTCCAAACATCTGAAGAATATTTTCTGGAACTGGATCTATGTCAGAAGGCAAGGAATCTAGAACTCTGAAAAATATTAAAAAGCAAATAAATGTAAAATCATCGCTGAAGGGAAGAGGCAAATTACCCCTGATACAAATTCAACTATTAAAGCCTTCCAAGACTATCCATAAATAGTATCAGTATAAGATCATTAGAAAAGAAGGTTTTTTTTGTTTATTTTTTTTTAATATCTGCTACCTCTCTTGTCCTCAAAGATTATGTAAAGTTAATCTAGTAATTGTAAGTGCATGGTCCGTATGAAGGATCATAAGTAACCTGATAACACATCCTGAGCAGATAGCTTATCAAAACATTTATTGTGCAACAGTTAAAGAGACAACGGGTGACGAACAAAATCAATTTTCATCAGTTAATTTAGACATACTTCTATTAAAAATCCTTACTAAAAGATTACTCGGGATGCTACTATCATATGTTAGCAATAGATAGCTCAGCAGAAAATGCAAAGAGAAAGAAATACACATCACAGTATATAACGGATTACTGCAATCGAGAAGGCAGAAATGAAGACCTTGCAATAGTATTTCCAAGTAACTTGGGATTGAGACCACCTTTTGAAGGGTAAATTGGGTATGGTCTCCCTTCAGCACAGGCAGATTCATCATCATCGTCTCGAATTAAATCGAGACTGTACTCCCTCATTTCATAATGATCTTTGGTACGCATAGTCCTTACCTACATCATAGGAACGGAAAGTGAGTTTTGGATCATCGTTTTCATACTAAAAAAAAAAATCTGCATCACTGCACGGTTCCTCACTCAAAAATTTTAGAGATTTACAACCACAAATGTAGATATTCTACTAGTACACGAATGTAACCCATGAAACAATAACATATGAGACGTAGAACCTTATAAACTCACCTTGCCACTAACACATACAATGTCTCCCGGTTTCTGCTTATCCTGAAGACTTTTCAAAAAAGGCTGATAAGTAAAACGAGTCCCGCGGAAAAATTTCTTCAAGTGCAAATATATCGTTCTTTTGCTTCCACTACTGTTTTCAGAAACTGAACATGCAGAAGCTGAAACACTTTCTGAAACCTCACAACCAACAATCACCTCAAGAAATGATAGAGAACAGTTCGCCTTGATTCCCCTACATTTAAGATCATCTCGATAACATCAAAAAGAAAATAAATAAAAATAAATAAAGAAACTTTTATATCACACAGCGTTTAGGCAGATTCCCTCAACCAGAAGATTGGTAGTGAACTGATGAAAACAGACTATACATCAAGTAAAACACATGGCCCATGAAAATCTATGGACATGCACTTAATACCTTAACAATGAGTGTGTCCTTCATGCTCTGTATTAAAACATTGGACCTCATAAGAAACCTACTAGCATGCCATAGCAATATTCAAAATCACCCTACAATGAGCTAATAATACTATTGGTTTTCTTTAATATTTTACACAAACAAAGAGAGAATATTTTAAAGATAAATAAGAAACTAGCTATTAGAAAGTACTCAATTATCAAGACAAACTCTAACCTGGATGACATAACTTTTCCAACAAATATTAAGTACTGTCCATCATCAATTCTAGACTGAGCATTCTGCAGGTCAGCATATGTCCGAGGGAAATGGTTCAACAACTTCCTTATCTGCAAAATCCGATTTACGACAATACGTATTACCACAAATGAGTACTACTGAAGTACTTATCTATGAAACATGAAAAAGAACAGTATATAGCATATAAGTATTTTCCTACAACCCACCGTATGCAGACCACAGTTTTCTAACTGACTGCACTGCTTCTTGCTTAATGTAGATACGCAACTGATAGATTTATCAAGTACTGGTTCAAATGGTCCACTATGTAGTTGACCACTTAGTGCAACTTTATTAGATGAATCATCACCAGACCATTTAGATTCTGATTTCACTTTATTTTGGGATTTTTCTTCTTTTGATGAAGATATCCCAGATTGGAGAATGGACAAAGAAGATGTAGAACCCGTAGTACTTTGATCTTTTATACTTACAAACTCGTAGGATGAAAAACTATTAAAATCCTTAGATATTTTACCCAATGAATCATACAACATATCAGGATCCACTACTTTAGTTGCAAGATGATCATTACACATTTTTCCTGTAAAATCACTACTACTCTTCTCAGGGCCATCAGAAACACCATCATATAACTCGACTGCGATAGACTGCCCTATCATGATAGAAGGAAATTGTTTCCGAGCCAGAGATGCATCAAAATCGTCTTTTTCTTCATCAAAGACTTCATCACGCCCATCATGGCACATTGATGTAAATACCTACAAGCAATCCAAATTAACAATGTGAAAAAAAAGAAAAGAAACAAGAAGTGTTAACTATAGAAATCCACATCAAACATAAATAAATAAAAAAATAGAAAATCAATAATCAATTATAAGATTAAAAAAAAGACCACTAAAAGCGTTTTCACTTGATGATAACTGATCAGTTGAAACAAACTAGTTGTGTCATATAAGATATATTGACAAGTTGTTCAAATAAGTCATATTAAATAGAAGACGTTCAACTAGAGTGAGAGAGTGACATTATCAACATACAACTTCACCAGTAATAAGAATGCTGAAACATAGACATCATCTCCTGCTATATCATATATCATATAACTTCAAAATTTTACAAAGAAAAATAGGACATGAATAAGATGTAGTAAATCGCTTCAATACATGTTACCATACATTTAAAAAATAATTAAAACAAAAACAGAAAAATCCCATTCCTGTTAACACTTATAGCATGTTAACGATAAACAGCAAAAAGAAAATAACAAAATAGAACCAAATGGTACTTAATCTTCTGATGATTACTGCCGGGAGAATCATCAATAAATGTTTAATAAGTTGATTGGCTACCATTTATGAAGCAAATTATATGAAGTGTCTGGAGTTCAGTAACAATTGGAAGGATGTTCTTTTGCTGCAATGCATGCATGCAACAGATGAATATTGATATCACAGGAGTGTTTGGAAATACACAAGTGTGTAAGGCTAAAAACAAGACTATAAATTCGAATCCTGCCCCCTTCATTGTCATTTTTGATACCAATAATGGTAGCTGCTTGAGATCTTTCTTAAGTAATATGTTCAAAATAAGCATCACTAAACATGCTAAAAAGTGTGTTATTCCTATAAAGTAAGCTAATATGCACTTGTAGCCTGCCAAACATCTTAAAAAGTGTAAATTGTATTTTAAGATAGAACCATAAAACACATAAAAGATTTTAACAGACGAGAACAAACCTTACAACAAAGTTTTCGTTGGTACAACCTGCTTGCTCTGCCATAACTATCTACCTTTTTGTGAAAAATATATTTCGATTGAGAGAAGTATCTCGAAATATTGCACAACAGAAGACCATTAAACCTGCATGTATTATTTAAACGATTTAAGAATTAACTTTATTAATCGACTGATTACAAGATGACCATCACTATGCTAAATTACCTCATTTTTCTACCCAAAACATGCCTATAGCCTCGCGCGGCTTGAAAAATATTTGCGCCTGCCAAGCATCGTTCACTTAAACACTGCATGCTAAATTATTATTCAGTATAAACACTTGCATCTACAATTCTTATCATGGTGTAACTAATCTATGAAACAATAATTTAGGTTAAAGTTAAACAACAAATGCAATAAGAGTTATGAGCATCTATATTAAGAACACTAATTCAAATAAGATCAAGATAAAACCAATTTAATAACAGAATGTGAGAGTTAAAATTGCAATCATAGAAAGGATCGAGACTTACAAATTTCAGCTTCAATTCGAAGACTAACAACCAATTAATTGTCTAAATTGCAGTTCAGACAACGAGCGACAAAAAAGGTGTCATAATCTTTGTACAAACTGGAAAAAAAAACTTTTTGCGGAGGACATTAAATCACGAAATATTATAGAAACCTAGACATTATGATTTGAAACGAATTCCAATTCCAATAAGTTTAGATATGAAACGAGAAATGGGTTTGGAACCCACAAGGTGTTCGACTTAATGCGCGCGTATGAAACAGGGTAAGACCGGATTTTAAGAGTTTGACATGTGAAAATGGAATAATCGTCACGCTTTATCTCACTTTAATTCTCCACGCAACATGATATGAGCAAAGATAGATTAAACCAGTTCCATTTTTCTTGTGTCGATATTTTTGGGAATATTAATTTTACTAGATTTATCGAAGAAAGCTTTATATAGTACATTGTCAATGTATTGTCTTAAATTTTGTTCTGTGTTGAAGTTGTATAGTAAAAAGAATACACATCATCAAAAGGTTGATAATATGTGTTAATAAATTTATTCATGTAATTTATCTACCGTTGACATTTGTAAAAAGATTAAAATAACGCTTTTTATAGCGGTAATTGAATAAATATTTTGTACCAGGCTTTAGACAATATTCTTTTCGAAAGCGTGTAAATCAAGACACACACAGATTTGGTTTCTTCTTCGACTTCTCTTATTTCAACCTCCATTTGTACTTTCGTTTAGCCAAATTGAAGCACGACACTGTTTTACCACTGCGTAGTCCAGGTAGTAACATCATTTTGTTTGGCAGACGCTACAAAAAATAGATATATAGTTATATAAATTTAAACAACGCACAATATTGAGATGTATTTCAGTAAATAGCAACACTACTTAAAGTATTTACAAAAAAATCATAAATGTAATTTACAATGGAGGAAACTTTAAAATAAAAAACACTAATATAAGGTCGTTGTAGCTGGTTCTTGGAGCACACACCCAACATGCCATCCCTCTAACATCAGTCTTCTTATGCCGCATCTTGCCTCCTTACCGGTCATTAAACTAATGTAATGCAAAATAACATTATCAGTCGTCCAAAAGAGCCAAGGGAATACCACAACCAGTATTGTAAAATAATACCGAATCATTTAAATGCGCCGCTGATAGATATAAAGCTAATGTACAGTAAATGTAATAACAAACAACAAATAATGTATGTAAAATGAAGTTAAAAATCAACCAACAACCAGAAATCATGTTCAAAATTCGGCGGTAACATGCATTATAAAGCAAATTAATCACATACTATGATCAATTGTAAATCACTTCTAAGTTGCTCATAAAAATTGGCAATGGTGAGTATTCAGACTTCTGGCGAGATCCGTGGATTGGTAATGACATTCTCGCAACGCGTTTCCCTCGTTTATTTGCTTTAGACTCGGCTAAAAAAGGTTCAGTCGCCTCTCATCTTGCATCTGTAGGCTGGTTTTGGGAATGGCGCAGGTCTATTAGAGGAGGGGCTGAGCAAGAGCAACTTTTGCATCTTCTTTCCTTGTTGAGCACGGTCTCCATTTCAGAGGGTGAAGATCGATGGTGGTGGGATTATTCAACAGATGGTTTGTACCGAGTATCCTCTGCTAGAAGCATTATTGCATCATTTGATTATGCCCCGTTCACTCATCAAACGGATTGGTGCAATAGTGTTCCGATTAAAATAAACATCTTCGTTTGGCGGCTCAAGCTCCATAGGCTTGCAACTCTCCGAAACCTAGAATCAAAAGATTTATCATTTGATAATTCTTGTTGTGCCCTCTGCGATGTCTCTGAAGAATCTCATAGTCACTTGTTTGTTCGGTGTGACACCTCATATCAGTTATGGTGTAAAGTTGGTAGTTGGCTTGATATTTCTATCCCCATTTGGAATTCGGTGGACGATGTTTGGATTTGGATTAACTCTTTCTCGCATAATAGGAACAAGAAATTAATAATTTCAGTGATTGCTTATTCTACTATATGGAATATCTGGAAACTTCGTAATGACATCATCTTCAAAGAGCATAAGTTTCGGAAATCTCATGTTTTTGACGCCATTGTAGTTACAGGGTTTAACTGGTTGTACGCGAGATATCACAAGTCCACTTTAAACTGGACAGAGTGGTTGCAAAATCCGTTGTGTTCCTTGTAACTTTATAATTGTTTTGTCTTTTCTTTTGTTCCTATGTATTTTGGCCTAGCTTCTCGCTAGTTTTTGTTTAATAATATTTCTGCCGTTCGAAAAAAATCAATTGTAAATCAATGGCAACCAAAAAAAAAATTATTTTATAACGACGAAACCTAGCAGTATCCGGAAACTCCATCAGCAAAACAAACGATCAGCAAATCCGAAAGGAACCTGTATACCAATGGACATAATAATTTGCATAAGCCAAAAAATTAAATAAGTTAAAGGCAATAGAAGCGTGCATCCAAAACAGGTTAGTCATCGAAGTTAATTTAACGTCATTTCAAATTTAAGAGCCTTTGCATTGCACAACATCTCAAAAAAATAGCATTATACACTTTCAATGTCGAAACAATGCATTACTTAATAAGTTTGTAAATGTAAAATAAGTACAACTACATTTTGACCCATTTGATCGGTAACTTCACTAAACGTTGCTATTGAATTCTATTTAACTAATTCCAAAGGTTCAACCCTACATTATACAAAGTGTATCATCTTGTGATCCACCATCTCTTTACTAAAAGCTCTTGCACAAATTTCAGCTTGGTCCTTCACTTTATACAACCATTATAACAAACTAACCCATGAAAGTGGTATTTCTGACCCATACCTTCAAAGATCAGATATATAATATAAACTTATGTAAGCTGTTTTGCTCCATTTGAATCGTAAAGTTCAAAATTCTTATTTATCAACTTCATATATTACACTTTTAGAGTTCTAAAACTTCATTATATAATAAAACTCATTACATCTTTAACCTCAAACAAAATTAATAGGGCAGTGTACATCTTCATTGTATAACACGGTCCTCCTTTGTTGTCTTCCGCTTCAATACCACTGCAGAACATGAATGATTATAAAAAATGAAACACATACGTTTCACAAAAAAAGTAGACCAATGTGCAAAAAAATACTCACGATTTTGGTTTGTTCAGACTGCACCCGGTGTTTTCTCCAATTGTTTTCTCCAACCTTATTTCACTAAAAACATAACACCAAAGATAAGAGAGCAAGACTTTATTAGCTCGGGATGACCAAGGGCATTTTTGATCCTGAATCCTAATAAATAGTCCAATATATCATCATCGACAAACTTTAAAAGTTCAAACGGTGTATACAAGAAAGGTAAACTACAAAATGACTTGACTAAAATTACTTTTCTTAAACACCATCACATAAGCATAACCATAACTACTATTTTAAGAGGAAATAATGCTAATAACAAAAGTGTAACAACATAGCAAACTAAACAGAACGCATAAGCAATAAACATCAAATAAAGACAAAATCTGTCAAAAAATAATAGGCAGAGCACAACTGAGGAGGTACTTTTCCGGCACAGGTCTCTTTCGGGGTGAGATTGGTGGGTGCTACGGCACACAGGGTTAGCGTGTCCCTGCCAACTTACACGTTTTGGCCCAAGTACTTCAAAACAGAAACAAAAGCAAAATTTGTTCCAAGTAATGAAGATTAAGTACCAATTGCATATTTAACTTCAACCAATACTCCATAAACAACCTGAAAACATCAAAGCATACTTGAAAACTTTGTTGTTCAGGTCATACATATTACCAACATAACTAATAGACAAAATTTGTCTTATTTGTTATGAATACTACTATTTAATTTTTCATTTTTTACAAACCAACCCCCTAACTTTCATTAAAATACAAATCAAACCACCTACTTTATACCTATATTATAAATTATTATTTATCCCATCACTAACACCAAAAACACCCACCACGCTTTACCGGCTTCTACACTGCGCTCAAACAGTAGGACCCACATTGGCCACTAATGTGCTACATTTTTTTTTTGTCTCCAACGATAAAAGAAGCAACTTTCTTAAAAGGAACAACCCTTCAATGCTATCAAAAGATGTTGAAAAATATTTTTTTTTACAAAATAGATCAACTAACTTTAACGCTAAAAGAAACAACTTTCACAAAAGGAACAACCCTTCAATGTTAGATGTCGAAAAAAATTCTTTTTGACAAAATAGATCCACAAAAGGAAAGACTTTTTTTAACTCGCATTCAAAACGGAGCCCCCGGCGCGAAGCGAGGGCTCCACAACTAGTTACAAAACAAATGACAATAAATGAAATTTTACACTTTTAAACACACAAAACTATAAATTACTTCATAAAAGTGGTAATGATAATTAGCAGTAGCAATTTCCGTCTGTATACTTATAAATGGGCCGATTCTTACATAAAACCTCAATTATTACATTCAAATGCTATATTATTTTAAAAAAAAAAAAAAGTTAAACTACAAACTTTTTGAAGGAAGTGTTTCAACCAGCATGAATGGCCTGTTTGGACCCGTATGTAAAAAAAATACATTCTAGACACTAACTAGCCTGTGCGACCCGCCCAATTTGCAACCTTCAATAAAAACCTTCTGCAGAAAACTTGCTTATATGTACCTTACATCTTATAGTTTGTGGGAACTATATCTTCAACCCTTCTAAGACCATCTTCAAGAACTGATCTCGCCTTCTCAAATTTCAATACAACTGAGTTCCCCGTTATAGCCTACAAACATTAAAAACAATCACATACACATAAACAGATACACACGTTACTTGAGCATTAAAATGTTAAATCTTACGGTACCAAGTAAATTTTGCTACATTCAGCACAATGTTGAAGAACCATCTTTGCTTTCTCTAACGCTATATGCAACGAACAGAATCTCTGAATCCCTGAAGTGGTACGTGGACGAGCATTTACTAGATCCAGAAGAACGCTCAAGACTTTGACATAAATCAGAGTGAACATTTTGCACATTTCTCCATGTAACTACAATAAAAACACAATGTTAGTCTTACATAAAAAAGGTGTACAGGCGGCTCAAAACATGTATTTTTACACGAATGGACTACGTGTGTGATTGTTGATCGGACCCCAAAGTTGCAGCCCGTATTCCGTATTCGTTAGATGCATTAACAACTAATGATTGATCACAAACATTGGTCTAACTTTCTAAATACTGACCATATTAATGTCTTATAGTGGTAGGTTTCATAATACACAAATAACGACTAACGGAAATGATGCATACGTACATTTAAATACATAAATGCAGAAAGTGATACTTCACAAACACATCATAAAATTTGACTTGTCATTTTTTAGGGGAATTACTACTAACATTAGAAAGGTTAACCTGTATTGACCTTTGGTTCACCAACAGCAAACAAATTCTCTTCGATTTCAAAATTTTCCATAATTTATATTAACCAAAATCTGATTTTTCTTTGACTTCAGATAACCTGGAATAGTTATCATTTAACAACAATTAATTAATTGATTAGCAAAAAAAGAAAATCATTAGTAGCTTAAAAATGGTCAAAAAAATCTTGACATAATAATACAATCAAATAGATTTCAACCAACCCATTTACATAACATTATAACTGAACTCCAGATTTTTATTTAAATAAACAAAAAAACATGTATTTGACTTGAACCATCAATCATATATCATGATATCATAAAAAAGGTTTATCAATGTACATGTAAAATGGTGTCTAATAATTTATCCCCTATAAGGTTTGCCAACAAACATTAATAAAATTGAAAATTTTTAATTCAACAACATTTGCGAGTTGTAAAGTATCAAGCAATTATCGACTCGATTTATATAAACTTAATATATCTTTGTTAGAAGAAGTTAATTTTTTTCTAACCAATATATATTTCCAGCTCCATGAGATGCAGGCCCTCCAAATAAAATTCCATCTTGTCAGCACAGCTTGAGTACCATATAATCAGAGTTGCAATTGATAGGAATATAACCCAAAACATACACAATCAGCAACATCTACAGTTTAGACAAAAAAAAAAAAGATAAGTGGATCGATAAACCTAAGCCTGTGAAAAGAACTAGGATTCAACTTGTGAAAAGAATGCAAGAAAAAATGAATCGATAAACATGAACCTGAAATAGCCAATCGAGCATATTAGCAACATAACGTAGTGGATCATGAGCATGTACTTCAATTGGCCTTGGCATTTCACCAGGTCCGCCACGTGTAAGAGAACTTATGCATCTCCTAAGGAGTGCATTGTGCCTCATGTTTGCTACCTATCGATAAGAATATGATTAGTTAATATAAACCCAATTCTAAAAATAAGCTAAAAATTAGCAGATTGAGTGGGTTGTAATTCAAGCCATAGTAGGTAATTTTAATACAGCACAAAACCGAATGTCTCGGGTACACTTGAAAACACATTTTTTGTCATAAAAAATTCGTAAAACCTGCATTACCTATGAGTTTTCTGTAAGTTTCCATTTTCCTCTTTCTGAAATTTCAATTATTTAAATGTATACATTTAAAACCCATTACAAGCAAAGTATAACCAAGAGTTACCCCTTTATAAATAAACCAAATTACCACTATCAAATGCAGAAGTTGGGATCATAGAAGATTTTATATTCAAGGGTTGTTAGAACTTGATGAATATCTCATACCCATTTTATGAGACTTAAAGTATATTAAAGCACAAACTATCAGGCGATCAAGAGATATAAAGTAAGCAATATTTCATCTCATGTAATTCATTTACACATAATGAACAACTTTGCTAGTTTTTCATCAACAACAAACTTGAAGTCTCGGTAAATAATCAAAGAATGTTATAATGTTAGAACAATGTGACACTTGCCTCATCCACTCTTTGAAGTTTTTCAGCATCAGCATGCTCCCATTCTTCCCGAGCTTTTTGATTCATTGACATGATCTGTTGTCGAACATATAACGTGATAACAATCCGGTGTACAGACCTCTCAATGTCCCATTACAATTTGTTTAATTATTAGAATTAATAGGTTTGCATATCTAAAACCAGGATGCGTATATCAAATATAAACTATGTTTTGAAAGTCTGATGAGGTTGCTTATCAATCTGCGCATTCTTTCCTCTGGATGCAACATCGTTTTAAAAAAGATGCATGAATTTATTACAATAAGATAATTTGTAGCTCACCAGTGATAAGCACCGCTCCACATCGTTGCTACTGTTCTTTATACCACATTTTGCCACTGTTAAGAAGTATAATAAACCAAAATCACATGAGCAAAACTAAACCAAAATTACAATGAACCATTCAAATAAAGATACGAAAATAACATACAAACAAAACCCTAATGATCAGTAATCAACTAACCCAATTCAAATATATAAAGAGCATAACCCATATCAAATGACATGAATAAACATAAAAAAAAAAAATTCAACTAAATCAATTAACAAATACTAACGCCGTAAATCGATTGTTGCTACTACTACTACTAACAATTTGAGTGTTTGGGAACATGGCAAACCATCTATGCGTGTCACCAGTTCAATAGCGCTAAACACAGCTACAATAAAGAACACAAAGCGAGGCTTACCGATTTCATCCGCCTCGATCTGACGAAGATTATTCGTTCAAAACCCTAGAAAGTATGGTAAACCAAGTTTCAAACCCTAATTAAAGATGAATCATTGATGGGAATCAGATGATATTATCATGGGATGATGTAAATAATATGAACCTATCAACAGAACTAATAACTACATCATTGTTATCAGGTATAGACACTTGTTGTGCCCGATCTTTAACAACAAAAACATTAGATGTTACCTCTACGCAAAAACAGGGCAGATGAGAATAAGCTCTCATAACAACAAAAACATTTTTACCATTATTCTGCACAAAGTAGCATACAATTGTATAAAGCAATGAAGTTAAACCAAAAGAACATACATAAAAATCAAGTATAAGAGGCAAGAGCAACAACTTAAGTACAAAACACATCAGATAGTCAAATAAACAGATACTAACAAAGAATTCATAAGAGTTTGAAGAAAAAAAGCAGTTAAAACAATATGCATATCAGGTTCGTAACCTACAGAAACATGCTGCATTTGATCCTCAACGACAACCACCAGTTTAAACTATGAACGTACCCGGTTCTATTTTAATCGATTATTATTGCTGAAAGCGCATTTAATTTTACCTTTGAACGAACCATAATCAATTTTCAAATTCAAATTATATCAAAACCAATTAATCTTTTTGTTATATTCTTATCCATAATAATCGAGTTCAAAATAATAAGAATCAAATATTTTATATCATATAGAAATAGGAAATATTGAATACTTACACCCGACAAATTGATAATTGAAGGTTGAAATCGTTTCAGAATCAAGATTGAAGGTTGGAAAAGATTGTATAATTGAATAATTGCATCGTGAGTGTATATATTTCAAAACCCTAATATCATGTTCAGCAAAACAGATGTGGTGAGAAATGCTAACAGGAGGGTAGTCGATTAGATGATAAATGGATTTGAATCCTTTAGCTTGAACGGAAGGGAGTATATTATCGGATCGAATACAAATGGATTTGAATATTGGATTTATTAAAGATGAAAGAAAATGTTGATAATTTGATTGTTGATTGATGAGAGCGATCCAAAATCTGCGGTTAAACTGACGATTTATTATGTTTATTTGATTTCAAAATTTGGCCGGATGGACTTCCATGTCATCAGTGGTTATAATTAAGGACCACTTAGAATGTAACACGTAGGATTACTTAGCTTTTAAGGAGAGGCTGACACGTAGGATTTCGTATCAAATATATTTATATTTATCTCCGTATAAAAAAACATACATGTTTAAGAAAAACGACATGTCATATATATTTTTTGGTTAACTTTTAAGTCTTACCGCTTACTTTTATCTATCTTATTCTTCTACATCCAAATATCGAATAGTAGACAATATATTTGGCACATAGAGTATACATTTACATTGTTGCATTCTGTTAGTCCTGATTAACAAGAGGAAATTTGTAGAGAAAGGTGAATACAATTCTTTTTGTTAATTAAGAGATTTTAACAGTTAAGCAAGTAACTAACAATTAATTAATCAGAGTTAATATAATTTTCAACGTTATTCTTTTATTGAAATAAACTCAAAGAATCACGGTTATCCTTTGGTGAAATAGATAACCGGTTGATACATATTACACCTATATAGCTTTCGAACGTCTTAAGCTTATACAAGGTTTGGACACTATCTATTTAATACTCACACCACTCAATATTACAATAGTGGAATTCAGTTATTTATAGAGATCCTAAAACGTGTAAATAATTTATTGTCTGTTAGCACAAAGGATGTTTGTAATTTAACCGACAACTGTGTCAAAGAGCACATGGCTCCCTTTCCTCTTTGGTAGCTATTTGCAGGAACACCCCAATGGTTGAACATCCTATTTGAATAAACAAATGAAATGTTAGGTTCCTAGGTGATATTGCTAAAAATCAACACATATTTAAAAGCAATATCTATCTGAAATAATAGGTTTTTATTTATAATTGTTATATTTTCTGCTTGTAATCGTATAAATAAATAAAAGTGAAAACAGAGTGCGAAAATGAAGATTTAATCAAGAAAACAGTCAAAATGCCCAATGTAGAAATTATACTCCAAGAGATACAAGTTTAAAGCACAAATTACAAAACAAGAAGCAAAAATTCTAGACTTTGAAGACCTCCCTTTATGGAGTAGAAAGTGTCGGCAGAGTATTATTGTGAACTTGTATCATCAAAGAATAAATGCAAGGTAGTTGAAGTCTATATTGAAGACCTCAAAACATGTTCCTTGTTTTGTGGAAAGTTACATTGTTATACGGAGTAATTTAATCTATATAAAGTGAGGACATAATTCATTTTAGAGAGACTCCGTAGAAAAAAAGGCAACAAATTCATTTCACATTACCATTTCATATTCTCTATTTCCATTTTAACTCTCAAGTGTTGTAGTAATATTGTACGGTAATCAAGTATTGTACGAGTATTTTATTTCAAGTTTCAACCGTTTGAAGATAATGAAAGTGAATATGTTTGTAAGTTGTATCTATTTTATTATTCCCATGTGTAACGACCCTAGAATTTCCAACAGTTATTTATTAATAATTATTATTATTAATACGCTTGATTAAACGAATGTATGTTATTACATTTACATGTTGCTTTAATTGCCCGTACTTGAACTTTAAATGCCCGAAACGTCTTTGTGACACCCGGAACTTGCACGAATAATATTTTCAAGTATTATTTACATTCATGATTAATTTTATTAATCATTTTAATTAACTATGGTGATTAGTTAGTTACTTGGGCTTTAATTGGACTTTTATTGGATTACTTGTTAATTACTTACAAACTTGGGCTTTATACATGTACAAGGACTTATGAGAGCCCACCCTACTTATTAGTTGGACTTAATTAGCCCATTAAGACTTGCAAGTATCAAACTTAAGTGTAACTAGTTAGTTACATCCATTTAGAATCTTGTTAACACTTGATCCCCATGTAAACACCTCTTTTACCCAACTTTTGTCATCTTTACATGCTAGTAACCATAAGACTTCTCCCTCCCTCCAAATTGCTGCAGAAAAACGTGGCCTTAGAGCCTTTTGATGGGAGTTTTGGCTTTCAAATTTCATTACTTACTTCATTCACATTTACTCTTTCATTTTACACACACATTACTTGCATACTCTTCTCTCTTTTCTCTCTCATTTTTCTCTAAAGATTGTAAGTATTATGAACAACTTTTCTTCTCTTTTCTTTGTCCCAAAACTGAATTTAAACATCACATAATCATCATCATCTTTTGTTGTTTGTTACTTACTCTTGTTGTAGTTTAATTACTTGTAGATTACTAAGTTGTTTACTTACTTACTTACTTGTCTTTCTTTACATGTTTCAAGAATCAACTCTTTAGTTTGATTCTTCACTTATATCTTGTATTTATCAAGAACATTCAAGAACATAATCTATCTAGTTATGTTCTACATATTTTGTTTCAAAGATTTAAAGTTTATAATCTTTATAATTGTTACTTGTGTTCTTGTTTGTTGTATGTTACTAGAATACCACCTTCATGGTTGGTTTAGGCTTATCATTCATTTTTATTTATTTCTTATTGTTAGTTGCTTACTACACATTTGAACAAGGACATGAAACCAACAAGAGCTTACACTTTGGTGCAAGTATCATGGATCCAACACTTGGTTGTGATCTTTCTTAGTGTTCATGAACTTGTTCATAAACTTACATGGAACCTTGGTTCATCAAACACTTACAACACTTGCACTTGAGTTATGATGGACAAACCTTGGTCAAAATGATGTTAACACATCAACGAGTTGTACACTTGAAGCTATACGCATCAAGGATGAGAACCGTGATGAACATCAAGCACCGAGACAACCGGAACTCTCCAAAACCCACTGTTCTGTCCAAAACCTACTGACCTGATGCTTCTGGAACATACCAGTAGACCTGGGCTGTTCTAACCTTGATTTTTAGATAGAACTTTTCGAGTAGATAACTTTTCATATAGGACTCGTCTTAATCCGAGTTACGGTTTAGGATTTATGGCCCTCCGATCGTTACCATGTCCTTTAACGTTGTGCAGAAATTTCTGACCTACTCGCACTTAGACCGTCGCCACGGTCAAACCAAGACGAGTTTGCTTCTGTAAATTTTACCACACTTAAGGGACTCATAGACGGAGCCATGACCACTGGTCTCACCTTAATTCAGTAAGGGTAGAGGCCGTGGTGACTGACCGAAGTCAGCCTTTGTTTTAAACGACTTTCATAAACGAGTCTTACTTGTTACCTTTTGTTTAATGATGATTGATGATGACCCTTATGACCTTAATTACGTACTTGTAAACCTTTTGAGACGACTTATTGACTTAGTGCTATTTGACTTAGGTTGAGGACGTTTGGACCGTTACTTGCACACCACTTTCCGACTACTACCTTACCATTACTACTAATCATTGTGAGTTATAGCATTCCCTTTTTACTTTAACTTATTTTGGGAACTGAGAATGCATGCGGATTTTATGTTTTACATACTAGGCACGAGTACTTAAACTTTATATATGTGTGGGTTATATAACGGCAGAAACATTCCCTTTAGCTCGGTAACGTTTAATCATTGGTTTTTGAACCGTGAACGCGAATCTTAGATATGGATCCATAGGGTTTGACATCCCCACTCGGGCTAGTAGCGCTAGCATTTAACGAGTGTTTAATACTTCGAGGTTATACGCACTTGCCAAGTGCACTTTAAGGGGGTACATTAAACGTTAAGTTAGTTACCGGGTGCCCACGGTTAAGCATATACTTTTACATACTTTTGAAACGCTCGTTGTAGCACTGAAATCTCGTGGCCTACTTACATTACTGTTATACTTAAACTATAGCTCACCAACCTTTGTGTTGACCTTTTTAAGCATGTATTTTCTCAGGTGCTTGAAGTCGCTTCCGCTATCTTACTAGTCGTGCTGTAGAACCCGCTGCCTAGAGTTGTTATCGCATGACTACTTATGTTGCATTCAAACTTTTTACTTATGAACTTATGTTATGTAACGACCATTATGGTCACGTACACTTATTTAATGCTTCTACTTAGTGAAGCATACTTTTGATTTGTAAAACAATTGACGTATGTTATGACGTCACTTTTATTAATGAATGCAAACTCTGTTTTGAAAACGCATATAGTACTTAACCTTGTAATGATCCTGTTGATGATGGTCCGTACATGATGATTTAGTACGGGGTGTCACACCATGTCTCGTAACTAATTTGTTATTATGCTTATTTAACCTAACTAGTTATGGTGTTTGACTAAAAATAGGAAATGTGTTAAACTAAATTTGTACAACAGTTAATATTTAAATAAAGAACGATCTTAAGGGTAATTGAGATTTTGACTATTAATGGGTATGGTAAATAATTAATTAAGTGACAATTTGTTAAAAACTACCATTACTTATAATTTGATATATGTATAAATAATCATATACGTTGACCAAGACATGGGAGACGGATTATTTATATATATTGAAAATTATTCATTGAACCGGACACGGGAATGTATTAATAATTAAAGGGCTAGTTAAAACTAAGGTGGGTTGTATTCAGTGACAACTGGTACAACTATTGACATACGTGACAACCGCGTCATCCATTTAAATATTAATTAATTAGAATATTTAACTGTAAATACAAGGTAGACTGTCGAGGACACTCGCATTTGATACTTGTAATTATAGGACTATTCTGGACAACTCCAGGTGGACATATTAAATATTCTACGAGTACAAAGGAATTTTAACCCAGGGTAAGAACGTAAAAAGTAAAAGTCAAACATCATAACTATGGAAGTTAAATAAGCATAATTATCACACCCCCAGTTAGGGCCTGGGCGAAATGTGACTTAATATCAAAATATACCAACATATTATAATAACGAGAACAATACTAAATAAGAAAGTTAAACTTTATGGAGTACGCATTGGAAAATGAAATGTCGTTACAAAGGAGTAAAGTAAATGTTTAAATGCAATAGTAATAAATGCGATAATCTCTTGATCCTATGTCCAAGTAGCATCACATAAGCAGTAGATAAGTAAGCTTGAATCAAACAGCACCTGAGACAAAACATGCTAAAGTGTCAACCAAAAGGTTGAGTGAAGTTCATAGGTTTAACAAAAGTTTGACAGTTGTTTTAGACCACAAGATTTAGTTTGTAAAGTTGATCTCCTGCAGGATCAAAAATTTATGCCAAAGCGTGATATTTAAACTAAACGTTCAAGTTTGCCCCATGACAAGTTGTGTCTGTCCTTGTCGGTTTAATTTAATTATCAAGTAATACAAAGACTTAGTCAAATGTATCGGGGACGTTACTCCCGATAGGCCTACCCCCAATAATTAAGCATGCAGCAGCAATTAAAAATATCACTGTAGGGACTTAGTCGGACATAGCCAGGTATAGCATAGTTTAACAGTTTGGTACTTGTGTCTAAATTGTGAAAAGTAAAAACAGCATGTGTCTCACCCCAAGTAAAGTAAGTACGTTTGCTAGCAATAAAGAGGGGCTATGAATTCACCTTAAATAGCAGTTGAAGTATTCCACGCAAGAAGGAAAGTAAAGCAAGTAAGTGATCTGGATATCAACCTAGAGGTATAACGTTTGATTAGTTAATGTCTAACTGACATAAAGTATGTTTATTAATATAGCAACTATATTGACAGTGACGGTTTTCGAGAAAAGTTTCTATTTCTCAAAAGTTTCTATTTTTGGAAACTTACTATTTATGGAAAGCTTCCACTTATAGTAAGCTTCTAGTTTAAAAATGTTCGGGTTATAATTCTTAACAAAGATGTTGTACAATCTCGCCCAAACTTCGTTGCTAACATGCAAGTCACTCGAATGATCTATTGTTACCGAGTGGCCCAGGATCTCTTGTCCAGAATCTAAGTCTTGGCATTCGAGATCCACAAGCGTCCCATAATGGTAACAAGGATCACCCTAGGCCATAAGTAGCGGTGATGTTTGTAGTCTTTGTACGCTATCTTTAATTATAACCTTCACGTTAGGTGCGTATATACATATATATTCATTAATTCGATTTTAATGATAATTCCTATATATTAATTCATAAAAATACTTTTATAATTTTTAGTAACATATATTACTAATTATAACATGTTATTTATTTTATTTTTAATTGCATGTAACATATACTTTTATAATTTTTAGTAACATATATTACTACATCGGCAAACTATGGATGCACATCTAGAGTTGTTGCAAGAATTTTCAGAATTACAAGGAATGAGAGAATGCAATTTAGGAGAAGGGATTGATATGCTTGATGAAGTCGAAATGTTAACTACACTCACGGCTAATGGATACCACAAGTGAAGAACTTAAGGAGCTAAAGGAAGACAATAGATACAGATACAAATCGTCAATTGAAGAACCACCAACATTGGAATTAAAGCCACTTCTAAACCATTTGGAATACGCATATTTACATGGTGAATCTCAATTACATGTAATCATCTCGTCTTCCCTCACGAAAAATGAAAAATCTAAACTTATTTCCTTGCTAAAAGCCCATAAACCGGCTATTGCATGGAAAATCCATGACATAAAAGGTATAAGTCCTTCATATTGCACACACAAAATTCTGATGGAAGATGATTTTAAACCTTGTGTGCAACGTCAACGAAGACTAAACCCTAACATGCAAGATGTTGTTAAGAAAGAGATAATTAAACTGCTTGATGCAGGTTTAATTTATCCCATCTCTGATAGTTCATGGGTAAGTCCGGTGCAATGCGTGCCTAAAAAGGGTGGCATCACCGTAATCACAAATGAAAAGGATGAGCTTATTCCTACTCGGATAGTAACGGGGTGGCGTGTTTGTATGATTGTAGAAAATTGAATGACGCCACCAGAAAAGATCACTTTCCCTTACCTTTCATCTATCAAATGTTGGAAAGGTTAGCCGAAAACAGTTACTATTGTTTTCTTGACGATTTCTCCGGATATTTTCAAATCCCAATTGCACCCGAGGACCAAGAGAAAACCACCTTCACATGCCGCTATGGCACTTTCACGTATAAACGCATGCAATTCAGACTTTGCAACGCCCTTGCAACCTTTCAAAGGTGATGATGGCAATTTTCCACGACATGATAGAAGAATGTATGGAAGTATTCATGGATGACTTTTCAATCTTCGGTGATACTTTTGATACATGTCTTATGAATCTTGAACGAATGCTTATTAGATGCGAGAAATCAAATCTAGTACTTAACTGGGAGAAATGTCATTTCATGGTTAAAGAAGGCATCGTTCTAGGTCATAAAATTTCAAGTGAAGGAATTAAAGTGGATAAAGAAAAAGTTGATGTAATTGCTAAACTTCCACATCCCACCAATGTCAAAGGAGTTAGGAGTTTTCTAGGGCACGCCGGTTTTTATCGACGTTTCATCAAAGATTTTTCTAAAATCGCCACGCCAATGAACAAACTCCTTGAAAAAGACAATCCATTCATATTCTCAGATGAATGCATTAAATCCTTTAACCTTCTAAAAGAAAAGCTCACAAATGCGCCAATCATGATAACTCTAAATTGGAACCTTCCATTTGAGCTCATGTGCGATGCAAGTGATTTCGCAATAGGAGCTGTTTTGAGTCAAAGAATTGAAAAACGATTCCAACCCATTTATTATGCTAGTAAGACTTTACAAGAAGCACAAATGAACGACACAACCACTGAAAAGGAACTCCTTGCTATAGTCTTTGCTTTTGATAAATTTCGATCATATCTCGTACTAACAAAAATGGTTGTCTATACCGATCATTCTGCTCTTAAGTACTTGTTTTTAAAACAAGATGCTAAAGTATGCTTAATTCGATGGATCTTGCTCCTGCAAGAATTTGACATCGAAATCCGAGACAAAAAGGGAGCATAAAATCTCGCTGCTGATCATCTCTCTCGTCTTGAGAACCCTGAATTAGAGGTTCTCCATGAGTCTGTAATACAAGATAACTTTCCTGATGAATATCTCATGAAGATCGAGAGTAATGAAATACCATGGTTCGCAGACTTTGCGAATTACTTGGCATGTGGATTTCTTGAAAAAGGATTGTCATATCAAAAACGAAGAAAATTCTTTAGCGACATTAAATACTACTTTTGGGAAGATCCACATCTGTTTAAAAGTTGTCCCGATGGAGTAATACACCGTTGTGTCTTCGGGAATGAAGCTAGACAAATCTTACTCCATTGTCACACAGGGCCCACAGGAGGGCATTACGAACCTCAACTCACGGGAAGAAAGGTCTACGAGGCTGGATTCTATTGGCCTTCTATTTTCAAAGATGCCCATCTTCTTTGTAAATCCTGTGATGCATGTCAAAGGGCTAGAAAAATAAGTCAACGCAATGAAATGCCACAAAATATCATTCAAGTATGCGAAGTTTTCGACATTTGGGTCATTGATTTCATGGGCCCATTTCCAAAATCTCATAATAATCTCTACATTCTTGTTGCCATTGATTATGTATCTAAATGGGTGGAAGCGCAAGTCCTCCCAACAAATGATGCACGAGTTGTAGTCAACTTTCTGAAACGTCTTTTCGCAAGGTTCGGAACACCGAAAGCTTTGATAAGTGATCGGGGTACACATTTTTGTAACGCTTAACTTGAGAAAGTTTTGAAAAGATATGGGGTAACTCATAAAATATTGACATCTTATCATTCACAAACAAGTGGACAAGTTGAGAACACTAACCGAGCATTAAAACGTATTCTAGAGAAAACTATAGGAGCAAATTCGAAGGAATGGTCCATGAAATTGGAGGATGCTATTTGGGCCTTTCGAACGACCTACAAAACTCCAATTGGCACCACTCCTTTTCGACTTGTTTACAGAAAAGCATGTCATCTCCCGTTTGAGTTTGAGCACAAAGCATTTTGGGCTCTTAAGACATGCAATCTTGATTTGCATGAAGCAGGTCGCCTACGGTTAAGTCAACTGAATGAATTAGAGGAGCTAAGACATGATGTATATAAAAGTTCGCTTATCTACAAGGAAAAAACGAAAAAATGGCATGATAAATGACTAAAATCAAAATTTTTTAAAGAAGGTGACCTTGTTCTTCTGTTCAATTCAAGATTTAAACTATTTCCTGGAAAGTTGAAATCTAGATGGTCAGGACCGTTTGTAGTTACAAGAGTACTACCTTATGGAACTATCGAATTGATAAACTCAATGGGAGACGAATTCAAAGTTAATGGTCACAGTGTTAAACACTATGTTGATGGACCGCTTGAAGTTGATGATGAGGTTAATCACAACTTCGACCCTACAAATAACTAAGTGTGGGGAGAGTCGAGTGCAACAACTCAGAAATAAACATGCACCAAGTTTTAATGTAAATATAGCTCCGATGGTCTTTCAATAGTAGACCCTAAAGAACTAGTCTTCTCCCTCCATTCTTATTTTTAAAAATTTCAAAATGCACAATCAATTTGAATACAATCATTTTCTAGTAATGTACGCGTTAATTTGTGAATATAATAAAAACTGTTTGCCGAGCGAGTTAGTTTAAGAAATTAGGGATAGGTGTAATAAAGTGAGGAGAGAATTGAGGCAAGAACATAATCGAAAATATTTCGCACAAGGAACATCTAAATCTGCTGCAAAACGAAGAGCACGACATCTTGAAAAATGTTACAAGTGTGGAAAGTGGTTCCACGAGGGAAAATGCCCGAAGAATCAAACGCATTCTAATTACGAGTTTGTAACTTTATGCAGAGAAGGGCCGATTAAATGTCATATGGAAAAATGGTTAAACCCACGAGGGTACGCCCATGTAGCCGTAGGAAATCAACTTAATCGACTCACTGAAGAGGCAATTACGTTATGTCTCTAAGATTCTGAAATTCTTTTCTCACCATGTTTGTTTGTATAGTTGTGTGATTTTAAATTTTTTTTTACTATTTAAAAAACGATAAAACCTTGAATTTAACTTGTTTATTTGAAAACGATAAAACTAAGTGTTTGATAATGCTAAAAACGAACATATATTTCATAGCATTATTCTTCAAGAAAGACAAGCTTTTAGTTGCAATTGTTCTATTTAAAAGTGATATTCGTTTAAATAATAAAAGGTGAAGACAAAAGACAGATTCGACGAATTGAAGACGCAAATGACCAAAAAGCTCAAAAGTACAAAATACAATCAAAAAGGTTCCAATTATTGATAAGAAATGTCTCGAAATTACAAGAGTACAAGATTCAAAACGCAAAGTACAAGATATTAAATTGTACGCAAGGACGTTCGAAAATCCGGAACCGGGACATGAGTCAACTCTCAACGCTCAACGCAACGGACTAAAAATTACAAGTCAACTATGCACATAAATATAATATAATATATAAATAATTCTTATAATTATTTAATATATTATATTTATTTATAAATCCGTCGGTAAACAAAGAGCCAAACTTGTGTGAGCTGTAAAAGCAAACTCCGCGACTCGCGGAGTTTGAAGGCAAAAAATGCCGCGAGTCGCGGAGCCCCAAATTCTGAAACTCCCTATAAAGCTCGCGCATTCTGATCGTAAAAATTATCCTTTTTTCTTCTTCTCTCATAAACGTATTATATATATATATATTATAATTTTAATTTTAATTTTAATTTTAATTCTAATAATAAGGGTATGTTAGCGAATATTGTAAGGGTGTAAGTCGAAATTCTGTCCGTGTAACGCTACGCTATTTTTAATCATTGTAAGTTATGTTCAACCTTTTTACATTACTATCTCGTAGCTAAGTTATTATTATGCTTATTTAAACGAAGTAATCATGATGTTGGGCTAATTACTAAAATTGGGTAATTGGGCTTTGTACCATAATTGGGGTTTGGATAAAAGAACGACACTTGTGGAAATTAGACTATGGGTTATTAATGGGTTTTATATTAATTAAACAATACCTTGTTAATTTAATATACAAACTTATAATTCGACGTATTTATATATAACCACATACGCTTGACTGGGTACGGTGGGCGGGATATCTATAAATACCAATAATTATTCATTTTACCGGATACGGAACTGGATTAATAGTTAATAGACTTGTTGAAACAGGGGTGAATTACATTCAAGGGTAATTGGTGTAATTGTTAACAAAGTAGTAAAACCTTGGTTTACACGCAGTCGATAACCTGGTGTATTCATTAAACAAAGTATTAAAACCTTGTTACAATTCGAATCCCCAATTAGTTGGAATATTTGACTTCGGGAATAAGAATAATTTGACGAAGGCTTTCGCTCTTTATATTTATGACTGATGGACTATTATGGACAAATCCGTATGGACATATTAAATAATCCAGGACAAAGGACAATTAATCCATGGGCATAAAACTAAAATCAACACGTCAAACATCATGATTACGGAAGTTTAAATAAGCATAATTATTTTATATCATATTTAATTTCCTTTATTTTATATTTAATTGCACTTCTAATTATCACATTTTTATTTATTGTTATTGTATTTAATTGCACTTTTAATTATCGTACTTTTTAATTATCGCAAGTTTATTTTATCGCACTTTTATTATTCGCAATTTCATTATCGTTATTTACTTTACGCTTTAATTTAAGTCTTGTATTTATATTTATTATTTTACATATTGGTTTTAACTGCGACTAAAGTTTTAAAATCGACAAACCGGTCATTAAACGGTAAAAACCCCCCTTTATAATAATAATATTACTTATATATATTTGTATTTTTATAAAAGTAAACTAATATAGCGTTAAGCTTTGTTTAAAAAGATTCCCTGTGGAACGAACCGGACTTACTAAAAACTACACTACTGTACGATTAGGTACACTGCCTATAAGTGTTGTAGCAAGGTTTAAGTATATCCATTCTCTAAATAAATAAATATCTTGTGTAAAATTGTATCGTATTTAATAGTATTTCCTGTAAAAATATAAGCTATTTTATATGCTCCTCTTTAATTGTTTTAGCGTAATATTTGTATTTTTCGCTCATATTTAGTTTTAAACTTAGTTTTTGCCATAGTTATTTTTACTTCTAGATTTTTAGGCTTTGCCGTAGAATTCCTTAAGTGTTTCTTTTTCTTTAGACTAAGATTTAGGTGCTTTAGAATTTTGCGACGCCTTTTTAAGTTTTAGTTTCTTTTTAAGTTATTTCCATTTGGGATTTAGTTTTTCCTGTAAGCTTTAATATTTTTAGACGACTTTTACCTATGTATCAATTATCATTCCAATTAGTAATCTCAATTTGCGATTATAATTTTAAGTTAGTTGTAGTAATAAGGTTAGGTTAGTCAAGTATTTTTAAGTTTTATAAGCTTCTTTTATTTTTCCGTCACCTTTTATTTTTCAACCATTTTTCTTTTTCGACCTTTTTCGATGAACTCTTTTTCTTTCTTATTTCTCGCTATTCTAGTTTTAGGACATAGGTTTTTATTCTACTTCTTATCTAAATTTCTTAAAATTACGAAAATCTATTTTAAGTGGTTAAATTGATAGACATCAAAATTTTCTGGTTCGTAGTAATAGTTGGATTTGTACGTGGACCGGGTTATTGGAGCCAAATAGTACTCAATTATATTGAGACCAAACGAATCCTGCCCCTCTGCTGCATCTTTTGGCTATTCGAAACGTGGGCAAAATCAGAAAAGTCTATTGATTGGATAACTTATTATAATTTTTCTTTCTTTTTAAAAACTAATAGGATATTCAGTGAATGCACCGAGCAAGACGTTCACCACCTTTTGTACGTTCACCACCTGTAACTAGATCAAGACATTTAGCAAATATTACTGCCGTTAATTTTTCTTTAGAATCGTCATCCAGTCGACCAAGTACTCCAGTTCAAATTTCCGATAATCCATTTTTTGAACCCGACCTCACAATTGAGAATCCGGAGAATATTCAGGAACGATTCGTAGATCCTGAACCATTAAATTTTCCTCCGGAACCACCAATCATTCAAACAGAGATTGTTGAGGAACGAACCATTAAATCAGAATCCTCTAGTGATTCCGATTCAACAAGTTCAATTATGGAGAATCTGGAACCTTTAAGTATGGAAGACCGAATGAGAGCTAAACGCACTGGCCAAGGTCACGCAATTACTTATCCAGACATTAATGCGCCAGATTATGAAATCAAAGGACAAATTCTACACATGGTGACTAATCAATGCCAATTTAGTGGTGCGCCGAAGGAAGATCCAAATGAACATTTACGTACCTTTAATAGGATCTGCACACTATTTAAAATCCGAGAAGTGGAGGATGAACAGATATATCTCATGTTATTTCCCTGGACTTTAAAGGGAGAAGCCAAAGATTGGTTGGAATCGTTACCTGAAGGGGCGATCGATACATGGGACGTTTTAGTTGAAAAATTTCTTAAACAATTCTTTCCGGCATCTAAAGCCGTAAGACTTCAAGCAGAAATTGTTACGTTCACACAGAAGCCGAATGAAACTCTATATGAGGCGTGGACAAGATATGGAAAGTTGTTAAGAGGATGTCCGCAACATGGTTTAGACACCTGTCAAATAGTACAAATATTCTACCAAGGATGCGACATCACTACAAGAAAAGACATAGATATAGCAGCTGGTGGTTCTATTATGAAGAAAACCGAAACTGATGCTTACAAAATTATTGATAACACTGCTTCCCACTCACACGAGTGGCACCAAGAAAAAGATATCGTTAGATCATCTAAAGCAGCTAGAGCCGATTCTAGCCATGACTTAGATTCCATTTCCGCAAAGATAGATGCTGTGGAGAGACGAATGGAAAAGATGACTAAAGATATTCACTCAATACGAATTAGTTGTGAGCAGTGTGGAGGACCACATTTGACAAAAGATTGTCTCAGTATTGAATTAACAATGGAACAAAGAGAGAATATTTCATACATAAACCAAAGGCCTGGAAATAATTATCAGAATAATTATCAACCGCCAAGACCGATTTACAATCAAAACCAGAATTATAACCGAAATATTCCATACAACTACCAACAAGGTCCTAACAATCAACAAGTATCCAATAATACTTATAATCAGCAAAGACCTAATTTTCAAAACAAACCACCACAACAAACCGATGATAAAAAGCCGAATTTAGAAGATATGATGACGAAGCTAGTTGAAACTCAAACGCAGTTTTTCACATCTCAAAAACAAACTAATGAACAAAATGCTCAAGCATTTAGAAATCAACAAGCTTCTATTCAAAATCTGGAACAAGAAGTAAGTAACCTAGCAAGGTTAATAGGTGAAAGAAAACCAGGAAGTCTACCTAGTGATACAAATGCTAACCCCCGGAATGAAACAGCTAAAGCCATTACCACAAGAAGTGGTACAACACTTAAACCACCTGAAATACCTGTAACTTCTGATGAAGCTATTCCTACTCCACAAGAACCACAACCTGATCAAGATAAGGAAAAAGAACCGGTAGTTGAAAAGGTTAATGATGATAACACAGTTAAGGCTAAACCTTATGTTAAACCATACCAACCACCACTTCCTTACCCGAGTAAAATGAAGAAAGAGAAACTTGAAGCCGAGCAATCCAAATTCTTGGATATGTTTAAACAGATAAATGTAAATCTTCCTTTCATTGATGTGATTTCAGGAATGCCTAGATATGCTAAATTCTTGAAAGATCTAATCTCAAATAGAAAGAAAATGGAAGAACTCTCGGCTGTTACCATGAATGCTAATTGTTCAGCAGTGCTGTTGAATAAGATACCAGAAAAACTATCTGATCCAGGAAGTTTCACAATTCCATGTTTTCTGGGTAGTCTTAGTTCAATAGAAGCATTGGCAGACTTAGGTGCTAGTATAAATCTAATGCCGTATTCACTATACACTAAACTAGACCTTGGAGAATTGAAACCAACAAGAATAAGCATACAACTAGCCGATAGATCAATAAAATATCCTAGAGGGATAATGGAAAACATGCTAGTTAAAGTTGGTACTTTAGTATTTCCAGTAGATTTTGTTGTTCTGGACATGGAAGAAGATTCTCAAGTTCCTCTCATATTAGGAAGACCATTCTTAAACACGGCTAAAGCAATGATAGACGTGTTCGGTAAGAAATTGACCCTAAGTATAGAGGATGAGAGTGTTACCTTTTCAGTTGATAGAGCAATGCAACAACCACAATCTGCAGATGATACATGTTATTATATTCAAACTATAGATGCACATGCAGAATTGTTAGAAGAATTTCCAGAATTACAAGGAACAGGAGAATGTTCTTTAGGAGAAGGTAATGAACCAATTGATGAAGCTGAAATGTTAGCTACACTTATAGCTAATGGATATGAACCAACAACAGAAGAAATTCAAATGCTAAAAGAAGAAGACAGATATCGATACAAATCATCGATAGAAGAACCTCCGAAATTAGAGTTAAAGCCACTTCCAAACCATTTGGAATACGCTTATTTACATGGTGAATCTGAATTACCTGTAATAATATCGTCTTCTCTTACTGAAAATGAGAAATCACAACTCATTTCTGTGTTGAAAGCTCATAAACCAGCCATTGCATGGAAGATTCATGATATTAAAGGAATAAGTCCTTCGTATTGCACACATAAAATCCTTATGGAAGAAGGTCATAAAACGTATGTGCAACGCCAACGAAGACTAAATCCTAATATGCAAGATGTAGTTAAGAAAGAGATTATTAAACTGCTAGATGGAGGTCTAATTTATCCAATCTCTGATAGTCCATGGGTAAGCCCAGTTCAATGCGTGCCTAAGAAGGGTGGCATGACTGTCATTACAAATGAGAAAAATGAGCTTATTCCTACTAGGACTGTAACAGGATGGCGTGTATGTATTGATTATAGAAAATTAAATGACGCCACCAGAAAAGATCACTTTCTCTTACCTTTCATAGATCAAATGTTGGAAAGATTAGCCGGAAATAGTTACTATTGTTTCCTAGATGGATTTTCTGGATATTTTCAAATTCCTATAGCACCCGAAGACCAAGAGAAAACCACATTCACATGCCCTTATGGTACTTTTGCTTACAAACGCATGCCATTTGGACTTTGCAACGCCCCTGCAACCTTTCAAAGGTGTATGATGGCGATTTTTCATGACATGATAGAAGAATGCATGGAAGTTTTCATGGATGACTTTTCAGTCTTCGGTGATACATTTGAATCATGTCTAGTTAATCTGGAACGAATGCTTATTAGATGCGAACAATCAAATCTAGTACTTAATTGGGAGAAATGCCATTTCATGGTTAAAGAAGGCATCGTTCTTGGTCATAAAATTTCAAAAGAAGGAATTGAAGTGGATAGAGCTAAAGTAGATGTAATTGCTAAACTTCCACATCCCACCAATGTTAGAGGAGTTAGGAGTTTTCTAGGGCATGCCGGTTTTTACCGACGTTTCATAAAAGATTTTTCTAAAATTGCCACTCCTATGAATAAACTCCTAGAAAAAGATGCTCCATTCATCTTTTCAGATGAGTGTATCAAATCTTTTAATATTCTTAAAGAGAAACTCACTAATGCGCCGATCATGATAACACCAAATTGGAATCTACCATTTGAACTAATGTGCGATGCAAGTGATTTTGCAATGGGAGCCGTTTTAGGACAAAGGATTGAAAAACGATTTCAACCTATATATTATGCTAGTAAGACGTTACAAGGAGCACAAACGAACTATACAACTACTGAAAAAGAACTCCTTGCTATTGTCTTTGCTTTTGACAAATTTCGATCATATCTCGTTCTAGTAAAAACGGTGGTCTATACCGACCATTCTGCTCTTAGATACCTATTTTCAAAACAAGATGCTAAACCAAGATTAATCCGTTGGATCTTACTCTTACAAGAGTTTGATATTGAAATCCGAGATAAAAGAGGAGCAGAAAATATCGCCGCTGATCATCTTTCTCGTCTTGAAAATCCCGAATTAGAAGTTCTAAATGAATCGGCCATACAAGACAACTTTCCTGATGAATATCTGTTGAAGATAGATTATAAAGAAATTCCATGGTTTGCAGACTATGCAAACTACTTAGTTTGTGGATTCCTTGAAAAAGGATTATCGTACCAAAGACGAAAGAAATTCTTCAGTGATATAAAACAATATTTTTGGGAAGATCCACATCTGTTTAAAAGTTGTCCCGATGGAATAATACGCCGATGTGTATTTGGAGATGAAGCTAGTAAAATATTAAACCATTGTCACACAGGACCAACAGGAGGGCATTATGGGCCTCAACTAACAGCAAGAAAAGTTTATGATGCTGGATTCTATTGGCCTACAATTTACAAAGACTCACACCTTCTTTGCAAATCCTGTGATGCTTGTCAAAGGGCCGGAAAAATAAGTCAACGTGATGAAATGCCACAAAATATCATACAAGTATGTGAAGTATTTGACATTTGGGGTATTGACTTTATGGGTCCATTTCCAAAATCTCATAATAATCTCTATATTCTCGTAGCCATTGATTATGTATCTAAATGGGCGGAAGCACAAGCTCTCCCAACTAACGATGCACGAGTTGTAGTCAACTTTTTAAAACGTCTTTTTGCAAGGTTTGGAACACCGAAAGCTTTAATAAGTGATCGGGGTACTCATTTCTATAATAATCAACTTGAGAAAGTTCTTAAAAGATATGGAGTAACTCATAAAATCTCCACCGCATATCATCCACAAACAAGTGGACAAGTTGAAAATACAAACCGAGCTTTAAAACGTATTCTAGAGAAAACCGTAGGATCAAATCCGAAGGAATGGTCCATTAAATTGGAGGATGCACTCTGGGCTTTTAGAACAGCCTACAAAACTCCAATTGGAACCACACCTTTTAGACTTATTTATGGAAAAGCATGTCATCTTCCAGTAGAAATTGAACACAAAGCATTTTGGGCTTTGAAGGCATGTAATCTTGATTTACATGAAGCTGGACGTTTACGATTAAGTCAACTAAATGAATTAGAAGAATTAAGACATGAAGCATACGATAATTCGTTAATCTATAAAGAAAGAACGAAGAAATGGCATGATAAAAGAATCAGAAGTTCAAAAGAATTTAAAGAAGGAGACAGAGTTCTTCTTTTCAATTCACAATTCAAGCTATTTCCTGGAAAATTGAAATCAAGATGGTCTGGACCATTCATAGTCAAAAGAGTTTTCCCATACGGAACGATAGAATTAATAAATTCAAATGGGATTGAATTTAAAGTTAATGGTCACAGAGTTAAACATTACATACATGGTCCGATGGAAGTTGACAATGAAGTTAATCATAATTTCACCACCCAAGGAAACCTTCAAAATGAAAACATAAATATGTTATCAACAACATATGAAAAATCAAAATTGGAATATAGGGAGGATTCAAATTTGAGTGATGAAGAAGAATTCCTATACAAACCTCCCATTCCAAGAAACGAAGAAAAATGTGAACAAGAAATTCAAATAGAAATGAAAGAATCAAGGAAAGAACACCCGAAAAAAGTTTACAAACCAACTCGACTTACTAAAGCAGGAGACCCGGGTGAATTTATCATTTCTTGCTTACTTAATGATGGTGCTGTATATAATGGACTCGCAGATTTAGGAGCAAGTGCAAATATTATGCCTCTTTCCTTATACAAAAGATTAGGCATGGGTAAATTAAAACCAACCAAAATAGGTGTTCAATCATTTGACCAAACCATTAAACACCCGGTTGGAATAGAAAATAATTTACTTGTTAACGTGGGAAGTTTGACCTTTGTTGCAAACTTCATAGTGATTAATATGGAGAAAAACCTTGATGTTCCTCTAATTCTAGGTCGCCCATTTTTAGCAACCACCGAGGCATTCATTGATGTAAGAGAAGGTAGAATGACACTTAGGGATGGTGATACATTGATCACCTTTGTGAACCGAAAGTTTAGATCTCCACAAACCAAAACTGTTAGACCAATAAAAACGCATAAGGGTGGGGAAGATGAAGAAACACTTAATGATGATCCAATCACAAAGAATGCCGTTGATGATACGAAATTAGATGAACCCATTTTTAACAGTTCAACGAAGAAACTTTATAAACGGATTCACGATGCTAAAATTAAAGAAAACTTTAAGCTATATAACCGATTAATATCCAATTTATCGTCAAAAGAAAAGGCAGTGTTAGTTGAATTTGTGAAAGTTACGGAGGAAATCAACAAATGGATTGAAGTAAAAGTCAAAGATATACAAGTTGTTGATGATTCAATTGAAAATAATGTTAATCACAATTTCAACTAAGTATAGGGGATTTATGTATTTCTGTTAGAGTTAGATTGTCTGTTTTCGTGTAGTTCTCGAAAATGGAACCCGAATGGTCTTTCCCTAGCAGACCCTAAAGAACTAGTCTTCTCCCCCCATTCTGAATTTTTATTTTTTTAGGTTTTTACAAAATGAAGACTGCCTGTGAACTAAACCATGGTCTAATGCTACACGCTTTGATCACTAAACGTAATAATGACATACTACCGAGTGAAATAGTATCAGTAATCAGAGAAAGAATGGACGGAGTTAGAAAAGAATCCAGATGCGAAGATAATAAGTTACAATTTGGTAAAGGAAAATCAAAATCCGCAGCGAAAAGAAGAGCACGACACCTAGAAAGATGTCACAAATGCAGAAAATGGTCACATGGAGGTAAATGTTCAAATAATCAAACCTATTCAAATACCGAATTTGTTACTTTATGCAGAGACGGACCGTTCATATGTTCAGAAGAAAAGACACTGAATGCTCGAGGTTACGCCTATGTAGCTATGGAAAACCAATTAAACCGACTATCTTATGAATGAGATAGATCATATAACTAAGAAATCTATTTCACAGGTATGTCTGTACAGTTTTTATTTTATTTTTTTTATTTTTAACCTTTTGATAATAAACGATAATTTGTTCGCTATAAAGTATTAAATTGGTATGGAATAAAATTAGGTTTGGCGACCGAAATTATTGATATCATTCAAAAATTTATTACATCACTGCGAAATTTAACGTTTAATCTTAAGGTATAAATATCTTTAATCAATCAACCCAAAATATTTCAAAAATTCGTCATGAGTTAAATTAGGTCTTGGAACCGAAATTACTTTACCGAAAAGAGGGGCGCATATTTTTGATAATATTTGATTGATAAAAGTGGGATAAAAAGCCAAAAAGATTTTTAATTTTATTTTTTACCATGTTTTTAAAATTAATATATAAATCTTAAATTAATATTGTAAACTTTGTAAAATCAATATATTTAAAATTGTAAATATTTGAAAAATTAATATAAGTTTGGTGTGAATTTATAATATGAATTTTTAAAATTAAGTTTGGTGTGAATTTTTTAATTTTTAAAATATGAATTTTTAATTTTATGCATTTCAAATTTTAAGTTTGGTGTGAATTTTTTTATATTAATTTTGAATTTTATATTTAAATTGTGTGAATTTAAAAACAAAAATTTACTTTATCTCATTAAGTTAAAAATATGATTTTTAAAATTCGTCGTAAGTTGAAGACTAGGTCTTTGAACCGAAATTGCTTTACCCGAGGGAGGGACGAGAACTTTTATTATCATTATTTTTAATCTTATTGAATTAAAGTATGCCAAAAACATTAAAAAACCCAAAAATCTTAGCTTTTAAAACAATCGCTACAAAAAGACAAATTTTAAAATTTTATCGAGGGACGGACTAGGACATCGATCCGAAACGACCTCGTCCTAAATAACAAGGGAAACAAAATTTTAAAATTAATTACTTAATTGTTTTAATTAATATAAGATGTTAAAAAAAAAAACTCCGCGACTCGTGGAGTTTGAAGCCTTAAACCCCGCGACTCGCGGAGGATGAAAAAACCAGAAAAAAAATATACTGATCGAACAGCTCTGTCCCAACCCACAAAAACAGAAAACACTGCGAAAACACTCCGAAAAAACTCGAAAATACACCCCCAAAATCACAATTTTTAACCGTTAATCATCAAATCTTTTACTAAAATCATGTTGAGAAGGATGCTATCAAGGAATTACTCAAGAAAAATGACTGAAAGGGGTGAATCTTCATCCCAAGCTCGCAATGCTCCTGCTGAGAATGCGGAACAACAGGAGGTGGATAACTACTACAAGCAAGATATACCTCATCCAGTCATGACATTTTCTGATATGCACTTGGAAGAGTTGCACCCGAACCTGAGATTTGACAGACTTTGGATAGATTATCCAAAATACCAAAGGGGTTTGCATACTCTTCATTCTAAAGTTGTTGAGGTACCTAGGGTCATAGAATGGGGACCCTTAGAAGCTGTAGAATTGGCCGGGCCAATTAGGGAATTACTTGCACAGAGGTATGGTAATTCTACTTTTAATGACTGGGTACGTTTATTCACCATGCGTAGACCTGTATATAAAGTATGGTGTGAAGAATTGTTATGTAGTATAGAATTAAATGATCGGGTAGCTAGTTTAACCGATCGATCTTTTATTAGATTTTTGTTAGGAGGTTCGATGCGCCACATGTCTTTACTAGACATGGCTCAGGCTTTACGTATATATACGCCTGAGGAGTTAGCATCTGCCGATTGTAGAGGGTTGATACTAAATGGTAGAAAGATAGATGAAAATTTTGATACACACGGTGTATGGAGTCAAATGACAAGCCATCACCGATTCAAAGTGGGAAATTACTCTTATTTGGATATAGATAGAGCTGAATTAAGAGTGATTCATAGGTTTTTAGCTAATTCGATTACACAAAGAGGTAAGAACAAGGAAAAGGTAAATGAACAAGATTTGTTTTACCATATGTGTATTCGAGACCCACAAAGCGCTGTAAGTATACCTTATTGTGTGGGTTATTATTTATCAGCTATGGTTAGGGGGATGAGACTGCATAGCATAATAGGAGGTGGTATTTTTATTACTTTGATTGCTGAATATCTCGGTGTGGATATAAGTCGGGGGGAATTATTAGTCGAAGAACCAGAACCCCGCGATACAATAGGTTTAAATGTATATCATGGTGCGAAAGTTTTGAAGAGACGAAATAACGCCGCAGTACAATACCATGGTAGACATCCACAGGTTGAGAGAAACCAACAGCAAGGTAATGTAGGAGGGGGAAATGAAATGCAAGAAATGCAAAGGTTTATAGCTTCACAGGAGTACGAAAATGCTAGACAGAGAGCATTTGAAGATTGGCAAGTTCATCAAAACCAAATCATAGCTCATTGCCAACATATAGGTAGAAACTATATTCCTACACCAAAACCCATATTCCCTCCCTGGTCTATAGAGATGCAACCACCGTATCCTACGTATAACCCTGCCGAAGCATTCTATAGCACCTATGGTTATGCTTGGAACCCCTATTGGTATCAATATCATCCCTAGTCTACTTAGTTTTATTTATTTTGTAATTTGTAATATTGATACGTTTAATACTTATGTTAATATTGTAATAGTTTTTATAATTTTCTAACTTTTATTCTTAGATTTTAATAATTTTTGAATGTGGGGTAATATACCAAACTTCAAAAATATGTATATATGTTTGCAGTTTATCTTATGTACACAACAGGGTAAAACAACGCATTTTCAAAGACTGGCATTAAGTTCAGCAAAAGCAACTAATTTTGACTACAAGATGCAAAATATATGTGAAATAACAACAAGACGGAATGAACAAATGATGTGCACCATTTATCATTCAGCAAACAAACGCCTATATATTTGGAAACTTTGGTAAAAATTTAATCATTTTCACACAAATCACCCTTAATAATTTAAATTGTTACTGATTTCTTGCAAATGAGGGCATTGCAAGATCTTAAGTGTGGGAAGGGGTTAAATTCTTTCGGATTTTAAAAATTTTTTATCTTAAACACTGGGTTACCATTAAAAATACTAGTAAAGCAGTAGTTGTATTAGAATCTAGTGCTCTCTGATAATAAAGAGCAGCCCTAGTCTTATATACTGACTACCCAAATCTAGTAAAATTTTTCAAAATTTTCAATTAAATGAACTCAAAATCATGTTTATACATATTTATGAACGATAAAACTAGGTTTTAACACCGAAATTATTGTTACCTCAGAAAGGACATAAATTGAGAAACAAACCAAAATGTTAAAATTCATTTAAAATGGAATAGAGGACGATAAAAAGGAAAATAAAAGCCAAGTGTGGGAAAATTTACCAAGTTATTCAAAACATATATAACATATTTTTGTACAAATAACTGAAAATACTTTTGCTTTGGACTAAACTAAAAAGTTTTACCTGATTTACTGTAAGAAAGATGGATCGACACGATGAATCAATTCCATCATTAAAAGGAAGTAAAGTCTTTCGAAAAAGAAACGCGCTTCTTGATTTAAGTCAGGAAGTTGTCGTCCAGACCAGCTGTAGGTTGACAAAAAATCTAGAAAAGTCATCACTAAAATCAGCAGGAAATCCACGGACCTCAGCATCAAACAGGGTCGCCAAGTGGTCAGATTTATCCTAACCATGAGAAGGATTTATCTCGTACAATGGGGGGGCACCATGCAAATTAGCTTGATAAGACTAATGAATCAGATCCCCAGAAAGGATAATCTCCTTAAAGATCAAAAATCAGCTTTTAAGCCTGATATTACTCAATCCTTGAGATTGACCTTAAAGATTGAGAATTACAAACTCATGGAATTCAATGATATCTAAACTCGAGCTTGAACGAGAAAATATTTTGATCAAAAATAAAACCGATTTGTTTTCTGAAAACCCTATTTTCAATGCGTTCATTACCATTGAACGTAAAATCCTAGGAATTCACCTGGAATTCATTAGGTCACCTGAACTAAATCGGGTGTCAACCGTAAGAACGATGGTTGCATAGTGGTCAAAGACAGGACCTTGTGCCAGACCGAAAAATCATAAGGGTGAGCTTTACTATTGCTCCTACCAAGGATAGTAATTGCGTCCGACACGTTATAAACCATAATTAAAAGCATGTCAGGGGACATTGCCTTAACAGTTGCTTGTTCAACGCTTTCCTTTACAACCGGACGGTAGTTTACCGAAAGGTAATATATGGGACAAGTAAACTGGACGTGTTGCTTTCCAAATACAAGGTTAGCAAATGGGTGACACAAAACCGCAAGTTTTGAGCTAAAATTTTCAAATCTGAAACCCACCAAACCCACAAAAATGTTTTGCAAACACCGGTAAAGGGTTATTCAGGAAAACTTATCTAGGGTAAAAACTAGATTTAATTTTCAAAAGATCAAATGTTTTCATAAAGATCCAATTTCCTTAATGGATCTAAATTTTTATAGTCATGTGGGACTGTAAACCATATCGTTACTACCATTGTTTATACCACCGTATAGAAATCACTGATGTACAAAGTGTGAAGAATAAGGAAGTGATTCTAGTATTTCAAGACGAAATTGCTTGAGGACAAGCAACGCTCAAGTGTGGGAATATTTGATAATGCTAAAAACGGACATATATTTCATAGCATTATTCCTCAAGAAAGACAAGCTTTTAGTTGCAATTGTTCTATTTAAAAGTGATATTCGTTTAAATAATAAAAGGTGAAGATAAAAGACAGATTCGACGAATTGAAGACGCAAACGACTAAAAAGCTCAAAAGTACAAAATACAATCAAAGAGGTTCCAATTATTGATAAGAAACGTCTCGAAATTACAAGAGTACAAGATTCAAAACGCAAAGTACAAGATATTAAATTGTACGCAAGGACGTTCGAAAATCTGGAACCGGGACATGAGTCAACTCTCAACGCTCGACGCAACGGACTAAAAATTACAAGTCAACTATGCACATAAATATAATATAATATTTAAATAATTCTTATAATTATTTAATATATTATATTTATTTATAAATCCGTCGGTAAACAAAGAGCCAAACTTGTGTGAGCTGTAAAAGCAAACTCCGCGACTCGCGGAGTTTGAAGGCAAAAAATGCCGCGAGTCGCGGAGCCCCAAATTCTGAAACTCCCTATAAAGCTCGCGCATTCTGATCGTAAAAATTATCCTTTTTTCTTCTTCTCTCATAAACGTATTATATATATATTATAATTTTAATTTTAATTTTAATTTTAATTCTAATAATAAGGGTATGTTAGCGAATGTTGTAAGGGTGTAAGTCGAAATTCTGTCCGTGTAACGCTACGCTATTTTTAATCATTGTAAGTTATGTTCAACCTTTTTACATTAATGTCTCGTAGCTAAGTTATTATTATGCTTATTTAAATGAAGTAATCATGATGTTGGGCTAATTACTAAAATTGGGTAATTGGGCTTTGTACCGTAATTGGGGTTTGGATAAAAGAACGACACTTGTGGAAATTAGACTATGGGTTATTAATGGGTTTTATATTAATTAAACAATACCTTGTTAATTTAATATACAAACTTATAATTCGACGTATTTATATATAACCACATACGCTTGACTGGGTACGGTGGGCGGGATATCTATAAATACCAATAATTATTCATTTTACCGGATACGGAACTGGATTAATAGTTAATAGACTTGTTGAAACAGGGGTGAATTACATTCAAGGGTAATTGGTGTAATTGTTAACAAAGTAGTAAAACCTTGGTTTACACGCAGTCGATAACCTGGTGTATTCATTAAACAAAGTATTAAAACCTTGTTACAATTCGAATCCCCAATTAGTTGGAATATTTGACTTCGGGAATAAGAATAATTTGATGAAGGCTTTCGCTCTTTATATTTATGACTGATGGACTATTATGGACAAATCCATATGGACATATTAAATAATCCAGGAAAAAGGACAATTAATCCATGGGCATAAAACTAAAATCAACACGTCAAACATCATGATTACGGAAGTTTAAATAAGCATAATTCTTTTATTTCATATTTAATTTCCTTTATTTTATATTTAATTGCACTTCTAATTATCGCATTTTTATTTATTGTTATTGTATTTAATTGCACTTTTAATTATCGTACTTTTTAATTATCGCAAGTTTATTTTATCGCACTTTTATTATTCGCAATTTCATTATCGTTATTTACTTTACGCTTTAATTTAAGTCTTGTATTTATATTTATTATTTTACATATTGGTTTTAACTGCGACTAAAGTTTTAAAATCGGCAAACCGGTCATTAAACGGTAAAAACCCCCCTTTATAATAATAATATTACTTATATATATATATTTGTATTTTTATAAAAGTAAACTAATATAGCGTTAAGCTTTGTTTAAAAAGATTCCCTGTGGAACGAACCGGACTTACTAAAAACTACACTACTGTACGATTAGGTATACTGCCTATAAGTGTTGTAGCAAGGTTTAAGTATATCCATTCTCTAAATAAATAAATATCTTGTGTAAAATTGTATCGTATTTAATAGTATTTCCTGTAAAAATATAAGCTATTTTATATACTACTCTGCTAAAACATCAGTGTTACAACTGAAATTATCGTTTATCAAAATTGCACACGTAATTTTTTGTTAGATTCATAAGTATCATTTAAATAGTAGAACCAAATTTACTTTTTATTGACGACTTGAAATAATAATTTCTGAAAATTTGTCGCGAGTAAAACTAGGTGAACGAACCGAAATTACCCTACCCGAGGATGGGGCGAAAATTTTATTTTTATTAAATCAAGTTTTTGATTTAAAGTATAATATATAAAAAAATCTGTATATTGTTTATGCTTACTCGTTCTTTACTTCAAAGGATAATTGCTGCGGATTTTGATTACGGAAGGTCATATTGATTTGGATTGTTGCACACTCAAGATGGATGATTCACAAAGTTCAAGCTCTGCTAGTTCTGGCTCCGATCATGAAATGTGTGATAACCCGGAAATTTTTGACCAAATTTAAACTTTATCTTTATATGATTTAACGTTTCTGACATAATAAGCAAAGTCTGTAAAACTGAATCTCATAATTTTTGAACTATTCAAGTACCATTCGATTGTTCTCAACGATTCGCGAACCATTATATGTAAATAGATACATATATATACTATAACTTGAAAACGTAACAAAGTTTTAATTGCATGATACCGTACATTAAACTTATTGGTTTGTATATCTATTTGAATATATATAATTTCAAGTTATTTAGTAAACGATAGTAACATTCGATTATTGATTCGATTGATATTTAGATAAGTTAACTAAAATGTTTAAGATGAACCAGTAAAACACTAATTTGCTACAGTATTTTCGAATTACTACAGTACCCGAAAAGCTACAGTGTTTTCGAAAATCACTATTTCAAAATGAAAATGCATATATGTATATGTATATACTACGTGATGATGATTTATAGAAGTAAATGACCAAAACACTCGAAAGTTTAAGATATACTTTGAGTGGTGTAGTTTATAGATAATTTAAGGCTATATTTTGATAAATGTACGTGTCACGAAACGTAAAATGCAAGTTTTCTAAGCGTACGAAAATGCGTTCGAGAAACCAGAACCGGGACATAAGTCGAGTAACGACGTACGACTTATCGGAACAAAAATTACAAGTTATCTAGGTACGAGAATATAATATAATATATAATTAATTAATATAAATTATATATTATATCTTAATATAAAAATACGTCTACAAACTAAAAACCAAACAAGTGTGAGCTGGATCCTCCAGCCATGCGATCGCATGGCCAAGGAGGCTAAACCCCATGCGATCGCATGGGGTACTTTTTCAGCTGAGGTCCTATAAATTCAAACGATTTCAGTGCTGTTTTCTCACATTATTCTTAATATTACTCCGTAAGTATTTATTTACATTATTTATATTATTATTATTATTATTATTATTATTATTATTATTATCATTATTATTAGATTAATATTATTATTAATCTTATTATTATTAGTATTATTAATTAGTATTATACATAAAATACTACGACGAGGTTAGGAGCATGTCACCTTCAAAATGGGTTTTCGAGCGGGATAGAGCTAAGGAAATTATGGGTTATAACTATGGAGATTATGGGTAATATTCGCAAGTCAAACCTAGTGTTTATCATATCTGTTGCATCTACGTACTTTTCTGAAATATTGAATCATAATATTGATACGTTGAGATCTACGGTTAATTTTGCATTCCAAGTTTCGGTCATTTTTGGTGAACGACCTTATGTGATGCTAAGGTAAGTTTCATTTGCTCCCTTTTTAATTGCTTTTGCAATCTATATTTTTGGGCTGAGAATACATGCACTTTATTTTAAACACAATGGATACAAGTACATACTAAATTCTACACTGAGTTTGAACCGAAAATCCCTTAGCTTTGGTAACTAGTAACTACCGGTTATAAGAACTGGTGGGCGCGAGTAGTAGTATATGAATCCATAGGGCTTGATAACCTCGTCCGAGCTAGAGCACTAGCCTTTTAACGGACGTATGCTATTTGAGAAGCGTACACGTTGGTTTGCGTGTATTATTAAGATGATTATACAAAGGGTATAAATTATATATACATTAAGTTTAGTTACCAGGGTGCTCAATTTCCTAGAATATTTTAATAAACGTTTCTGGATGAAACAACTGAAAACTTGTCATTCACCTTTATATACAGATTATGCGCAACATTAAAACTATGAGCTCACCAACCTTTGTGTTGACACTTTTAAGCATGTTTATTCTCAGGTTTCTAGAAGTCTTCCGCTGTTTGCTTATATGTGATACAAGCTATGTGCATGGAGTCATACATGCTTTATTCAAGAAAACTTTGCATTCACAAAATCATTACCGTGTATCTTATTTTGACTTCATTGTCAACGGATGTATTATGGTAAACTATTATTTATGGTGATTGCCTATATGTAGAAATCATTAAACGTTGAAAACCTTAGAAATTGATATTCATTTATTGTGTACCTTTTGAAAAGAATGCAATGTTTACAAAAAGTATCATATATAGGTCAAATACCTCGCAATGAAATCAATGAATGACGTGTTCGTCAAGATGGATTTGGACGGGTCGTCACAAAATGGTAGTTGAAGAAAACTCCAAGGACAGTGTGACGGGAATGCCCCAACCGATTAACTACCAGTCCTTCTGGAATAGATGGGGGTGGGTTCAAAATGTACTCACTCGATGGAGGTATGAAGAAGGTTCTCCCTATAACGAAGTAAATTTTCCTCCTAATATCGGCCAACATGACCCACTTACCAGGGAACCTATTCGAAACATAGTTTACACACTTTTTGCAAGGATTTTCCGCCTCGAGGGTTCCATGAGAACAATTTTGGATATCATTCGGCCCCTACTCACAACTGATAATCAAGTGGGATTAGTAGCAAAAGTAGTAGAACTTCGTGCTCGAATAATAGCCCTGGAGGGTACGGTGGACGATTTAGAGGCTAGGCTTACGCCGGCACCACAAGCACCACCATCAGCGCCGCAAGCACCAGCACCGCCGAGTTCCAGGAGAGTAACCCGAGCTGGAACCAGTTTCGGGGTTGGTGATCGTTCTTAATAATTTTAGTGTGTGATTTGTAAATAATTTCTATTTTTTGTGTGTGATGTAATGTGTTTTTAATTCGTAATTTAAAGTTTGCTAAAAAATGTGTTTCTTTGTGTGCATTTTCGTTTGTTTTGTTTGTTGTGTGAATAGGTATAATAAAGCATTTTCAAAGACGAGTAGTAAGTTCAGCAAAAGCGACCAATTTTTGACGAAACATGTGAACAAGAGACGATAAATTGGTGATAAGGAACAATTCAACGACAAACAGCGCAAGTTAAGGCTTTTTTGCTCCAAGAGGTTCTAACTCCCTTTCTATACTATTTGCCCTCGTGAATTTTAATTTTTGTCCGATTTCATTGCAAATGAGGGCATTGCATGATCTCAAGCGTGGGGAGGGGTTATAATTCTCTCGGGTTTATACGTTTGGCTTATTTTCTAAATTTTATGAAAAATTTAAAAATTTTAACTAAATGAATTCAAATCTTGTTTAATATGTTTATGAACAATAAAACTAGGTGTTAAAGCCGAAATTATTGTTACCTTAGAAGGACATAAATTGAGAAACAACCAATTCATGAATTTATTTAATTAAAAGATGGATAAAAAGATTCGAGAAAAAAGCCAAGTGTGGGGAGATTTACCAATCTATTTCTTTAAAACTGCATATCACATGTTTATGCAAAGTATTGTAGGTGCTTTTATTGTAATCCATAAAGAACAGTGATTGAATAGCATGATTGAAACTGGGACATGGGCCAATTGGAGAAATAAAAAGGCGATCTTCACTATAAGGGATAGTGTTGCACCCGACCGATCCTTTGTATAAAAATGTTTTTAAAAGATCAAAATGTTTTCAGAAAATATTATTTTCCTTAAGAAAAATGTTAATCTTTTAATACACGAGGTCTTCAGGATAACTCAACTCCATCCTTAAGGGAAGTCAAGTCTTCCGAAAAAGAAACGCGCTTTCTGATCGAGGTCAGAAAGTTGTCATCCAGACCAGCTGTAGGTTGACGAAAAATCTAGAAAAGTCATCTCTAAGATCAGTAGGAAATCCACGAACCTCATCATCAAACAGGGTCACCAAGTGGTCAGACTTATCCTATCCATGAGAGGATCTGTCTCGTAAAATGAGGAGGACGCCTTGCAAATCATCTGTATAAGCCTGATGAACCAGATCCCCAAAAGGCATTTAAATCATTTTTCAAGCCTAAAACTCCATATTGAGATTGACACCTCATGGCTTATCAATGATTTCTGGGATTTCAAACTCCGAAAACTTGTATAAATCCAAAACGGACTAGTTATCCTTTTCAAAAGATAAAATGTTTTCACAAAGGTCCTGCTTTCCCTAGGATCAAATTTTCCAGTCCATTGAGTCTATTGTCCCATGTACTTCAAAAGCATGAGTATTCAGAAAAGCATGTGTACTCCTAAACGTGTGGGTGTGTGTACTTCCAAAAGCGTGAGTTTGTGTTCAAATGTGTGCGTGTGTATCGTAACATCCAAAACCACCTTTCGAAACACCTTTCATTCAGAACCACCATTCAAACCAAACACCTTTCGATCACCTCTCAACCAAATCATTATCCAAACCACCCATCCATACCATTCGCTTACCATTCAAAATGCTTTTCTACCTAACCGTTTCATACGATTATTGTAACATCTTTTCAATCACGGTTATATCAATCAGTTTATTATTCAAACAACCCATCAAATTACCCTTAAAGGAACCTTTTCAGCCATAATTTCATTAATTCGATCATTCTCTTGTTTCTAATCTTCCGATCACTCCAATTGCGTGTGCAACGTATTGACCGTCGTTCGAAGACTTCCGAAATTTCATTCTTAAGTTTTTACGTAGTTTCATTCTTATGTTATTCACCATTGTATGTTGTTTCACATATGTGTAATGCTTATGTTTAAAAAAAAAAGATATAAAAAAACAAAAGAAAAAAGATATAAAAAAAAATCTGTTTATGTTTGTATTTATGTTTATGTATTTTTGTTTATAGTGTTAGTCTAATAGAGTGTGAGTCGGGTCAAATGTAAGTGTAATATTTCGATGTATTTTTAGGTTAGAAATTGCTTGAGGACAAGCAACATTTAAGTGTGGGAAGATTTTGATATTGCTAAAAATCAACACATATTTAGAAGCAATATCTATCCGAAATAATAGGTTTTTATTTGTAATTGTTATATTTTCTGCTTGTAATCGTATAAATAAATAAAAGTGAAAACGGAGTGCGAAAATGAAGATTTAATCAAGAAAACAGTCAAAATGCCCAATGTAGAAATTATACTCCAAGAGATACAAGTTTAGAAGCACAATACAATACAAGAAGAAAAAATTATAGACTTTGAAGACCTCCCTTTACGGAGTAGAAAGTGTCGGCGGAGTATTAGTGTGAACTTGTATCATCAAAGAATAAATGCAAGTAGTTGAAGTCTACATTGAAGACCTCAAAACATGTTCCTTGTTTTGTGGAAAGTTACATTGTTATACAGAGTAATTTGATCTATATAAAGTGAGGACATAATTCATTTTAGAGAGACTCCGTAGAAAAAAAGGCAACAAATTCATTTCACATTACCATTTCATATTCTTTATTTCCATTTTAACTTTCAAGTGTTGTAGTAATATTGTATGGTAATCAAGTATTGTACATGCATTTTATTTCAAGTTTCAACCGTTTGAAGATAATGAAAGTGAATATGTTTGTAAGTTGTATCTATTTTATTATTCCCATGTCTCGTAACTAATTTGTTATTATGCTTGTTTAACCTAAGTAGTTATGGTGTTTGACTAAAAATAGGAAATGGGTTAAACTAAATTTGTACAACGGTTAATATTTAAATAAAGAACGACCTTAAGGGTAATTGAGATTCTGACTATTAATGGGTATGGCAAATAATTAATTAAGTGACAACTTGTTAATAACTACCATTACTTATAATTTGATATATGTATAAATAATCATATATGTTGACCAGGACACGTGAGACGGATTATTTATATATATAGAAAATTATTCATTGAACCGGACACGGGAATGGATTAATAATTAAAGGGCTAGTTAAAACTAAGGTGGGTTGATAACTGGTACAACTATTGACATACGTGACAACCGCTTCATCCATTTAAATATTAATTAGTTAGAATATTTAACTGTAAATACAAGGTAGACTGTCGAGGACCCTCACATTTGATACTTGTAATTATAGGACTATTCTGGACAACTCCAGGTAGACATATTAAATATTCTATGAGTATAAAGGAATTTTAACCCAGGGTAAAAACGTAAAAAGTAAAAGTCAACCATCATAACTATGGAAGTTAAATAAGCATAATACTCTTTTATTGTATTTTCATCTCGATTAGTTAAAATTACTTTTATTTATCGTAGTAATTTTTGTTTACTTTGTAGTTATAATTTAGTTTAAATTTATTTTTCTTGTTGTTTAATCAAGTAGAAAAATTTAAAAAGACAAACCAGTCATTAAACGGTAAAACTCCCCCCAAAACTAATCATTAACTTGATAATTAACTATTAAGATTAACTATAAAAAAAATCTAGTTTGACACCTAACGAGTCCTTGGAACGATATCCCGGAATTTACCCTCGCTATACTACTATACGATAGGTATACTTGCCTATTGTGTTTTAGTATAAATTTAAGTGATTTCCCGTAGTAATTAGTGTAAAAATAATAACCGTTTCATATACCTTATAGAACACATCACTAGGCATTGACAAAGTGTTAACCATGAACGGCGCATGGGTTAACCTTCTGCATTCCTTAGTTATCTTTTAAGGTCACTTATCAGCCGCTGACAAGTGTCATTTTCTCTTCGACTTAGTCTTCGATGTCAGTTGAATGGTACCCTTTGATGTAGACAACACATGAAACGATTATACTTGTAATGGAGCATAATTTGTCTAAGTATTATGTATAGCTCCAGCCTATTGCTGGTTCTTCTCGTGACGGTTCTTCAATTGATCTTCTACTGGTTAAACATACATCTTATGTTGGTTGTGAAGAACTCTTGAATCTTTAACTATCTTATGTTGATAGTTAAGGCAACACACTAAACTACCTAGACACAGCTACATTGTTGTCCCTACTTGTAACACCCCGTCAAAATCCATTAACGGAATGTTAACTTTGATCCCAGTCTTGGCTTGACTTCTATGTAACAGCAATATTTTACAGCGGAAGCAATTAATACTTGAGAATAAAACACGCAAAACGGGTCAACAATAATGTTGAGTGTGAAGATATTTCGTATGCCCGAGAGACATATTAAATTAATGTGGCTAATATGTTTTGATCCAAGTCGGGTCATACCCAATAACAAGCTTACCGACACCTTATTCGTATTTGATCTTATCGATTGGTTCGTTGATCAAACTACACAACACTTGAATTATAAGAAAAATGGTTTTCTTAAATCACTTGATATGTATATAAATTATGGAATAATTTATATAACTCAGATTTAATTATTTATTGGTTAAATAATTAATTAAGTTATGTTACATTTTTATAAAATGGGTTTTATAAATAAAGTGTACATAACAAATAATATGGAAGTTTATAAAATATGTTTTATTTATAAAACTATTTTATAAAGTGGGAGTGGCATTGGGAGTGTAAGTTTGTATGTCATAGACATATTTAATTGGTCATTAAATGTGGTTGCTTCCCACCCTCCATATGCATAAGTACCTAGGCACTTTGGGTACTACCAAGGGCATGCAAATACACATATCAAAGTGATTAAAACTCTCTCTTCTTGCTACTTTGATTTTTGGCCGAATTTTCCAAGGGGAGAAGGGAGTTCTTGGTGAACTTTCAAGGTAATTTTCAAGTGTAGAAATCCTAACCAAACTCAAGAAGGTGTTGGTGCAAAAGCTTGGGGTATATCAACTTGAGGCTTCATCCGTTTGGAGCTTACTTTCATCATCATCTTCGCCACCCACCTCCTAACTTGGAGAAGGTATAATCTTTTAACCCACTTGTAGTTTGTAAGCATATTTCATAACTTGATCCTAATTGAGATTTAACTTTAATTAGTTAAAGTTTAACTTTAATTGGTTAAAGTATAACATGTATAAAATAGGTTTTACATGCTTCCGCTTTGTTGATTCCTTAAAATGGGTTTAAGTATTATAACATGTTAAATACTAACAATGGTATCAGAGCCGAAGTTTTTGAAATATGCTTCGAGATGGTTATTAAACCCACAAATTTTTGCATTCTATGAACACGCATGAATGTAGAATGCAAATTTTCGGGTTTGGGTGGGTTGTCTTTTTTTTTTTGACCGAAATATGGGACCCAAAATGGGTATTGGGTTTTTCCATTTTGGTCTTACTTGGTTGTATGATGATGTTCACAATCTAAGCCTTAACCTTGTGGTTGGTTGAATGTTTGGTTGATTCATTATTATTCAATTGGTTTGTAATAATAATTATTTATTTGGCCATTTAATTTATTTTATATTTGGTATGTAAAATAGATTATGTTGTATTTTCATTTTCTAGAGAAAAATGTATTAGGATATATTTTTTGTAATAAAATGAAGATACAAGATGGAGACAAGGAAGAACACAAAGAGGAAGCATTTGGATGCAAGATTTAGTGGGAGATTTTGGAATCTCCAAATTTGTGTTTGTCCCCATTGACCGGTGACATTTATTTTCGGCTAAACAAATGTCTACCAAATTGGCTTGATTGTGAACATATTCTTTGCATGCGTGGTTGTTTGTTGTTTGATTGTGGATTGTATGTTTGTATGCTACAAGTTTATCTTACATATTAATAACTTGCAAAGAATATAAAACTAAAATTTAATTGGTTAAATTTGAAGTGACTAAAAGGATTAGTAGTAATAAAATTGGTTTTATTACATGTCATGAAAAAAATAGATTTTTCACATGTTAGTGTATGGTATAAAAGTTTTCTTGAACTAGAATAAAGAAACCTTAAAACCCTTTTACATGCAAAGGAAACAAGTTTAACGCCATCTTTTTGAGTGACACTTCGGCATATTAGGGAACTCATTATGGGATAAAGGTCACCTAACTGTTATGAGCAAACTAATATGATTAAGGTGAATTTTGCATGCTTGTGGGATAAAGGTCACCTAACCACTTGTATGTTAAGTTTACATGTTTACACATGTACGACGACTTGATTTGAGAATCATGAACTTAGGGTCACCGAAGCATGAGGAACAAATAGGCGTTGATGGGATAAATATGCCATGCAAAAGGATTGCATGATCCCATACCTTAGAAGTTGCAAAGGGATTACAATTGTCATATAAAGGCTACCTAGCTAAATCAAATAGCGGGATAAAGGTCACCTAACCGGAATTTGGTTTACCGTTGGATTCTAAGATTTAATATATCAATTGGACATAAAAGGGTATTGATTATTACGTTAAAATTGATACTTAAATGAACTTTATTAAATTTTGTAGATGGTCGTCAATAACAACAACATTCCTAATGCACCAATCAACTTTAATAGCTATCATTGAGGTCCATCCTCGAAAAGGAAAAACTCAACCATACGAATTTCATGGATTGGTATCGCAATCTAAGAATTGTCCTCAAGCTTGTGGATAGGGCGTATGTGTTGGAAGACCCCATTCCTGATCAACCCGAGGAGGATGATGTCGAAGGTATGGCATATTGGGAGAAATATTGTGTCGATTCGGTACAAGTTTCTTGCCTTATGCTTGGGACCATGATTCCCGAACTCCAAAAGGACTTCGAGCATCATGGAGCATACGAGATGATCACTCAGTTAAAGGAGACGTTCCTTCAACAAGCTCGTATTGAGTGCTTCGAAACGGTTCGAGTACTTCGTACTTGTCGAATGGACGACTCCCAATCCGTCTCATCCTATGTTCTTAAAATGAAAAGACTAATTGATCGATTGCACCATCTAAACTGTAACGTGTCTAATGAATTAGCCACGGACCTTATCCTCAACTCTTTGTCAAAAAGGTTTGACACATTCGTGTTGAATTACAACATGAATGGTTGGGATAAAAGCATTGGCGAATTGCATGCCATACTTAGGATGGCCGAATCAAGCATGGGTAAAAGGGCTTCACCCGTGCTTATGATCAATGAAGGTGGGTCCAAGGACGATTCCACTTCTAAGCCAAAGGTGGCTAAGAAGAAAGGACTCGCCTACCAAGGCAAGGGCAAGGGAAATGGGAAGATGGTTACCCCAACCAACAAAAACAAGAAGCAAAAGGTTGCTGGAAAAGGAAACCCCAAGGAAGATCCGTGCTTTGGTTGCAGTGAAATGGGTCACTGGAAACACAACTGCCCAATCTACCTAAAGGAGTTGAAAGAAAAGAGGGATGCAGGGCAAACCTCAGGTAATGTATACATGGTATACGTTGAGCTTAGTATTACTTCTTCTAATACAAGGGTATTAGACACGGGATGTGGAACTCATATCTGCAATTCTTTGCAGGGGTTCAAAAGAAGTAATCAAGATACGGGAACAACAAGTCTCTTTATGGGAAATGGTGTAAACGTGCACGTAGAAGCTCATGGAGACTTTGTTTTGAAGCTACAAACTGGTTTGGAGCTTGTTTTGAAAAATGTTTTGTATGCACCTGATTTGACTCGAAACATTATTTCTATATCCCGTTTAAGACAATGTGGTTTTGATCTTAATTTTATTAATGATGATATCCATGTTTCTTTAGATAATGTGTTCTATTTTAAGGCTTCGCCTTTGAATGGTATTTATGAATTGGTTCATGATGACACATCATACAATAGCTCAATGTTCCATGCAAACACCAAGAAACTCAAAAGGGATTTGAGTGATTCCTACTTATGGCATTGTCACCTTGGTCACATAAACAAGAACCGAATAGATACACTTTAAAAGAATGGTCTTTTGAAATCAAGTGAGCTAGGCTCATTTGATGTATGTGAATCTTGTTTACAAGGCAAAATGACTAAAGCACCTTTCAAAGGGACTTATGAAAGGGCTAAAGACTTATTGGGATTAATACATTCGGATGTATGTGGACCCTTTAAGCCCATGACTAGGAATGGTGAAAGATACTTCGTTACATTCATTGATGACTTCAGTCGTTACGGATATGTCAACTTATTCAGACACAAGGACGAAACTTTTGAAGCATTCAAAGAATATCAAAACAAAGTACAAAATCAACTCAACAAGACAATCAAGGTACTTTGTACCGATTGAGGAGGTGAATACCTAATCGATGCTTTCCAAGATCATCTTAAAAGTTGTGGGATTATCTCGCAACTTACTCCTCCTGGAACACCCCAACTTAATGGAGTATCCGAAAGGAGGAACCGAACCCTAATAGATATGGTTTGATCTATGATGGCAAGAAGCTCGTTACCTCTATCATTTTGGGGTTATTGTTTATACTCTGTGGCTCGTATTCTAAATATGGCCCCAACCAAGAAAGTGGAACGAACTCCTCATGAGATGTGGTTTGGAAAGCCTCCTTCTCTATCATACTTGAAAGTATGGGGATTTGAAGCTTACCTAAGTGTTTCTTCGCTAATAAGCTAGATGCTCGATCCACGAAGTGTATTTTCATAGGATATCTCATGGATGATATGGGATACGATTTCTATGATCCAATCGAGCAAAATGTATTTGTTGCTCAGAAGGCGGAATTCCTTGAAACTAAGTTCCTTATGGAAGGTAATAGTGAAAGGAAGGTGGATCTTGAAGAGGTTCATGATCAAGAAGATGATACACAATTGATTGACACTAGCACTCAACATCAAAATGTTGAGAATGATCACGTGGGTGATCAAAGTATACAAAACGTTCGTAGATCTGGTAGGATTAGTAATCCTCCTGAGAGATATGGGTATCTCATGGATAGTTGCTATGTCGTTGATTTGGATGAACCAACAAACTACCAAGATGTTTTATCAAGGATTGATAAAGATAAATGGCAGAAAGCCATGAACGCTGAGATGCAATCCATGTATGACAACCAAGTTTGGGAACTGGTTATACAACCAACTGGCTCTAAGTTAGTTGATTGTAAATGGCTTTTCAAGAAGAAAACTGAACCGACATGCATGGAAAACTTGGATACATACAAAGCTAGACTTGTAGCAAAAGGTTTCACTCAAACTCAAGGGGTTGACTATGATGAAACTTTTTCGCATGTGGTAATGCTAAAGTCTATAAGGATATTATTGCTGCACATTATGATTATGATATATGGAAAATGGATGTCAAGACCGCTTTCCTAAATGGATATCTTGAGGAAGATGTCTATATGGTTCAGCTAGAAGGTTTTGTTGATCCAAAATATCCTAACAAAGTATGTAAGTTAAAGAAGTCAATCTATGGATTGAAACAAGCATCTAGAATGTGGAATCATCATTTTAATGAGGAGGCCAAGAAATTTAGCTTCATTAAAAATGGTGATGAAGCTTGTGTATACAAGAAAGCTAGTGGGAGCACTGTCATGTTTCTTGTATTATATGTGGATGATATATTATTATTTGAAAATGATATTTCGACAATGCAAGGTGTTAAAACTTGGCTAAGTAGAAGCTTCTCCATTAAGGATCTTGGAGAAGCACAATACGTTTTGGGGATTGGGATTTACAGGGATAGATCCAAGAAATTGATAGGTTTGAATCAAAGTGCATACATTGAAAAGGTCTTGAAAAGGTTCAAGATGGAGAACTCTAAGAAAGGTTTGGTACCTATTCAAAGAGGAACACTTATCAGTTCATCTCAGTGCCCCACCATGAAAGATGAACAAGAGAGAATGAAGAATGTCCCATACGCGTCTGCTATTGGGTCAATCATGTATGCAATGATATGCACCAGACCGGATATGTCATGAGCTCTAAGCTTGACAAGTAGATACCAGAATAACCCTGGAAATAGTCATTGGATTGCGGTTAAAAGTATATTGAAATACCTTAGGAGGACTAAGGATATGTTTCTCATATACGGGTTAGGTGAGGAGGAACACGCAGTAAAAGGTTACGTGGACGCGAGCTTCCAAACTGATCAAGAAGATTCTTGATCACAATCCGGTTTTGTCTTCATGTTAAATGGAGGGCGGTCTCTTGGAAGAGTTTAAAACAGGATGTTGTTGCATTATCCACTACAGAGTCAGAATACATTGCCGCCTCATTGGCAGCTCAGGAAGTTGCATGGATGAAGAAATTCATCGATGACTTAGGAGTGGTCCCTTCCATTCAGGACCCTCTTGAGATCTTTTGTGACAACGAGGGTGTGATTGCTCAAATCAAGGAACCTCGTGCTCACCAAAAGACCTATCACATTAAGCGGAGGTTTAACTACATAAGGGATGAAGTTGAAAAGGGAAAGATATGTATTCGCAAAGTTCACACAGATCTTAATATAGCGGATCCACTCACGAAGCTCTTACATGGAGCAAAACACGAGGAACATGTTTGTGTATTAGGGCTTCGATATTCTAGTGATTGGTTATGGTCTGTTTTAAGTATTGTAACAGAATGAAGAGGTTCAAACTCATTAATATAACTATGGTGTTAATTTATTTTGAGTCATGTTCCTATTTTGCATAATTTATCCATGAATAAGCTATTATTCTAAATTCCGTGGTCGATCACATTTGTGGGAACAAGTGTGAGGTTTAGACTATTATGAACTTGGATTGGTATACATTCAGGTTGAATGTGGGGCAAGGTTACTACCAAGGTTCATAGTTATTTGTGGATACAAATATTGGAAGACCCGCTCTCAAGACTTACAGAACGGAACCTTTGTGGTTGATCACATGTAATCTTGAGTAAAGGCGAATGTCATTGTATCCTCTGACCTAAGATACATATTGGGTTCGAATATTTACCAAGTATTGTGCCTTGATTCTTTCCTTCGCTATTCTGAAATATGGTAGTTCATAAGGAAGAGCTCAGGTATGATACAAGGTATATATTTAGGACGTATGTATTCAAGATGGAATTTTTCCCTCTTATTCGTTGAGAGTTAGATGTCTAAGTCCTGATAAAGTTAAATCTAGAAGAGAGTGATCACTCTGTGTCTCTTGGATTTAACATGACATCTAGGACAAAAGGATGTAATGAAAGATTCACCTATTCATGTTCGAGTTGAGATCTCGAAAGGGATGATGTTATTGAATGACACAAAGTCATAACATATTAGGGGTGATGGACGGTCATTAGGTGGTATCCATCACTTACATTAATTTCTCATGTTTCTCGTGCAAGTGGGAGATTGAAGGTATTTTGTATGCCCGAGAGACATATTAAATTAATGTGGCTAATATGTTTTGATCCAAGTCGGTTCATACCCAATAACAAGCTTACCGACACCTTATTCGTATTTGATCTTAGCGATTGGTTCGTTGATCAAACTACACGAGACTTGAATTATAAGAAAAATTGTTTGTTAAATCACTTGATATGTATATAAATTATGGAATAATTTATATAACTTGGATTTAATTATTTATTGGTTAAATAATTAATTAAGTTATGTTACATTTTTATAAAATGGGTTTTATAAATAAAGTGTACATAACAAATAATATGGAAGTCTATAAAATATGTTTTATTTATAAAACTATTTTATAAAGTGGGAGTGGCATTGGGAGTGCAAGTTTGCATGTCCTAGACACATTTAATTGGTCATTAAATGTGGTTGCTTCCCACCCTCCATATGTATAACAACCCTCATTTTTTCACTCTGAAATGACTATAATACCCCTAGGGTTTCATTGCTGTTTTGTACTTCTGTGTTATAACTATTAGGGTTGTTATCCGGACAAATTAAATGAAGTAATTAATACTCGTCATTAATGAACTAAACCCTAAATATTTAATGTAACCCTAACCCTATTATTATTATTATTATTATTATTATTATTATTATTATTATTATTATTATTATTATTATTATTATTATTATTATTATTATTATTATTATTATTATTATTATTATTATTATTATTATTATTATTATTATTATTATGATTATGATTATGATTATGATTATGATTATGATTATTATGATTATGATTATGATGATGATGATTATTATTATTATTATTATTATTATTATTATTATTATTATTATTATTATTATTATTATTATTATTAAATGTATATATTACGTATTAAAATGTATATACTCTATATTAGTGTAAATAAAATATAAATAAAATATCAATATGGATATATATATATAAAATAATTAAGTAATGGGTTATAAATGTAATTTTTGTAAAATAAAAATATATGTATTTATATATAAGCTGAAAATAGAAATAAATATATAATAATTAATTAAAAGAAAATAAAATACAAGATAATATAGAATGTTCTTTTTAATAAAAAAAATAAAAAAAGGAAAAAGGCCTAGTCGGTCAAATAAAAAAAAGAAAAAAATAAATTAATTTGTATTTTTAAATGGAATGTATTTTTCTTGGAGCCCAAGTCATTAAAATCTATAATTAGGGACTTAACCCCTCATTATTTTTCATTAAACTTTTGGAGCTCTCAAAAACCCTAAAAATTTTGTGAGTTTCGTTTCTTTTCTTTCTTTCTTTCTTTTTCGTTTTTTTTCTTTTTCTCGTTCTTTTTTTTTCGGCCGAAAACAACAACAACAATAATTTTTTTTTAAATTTGTTACAAGCTTAATTAAATCTAAATTTTTACATGATAATTATTATCATGATGAATGGGTTTTATAAAAATTGAATTTTCATAAAAACAATTAGTTTTTTTATTTTTAAAAATTTGTTTGTATTATATTCGGTTGAAACACAAACAAATACATAATAAATATATATTTAGGTTATTTAATTATGAATTATGCATGTTAATTATTAATAAGTAATATGAGATCTAGGAAAAATAATTTTTTTGATTTATAATATGTTTTTATATTTTAATTAATTAGAATAGTTCTTTAATATATATATATATATATATATATATATATATATATATATATATATATATATATATATATATATATATATATATATATATATATATATATATATATATACTAGTGAAATGACCCGTGAAACCACGAGTTTGTTTAAACGAAACAGTTTAATGATATGTTTTAGGTATTAAGTGAACGTAAATGCTAAAGTTATTTAGTTTAATGACCCGTGGAACCACATTGTCCGACAAAGAAACTCGTCAGCTGAACATTTCATCAAATACCTAAAATGCATATTAAACAATCTACATCCAATTATAAGAGATAATATTGGTTGTCATTTTATTTTAAAAGTGTAAATTAAAATATAAATGTATAATTAGTTTCATTCTGCATATCTTTTATACATTCTCGTACTTAATTCAAAATAATTAATTAAAATAATTTAAAATAATTTAATTTTAATAATTAAAATAATTATTAATAAGATTTAATAACGATAATCAATTAATAAGTTTTAATTTTAGTTCAAAATTATTTGGATTAATGACATCACTCACCATGCTTAGATTTTTTTATTTTTCTTTTTTCTTTTTTCTTAACAAAGGAATTAGCTTAATAATGACATCATCATTTTAGTAATATAATAGAAACTATATATATATATATATATATATATATATATATATATATATATATATATATATATATATATATATATATATATATATATATATATATATATATAAAATAGGAAAAAGTCTATTTAAGCTATATAAATATTTTTCCAGTAAAGTATGATATATAAATTAGTTATTTATGTCAGAAAATAATTTATAAGAATTAAACTCGAATTATCTATTATTTAATTATGGAAACTAGGTGAAATTCATAATAAAAATATATACAGTAAATAAAAATAAATAAATACCTTTTCTGGGTTCATACACTTTTTCTAGATCTGGGAAAATTATAAAAATTAATTTATGGGTCGATTTAATAATTATTGTATAATTAAACTCTTTAATTATGTAAATAGAGGGTAACTACGGAAATAAATATAAAAATAAATAAATCTTTTATATAATATTTTTCTACCGGTTATTAGGCTGTAAGAAACTGATAAAAATTTTAAAAATAATTATTTATGTTTATTTAGTATTTTATATAGAATTAAACTTGTTTTGAGATTAAGTTAAGAATAAAAATGAATTTAATTACAAAATTGTAATAAAATTATTTTCTTAATTTTTTCTACTGATTATTATAATTAACTAAGACTATAAAAATTATGTATATGATTATTAGGTATTTAATTAATTATTTAGGTATTTAAGGATAATAATAGATTGATAAAGTACTATATTAATATGTATCTTGTAAATTAACAACAAATAATACTACCAATTATATTGTATAAGATAAATTAGTAATATTAGCTTGAATAATAATACATATATAATTATTAAACTATTAATAAGTTGTATAATACTAATAGTAACTATATATATATATATATATATATATATATATATATATATATATATATATATATATATATATATATATATATATATATATATATATATATATATATAATTTACTTAACCATATAACAAAAGATTATACACCTATAATATGTGAAGGTTATGATCAAGATAACGTGCACTATATGCAAAACTCACCGCTACATATGGCCTAGAGTGGTCCTTGTTGCCTTATGGGAACCGCTTGTGGATTTCGAATGCCATGAGATAGATTCTGGTCAAGAATCCTGGGCGCCCGGTAACAACTGATCATTCAAGTGACTTGTATGATAGCAACGAGATTTGGGAAAGTTGTACAACGTCTTGCTAAAGGTTATAACCCGAACTTTGTATAATTGAAAAGTTACTAAAAGTGGAAACTTTCCATAAATAGTAACTTTTCCGAAAATGGAAACTATTTAGAAAACCATTATTATTAGTGTAATTATTATACTTAAGTCTTTTAGGCGATATCTGATCGTACATTCTATCTCTAGGTTGAGATTCCGATCACATTCTTCCGTTCAATCCATTACTCTTGTGGAATATCTCTTCTGTGCTACTAAGGTGAACTCATAGCCCCACTTTTTACATATTTTAATGTATTTTATAAATCTTGGGGTGAGACACATGCTTGCTTTATATGATTTACAATTTAGACACAAGTGCCTAAACTTTTTGATATGCAACTTCATGAGACTTTTGTTAACTTGTATTGATTGTATCTTTACATGCAAATCCCCGCTATAATATCGTTAATTGCTGTAATTGAAATGTTGCAAGCTTAATTATTGTGAGTAGGCCTATTGAGAGCGACATCTCTACCCATTGACCGATCGTCAAGGGGGTACATAATAATGATTACTGACACCCGTACAGTGTCAGGGGTTAATGTTTAGCCCGATATTATAACTCATGGCATATTGAATATTTTGATGTTTTGAACTAAATCTTGTGGTCTAAAACTTATTAATTATTAAACCTATGATGTTCACTCAACCATTGTGTTGACATTTTAAGCATGTTTGTCTCAGGTGAAGAATAGCTTATGTGCTGCCCTATGTGATTTACTTGCTGGTGCATTGAAGTCCGCATTTATTATATCTGATCATTTGTTAAACATTAATTACTTTTGGGTTTACCATGTGAAACATTTCATTTTCCGCTGCAATGGAATTATTTATTTATTTAAACGTCTCATTTAGAGTCGTTCTCATTTATTTAACCATGTGATGATATTGGAAAAGTCATATTTACCCCAGGCCATTTTTGGGGGTATGACAGATTGGTATCAGAGCCATGTTTGTTATATAGAGAACCTGGATTGCATTTATGTGTGCCTTATGTGCTAGTTAGGGTGCCTTAGCAATCTATAGGAGTATAACCTTTCCTGGCTTAGTTTAAGTGCCTTTCTTATTTTTTTATATTCTTTCTTTAATTTTTAAGTGACTTTGCCTATTCATATTCTTGCCTTAGTTAAGTGCTATCCTCATTTCTATGATTGCCTTACTATACTCTCCTTATATCTTGCCGTCACACCGTGCCTTAGAATCTACTTAGTACTCCTTCTCCTATTTTAGGGATGTATAGTCATCACCCAGACATCGTTTCGGACACCGAAGAATCCGACACTGAAGGATCTGTCCGCACACCCAATTACTCACTTGCTTCACCATCATTATCACTAACTAACCTATACTACCTTTTCTTATCCATTGGTGTTGTTACTTGGTGCACCATAACTCTTCAGCTAATACTTTATTCATGTAATGAAGGAAATGGCTCGTGGTGCACAACCAAACAACAACAACACTACTCTCAACATCACCCTCTCTGCTGAGCAAATCCAGATGCTCTTAACTGCCTCTCAAAGCAACTATGGCAATTTCAATCAAAACAACAACGATCAATAGAATCTCCCCAACCCTTATTCATACAGGGATTTCTCAAATTGCAAGCCTCCAATCTACAAGGGTACTGAAAGACTTGAGTTTGGGAACTTGGAGATGGTGGATGCAGATCTCATAAACTACACAAACCAATTTCAAGGGTTTGCTTCCATGAATTCTCACATGATTACTCCTAAGTATCTAGGGATCCAATGCTACATCAATGGGTTACCTGATGGCCTTCGAAGGGGCATCGCTATTTTAAAGCCAAGGACAGTGCTAGAATCCATTTGCATGGCAAACCAACTTGCTGCCAAAAATGAGAAGAAAGGAGATACCAAAAGAAAGTGGAAGGAAGAAGAGCAAGAGCCTTTAAGGGGAGACTCCAGCAAACACTATAAGGGAACCCATCCTTATTGCCAAAGGTGTGAGAAACATCATGATGGATGGTGTAAGGCTAAGTGCACCAAGTGTACGAAAGTGGGTCACATAGCCAAAAATTGCAGAGTTACAATTTTCCCAGTTCTTACTTCTGCAACCAAAGCTAATACAACCATTCCTACTTGCCCTATATGTGGAGGAGTAGGCCACCACAAGCACTAATACCGGAATGGGAAAATGATGAAGAGAGACGAGGAAGAGCTTTTGGCAACTACATTTAAAACTTTCATTCTCATAGTGTTCTTTATGTTACCGTTTAGTACTTATATACTTTGGAGATTTCGTTAAGTTCTTGTAATACTCTAGTTATTTTCTTTAAATGAATGAATGCTGTTATTTTCTTCCATTTTCCATTGAACCACCTGTCTCGAAGAATATAAATGTTGACTAGATGACATTAGTATTGTCAACTAAAAATATCAACTTTGGATATCATATTATCTAAGGCCTCAAAATTTCTTTCGTTTCCAAAATCCACTCCCGCATTGAAGATGTACCAGTGGTTAGAAACATTCCTGAAGTACTTCATGAGGAACTCCTTGGTTTCCCTCCCCAATGACAGGTTGAGTTTCAGATCGATTTGACCCCAGGTGCTGCACCTATTGCAAAGGCGCCATACCACTTAGCTTCACCAAAGATGAAGGAATTGTCTAACCAACTCCAAGAACTTTTGGATAAAGGTTTCATTCATCCTAGTTCATCTCCGTGGGGAGCACCCGTTCTATATGTTAAGAAGAAATATGGCACGTTGAGAATGTTTATTGATTACCGTGAGCTCAACAAGTTAACCATCAAGAATCGTTATCCCCTCCCGCGCATTGATGACCTGTTTGACCAACTGCAAGGATCAAGCATCTATTCGAAGATTGATCTTAGGTCCAGTTATCATCAACTGAGAGTCAAAGAAGATGATGTTTCTAAGACTGCTTTTCGAACTCGTTACGGACATTATGAGTTTCTTGTCATGCCTTTTGGTTTAACCAATGCTCCTGCTATATTCATGGATCTTATGAACCGTGTATGCAAACCTTATCTTGACAAGTTCGTGATCGTCTTTATCAATGACATTCTAATCTACTCCAAGAGCGAGAAGGAACATGAGCAACACTTGTGATTGATTCTAGAGCTCTTAAAGAAGGAACAATTGTATGCTAAGTTCTCCAAGTGTGAATTTTGGCTACGAACAGTTCAGTTTCTTGGACATGTAGTTGATAGTGAAGGAATACATGTCGATCCAACGAAAATCGCCGCTATTAAAAACTGGGAAGTGCCTAAGAGTGCGAAACATATTCGTCAATTTTTGGGACTTGCTGGTTATTACCGAAGGTTTATCAAAGATTTCTATATTCTAGCTAAACCTCTTACCAAGCTAACTCATAAGAGATAGAAGTTTGAGTGGTCCGAAGAACAGGAATCTGCTTTCAAGACTCTGAAGGATAAATTGACCACAGCCCCAATTCTGTCATTACCTGAAGGTACCGACGATTTTGTAGTCTATTGTGATGCCTCAAATCAAGGTTTCAGATGTGTTTTGATGCAACGTGAAAAGGATATTGCATATGCATCTAGACAGTTGAAGAAACATGAGAAGAACTATACCACACATGACCTGGAGTTAGGAGCTGTGGTATTTGCACTAAAGATGTGGAGACATTACCTCTATGGGGTTAGAATTACGGTGTATACCGATCATAAAAGTCTTCAACATATCTTTGACCAGAAGTAATTAAACATGAGGAAAGGGCGTTGGATTAAGTTATTAAATGACTACGATTGTGAACTTCGATATCATCCTGGCAAGGCGAATGTAGTTGCCTATGACCTTAGTAGGAAGGATCGTGCCAAACCAATTCGAGTTCGAGCTATAATTATACGTATTCGTACGAATCTTACAACTCAAATTCGTGAAGCACAACTTGAGGCATTGAAGGAAGAGAATGTCCAACTTGAGGGACTGAAGGGTCTCAACAAGCAACTTGAGCTCAAGGAAAACGGAACAAGGTATTTCAATAATCAAATTTGGGTCCCAATTTTTGGAAATCTTCGAGAACTAGTTTTGGATGAAGCACATAAGACTAGATATTCTATTCACCCGGTCTCTAGTAAAATGTATCACGATGTGAAAGAGTTTTATTGGTGGCCTAATCTGAAATTTGACATTGCTGATTATGTGAGCAAATGCCTTACTTGTTTGAAAGTTAAGGCCGAGCATCAAAATCCGTCTGGTTTACTTCAACAACTGGATATTCCGCAGTGGAAGTGGGAATGTATCACTATGAATTTCGTTACTAAGTTGCCTAAGACTTCAAACGGTAACGATACTATTTGGGTCATAGTTGATCGTCTTACTAAATCTGCACATTTCTTACCAATCAAGGAAACTGACAAGATGGAGAAATTATCACAACTCTATATCAAAGAGATTGTCTCACGTCATGGAGTTCCTATCTCAATTATTTCTGATCGCGACAGTCGATTTGTTTCTAGATTCTGAAAAACTTTGCAATCTGCTCTTGGAACAAAACTCGACACGAGTACAGCCTATCATCCGCAGACTGATGGTCAAAGTGAATGAAACATTTAAACAATGGAAGATATGCTACGTGCTTGTGCTATCGATTTCGGCAAAGGTTGGGATAGACACTTGCCTTCAGCTGAATTTTCTTATAACAACAGCTATCACTCAAGTATTAAGGCTGCACCTTTTGAAGCCTTATACGGACTAAAATGTAGATCCCCATTGTGCTGGGATGAATTAGAGGACAGATATTTAACTGGTCCTGAAATTATTCATGAAACTACCGAAAAGATAGTTCAGATTAAGAAATGGTTAGAAACTGCCCGCAGCCGACAAAAGAGCTATGCTGATAAATATCGGAAGGATTTAGAATTCCAAATTGGTGATAAAGTCATGTTGAAAGTATCCCCTTGGAAGGGCGTAGTTCATTTTGGTAAGCGAAGCAAATTAAGTCCACGTTATGTGGGACCTTTCAAGATTATTGAAAGAGTTGGTCCTGTGGCGTATCGATTGGAACTACCCACTGAGCTTAATAATGTGCATGATGTATTTCATATCTCAAATCTTAAAAAGTGTCTTATTGATGATACACTTATTGTTCCATTGGATGATATCCGCATAGATGATAAAATGCATTTTGTTGAAGAACCGATAGAGGTTATGGATCGTGAGGTAAAACGCTTGAAACAAAGCTCTATTCCTATTGTTAAGATCCGTTGGAATTCACGAAGAGTCCCCGAGTATACCTGAGAACGTGGAGACCAGATGAAGCGGAAATATCCTCATCTTTTTCCAATCGCTGATGCATCAGAGAAGTCTTCCTGAAACTTCGGGACGAAGTTTAAATTAACGGGGAGGTACTATAACAACCCTCATTTTTCCACTCTGAAATGACTATAATACTCCTAGGGTTTCGTTGCTGTTTTGTACTTCTGTGTTATAACTATTAGGGTTGTTATCCGGATTAATTAAATGAAGTAATTAATACTCGTCATTAATGAACTAAACACTAAATATTTAATGTAACCCTAACCCTATTATTATTATTATTATTATTATTATTATTATTATTATTATTATTATTATTATTATTATTATTATTATTATTATTATTATTATTATTATTATTATTATTATTATTATTAAATGTATATATTACGTATTAAAATGCATATACTCTATATTAGTGTAAATAAAATATAAATAAAATATCAATATGGATATATATATATATATATATATATATATATATATATGTATATAAAAGAAAATAAAATACAAGATAATCTAGAATGTTCTTTTTAATAAAAAAATAAAAAAAGAAAAAAGGCCTAGTCGGCCGAATAAAAAAAAGAAAAAAAGAAATTAATTTGTATTTTTGAATGGAATGTATTTTTCTTGGAGCCCAAGTCATTAAAATCTATAAATAGGGACTTAACCCCTCATTATTTTTCATTAAACTTTTGGAGCTCTCAAAAACCTTAAAAATTTTGTGAGTTTCTTTTCTTTTCTTTCTTTCTTTCTTTTTCGTTTTTTTTCTTTTTCTTGTTCTTTTTTTTCGGCCGAAAACAACAACAACAATAATATTTTTTTTAATTTGTTACAAGCTTAATTAAAACTATCTTTTTATATGATAATTATTATCATGATGAATGGGTTTTATAAAAATTGAATTTTCCAAAAAAACAATTAGTTTTTGTATTTTTAAAAATTTGTTTGTATTATATTCAGCCGAAACACAAACAAATACATAATAAATATATATTAATGTTATTTAATTATGAATTATACATGTTAATTATTAATAAGTAATATGAGATCTAGAAAAATAATTTTTCTGATTTATAATATGTTTTTATATTTTAATTAATTAAAATAGTTCTTTAATATATATATATATATATATATATATAAAATAGGAAAAAGTCTATTTAAGTTATATAGATATTGTTACAGTAAAGTATGATATATAACTTAGTTATTTTATTCAGAAAATAATTTATAAGAATTAAACTCGAATTATGTATTATTTAATTGTGGAAGCTAGGTGAAATTTGTAATAAAAATATATACAGTAAATAAAAATAAATAAATAATTTTTATGGGTTCATACACTTTCTCTAGATCTGGGAAAATTATAAAAATTAATTTATGGGTCGATTTGATAATTATTGTATAATTAAACTCTTTAATTATGTAAATAGAGGGTAAATAAGGAAATAAATATAAAAATAAATAAATCTTTTATTTATTATTTTTCTACAGGTTATTAGGCTGTATGAAACTTATAAAATTTTTAAAAATAATTATTTATGTTTATTTAGTATTTTATGTAGTATTAAACTTGTTTTGAGATTAAATTAAGAATAAAAACGAATTTAATTACAAAATTGTAATAAAATTATTTTCTTAAATTTTTCTACTGATTATTATAATTAACTAAGACTATAAAAATTATGTATATGATTATTAGGTATTTGATTAATTATTTAGGTATTTAAGGATAATAATGGGTTAATAAAGTACTATATTAATATGTATCTTGTAAATTAAACAACAAATGATGTTACCAATTATATTGTATAAGATAAATTAGTAATATTAGCTTGATTAATAATACATATATAATTACTAAACTATTAATAAGTTATATAATACTAATAGTAACTATATATATAATTAACTTAACTATATAATAAAAGATTATACACCTATAATATGTGAAGGTTATGATCAAGATAACGTGCACTATATGCAAAACTCACCGCTACATATGGCCTAGGGTGGTCCTTGTTGCCTTATGGGAACCGCTTGTGGATTTCGAATGCCATGACATAGATTCTGGTCAAGAATCCTGGGCGCCCGGTAACAACTGATCATTCAAGTGACTTGTATGATAGCAACGAGATTTGGAAAAGTTGTACAACGTCTTGCTAAAGGTTATAACCCGAACTTTCTATAATTGAAAAGTTACTAAAAGTAGAAACTTTCCATAAATAGTAACTTTTCCGAAAACGGAAACTATTTAGAAAACCATTATTATTAGTGTAATTATTATACTTAAGTTTTTTAGGCAATATCTGATCGTACATTCTATCTCTAGGTTGAGATTCCGATCACATTCTTCCGTTCAATCCATTAGTCTTGTGGAATATCTCTTATGTGCTACTAAGGTGAACTCATAGCCCCACTTTTTACATATTTTAATGTATCTTATAAATCTTGGGGTGAGACACATGCTTGCTTTATATGATTTACAATTTAGACACTAGTGCCTAAACTTTTTGATATGCAACTTCATGAGACTTTTGTTAACTTGTATTGATTGTATCTTTACATGCAAATCCCCGCTATAATATCGTTAATTACTGGAATTGAAATGTTGCAAGCTTAATTATTGTGAGTAGGCCTATTAAGAGCGACTTCTCTACCCATTGACCGATCGTCAAGGGGGTACATAATAATGATTACCGACACCCGTACAGTGTCAGGGGTTAATGTTTAGCTCGATATTATAACTCATGGCATATTGAGTATTTTGATGTTTTGAACTAAATCTTGTGGTCTAAAACTTATTAATTATTAAACCTATGATGTTCACTCAACTATTGTGTTGACATTTTAAGCATGTTTGTCTCAGGTGAAGAATAGCTTATGTGCTGCCCTATGTGATTTGCTTGCTGGTGCATTGAAGTTCGCATTTATTATATCTGATCATTTGTTAAACATTAATTACTTTTGGGTTTACCATGTAAAACATTTCATTTTCCGCTGCAATTGAATTATTTATTTATTTAAACGTCTCATTTAGAGTCGTTCTCGTTTATTTAACCATGTGATGATATTGGAAAAGTCATATTTACCCCAGGCCATTTTTGGGGGTATGACAATATGCATAAGTACCTAGGCACTTTGGGTACTACCAAGGGCATGCAAATACACATATCAAAGTGATTAAAACTCTCTCTTCTTGCTACTTCAATTTTTGGCCGAATTTTCCAAGGGGAGATGGGAGTTCTTGGTGAACTTTCATGGTAATTTTCAAGTGTAGAAATCCTAACCAAACTCAAGAAGGTGTTGGTGCAAAAGCTTGGGGTATATCAACTTGAGGCTTCATCCGTTTGGAGCTTGCTTTCATCATCATCTTCGCCACCCACCTCCTAACTTGGAGAAGGTATAATCTTTTAACCCACTTGTAGTTTGTAAGCATATTTCATAACTTGATCCTAATTGGGATTTAACTTTAATTGGTTAAAGTATAACATGTATATAATCGGTTTTACATGCTTCCGCTTTGTTGATTCCTTAAAATGGGTTTTAGTATTATAACATGTTAAATCCCAACAGAGTGAATCTACAGGTTTTAGGTAAATAATACAGTATGTTTGAGAGATGATTTTTCAGAAAACATTTATTAGTGAAAGACTACCAAGCTTTAATGTTAAAAGTGTTGGGTTTTAACATGTTTCAAAATACTTAAAACCCATTTAAGAAATAAACTTTGCGGAAGCGTGTAAAACCGATTACAAACATGTTATTCTTTAACCGATTAAAGTCAAATCCCAAATAGGATCAAGTTGTGAAATATGCTTACAAACTACAATATAGATAGCAGTTGTACCTACTCCAAGTTACGAGGTAATGGCGAAGATGATGATGAAGAATGCAAGCTTCAAAATGATGAAACCTCAAGTAGATATACCCCAAGCTTGACACCAACACCTTCTAGATTTGGTTAGGATTTTCTATACTTGAAAATTGCCTTGCAAAACTAAAGAAACCCTTTTCTTTTTCACTCAAAAATTCGGCCAGCAAAAAGCAAGAGAGAAAAGAGTGTTTTTGCAATCCTTGATATGTGTATTTGCATGTCTCGGTAGTACCCAAAGTTCCTAGGTACTTATGCATATGGAGGGTGGGAAGCAACTACATTAAATGACCAATTAAATGTGTCTAGGACATGCAAACTTGCACTCCCAATGTCACTCCTACTTTATAAAATAGTTTTTATAAAAAACATATTTTATAAACTTCCATATTATTTGTTATGTACACTTTATTTATAAAACCCATTTTATAAAATGTAACATAACTTAATTAATTATTTAACTAATAAATAATTAAATCCGCGATATATAAATTATTCCATAATTTATATACATATCAAGTGATTTTAAGAAAACAATTTTTCTCATGATTCAAGTGTCGTGTATTATAATCAACAAACCGATCGCTAAGATTAAATATAAATAAGGTGTCGGTAAGCTTGTTATTGGGTATGACCTGACTTGGATCAAAAAATATTAGCCACATTAATTTAATATGTCTCTCGGGCATACGAAATACCTTCAATCTCACACTTGCACGAGAAACATAAGAAATTAATGCAAGTGATGGATACCACCTAATGACCGTCCATCACCCCCAATATGTTATGACTTTGTGCCATTCAATAACATCATCCCTTTCGAGTTCCCATCTCGAACATGAATAGGTGAATCTTTCATTACATCCTTTTGTCCTAGATGTCATGTTAAATCCAAGAGATACAGAGTGATCACTCTCTTCTAGATTTAACTTTGTCAGGCCTTAGACATCTGACTCTCAACGAATAAGAGGGACAAATTCCATCTTGACTACATACGTCCTAAATATATACCTTGTATCATACCTGAGCTCTTCCTTGTGAACTACCATATTTCAGAATAGCGAAGGAAAGAATCAAGGCACAATACTTGGTAAATATCCGAACCCAATATATATCTCAGGTCAGAGATACAATGACATTCGCCTTTACTCAAGATTACATGTGATCAACCTCAAAGGTTCCGTTCAGTAAATCTTGAGAGCGGGTCTTCCAATATTTGTTTCCCACAAATATCTATGAACCTTGGTAGCAACCTTGCCCCACATTCAACTTGAATGTATACCAATCCAAGTTCATAATAGTCTAAACCTCACACTTGTTCCCACAAATGTGATCGACTACGGAATTTAGAATAATGGCTTATTCATGGATAAAATATGCAAAATAGGAACATGACTCAAAATAAGTTAACACCATAGTTATATTAATGAGTTTGAACCACTTCGTTCCGTTACAATACTTAAAACAGATCATAACCAATCACTAGAATATCGAAGCCCTAATGCACAAACGTGTCCTTCATGTTTTGCTCCATGTAAGAGCTTCGTGAGTGGATCCGCTATATTAAGATCTGTGTGAACTTTGCGAATACATATCTTTCCCTTTTCAACTTCATCCCTTATGTAGTTGAATCTCCGCTCAATGTGACGGGTCTTTTGGTGAGCACGAGGTTCCTTGATTTGAGCAATCGCACCCTCGTTGTCACAAAAGATCTCAAGAGGGTCCTGAATGGAAGGGACCACTCCTACGTCATAGATAAATTTTTTCATCCATGCAGCTTCCTGAGCTGCCAATGAGGCGGCAATATACTCTGACTCTGTAGTGGATAATGCAACAACATCCTATTTTGAACTCTTCCAAGAGACCGCACCTCCATTTAACATGAAGACAAAACCGGATTGTGATAGAGAATCATCTCGATCAGTTTGGAAAACCGCGTCTATGTAACCTTTTACTGCGAGTTACTTCTCACCAGACCCGTATATGAGAAACATATCCTTAGTCCTCCTAAGGTATTTCAATATACTTTTTAACACAATCCAATGACTGTTTCTAGGGTTATTATGGTATCTACTTATCAAGCTAAGAGCGCATGACACATCCGGTCTAGTGCATATCATTGCATACATGATTGACCCAATAGAAAACGCGTATGGGACATTCTTCATTCTCTCTTGTTCATCTTTAGTGGTGGGGCACTGAGATGAATTGAGAAGTGTTCCTCTTTGAATAGGTACCAAACCTTTCTTAGAGTTCTCCATCTTGAAGCTTTTCAAGACCTTTTCAATGTATGCACTTTGATTCAAACCTAATAAATTTCTTAGATCTATCCCTGTAGATCCCAATTCCCAAAACATATTATGCTTCTCCAAGATCCTTAATGGAGAAGCATCTACTTAGCCAAGTTTTGACACCTTGCATTATCGGAATATCATTTCCAAATAACAATATATCATCCACATATAGTACAAGGAACATGATAGTGCTCCCACTAGCTTTCTTGTATACACAAGCTTCATCACCATTTTTAATGAAGCCAAATTTCTTGGCCTCCTCATTAAGACGATGATTCCACATTCTAGATGCCTATTTCAATCTGTAGATTAACTTCTTTAACTTGCATACTTTGTTAGGATATTTCGGATCAACAAAACCTTTAGGCTGAACCATATAGACATCTTTCTCAAGATATCCATTTAGGAAAGCGGTCTTGACATCCATTTGCCATATCTCATAATCATAATAAGCAGCAATGGCAAATAATATCCTGATAGACTTTAGCATTGCCACAGGCAAAAAAGTTTCATCATAGTCAACCCCTTGAGTTTGAGTGAAACCTTTTGCTACAATTATAGCTTTGTATGTATCCAAGTTTCCATGCATGTCAGTTTTCTTCTTGAAGAACCATTTACAATCAACTAACTTGGAGCTAGTAGGTTGTACAACCAGTTCCCAAACTTGGTTATCATACATGGATTGCATCTCAGCGTTCATGGCTTCCTGCCATTTATCTTTATCAATCCTTGATAAAGCATTTTGGTAGTTGATTGGTTCATCCAAATCAACCACATAGCAACCATCCATGAGATACCCATATCTCTCAGGAGGATTACTAACCCTACCAGACCTACGAACGTCTTGTATACTTTGATCACACATGTGATCAATCCCAACATTTTGATGTTAAGTGCTAGTGTCAACCAATTGTATATCATCTTCTTGATCTTGAACCTCTTCAAGATCCACCTTCCTTTCACTATTACCTTCCATAAGGAACTTAGTTTCAAGGAATTCCGCCTTCCAAGAAACAAATACATTTTGCTCGATTGGATCGTAGAAATAGTACCCCATATCATCCTTCGGATATCCTATGAAAATATACTTCGTGGATCGAGCATTCAGCTTATTAGCGACGAAACGCTTAGGATAAGCTTTACATCCCCATACTTTCAAGTATGATAGAGAAGGAGGTTTTCCAAACCACATCTAATGAGGAGTTCGTTCCACTTTCTTGGTTGGGGTAATATTTAGAATACGAGCCGTGGAGCATAGACAATAACCCCAGAATGATAGAGGAAACGAGCTTCTTGCCATCATAGATCGAACCATATCCATTAGGGTTCGGTTCCTCCTTTCGGATACTCCATTAAGTTGGGGTGTTCCAGGAGGAGTAAGTTGTGAGATAATCCCACAACTATTAAGATAATCTTGGAAAGCATCGCTTAGGTATTCACCTTCTCTATCAGTACGAAGTACCTTGATTGTCTTGTTGAGTTGATTTTGTACTTCATTTTGATATCCTTTGAATGCTTCAAAAGTTTCGTCCTTGTGTCTTAACAAGTAGAAATATCCAAAACGACTGAAGTCATCAATGAAAGTAACGAAGTATCTTTCACCATTCCTAGTCATGGGCTTAAAGGGTCCACATACATCCGAATGTATTAATCCCAATAAGTCTTTAGCCCTTTCATAGGTCCCTTTGAAAGGTGCTTTAGTCATTTTGCCTTGTAAACAAGATTCACATACATCAAATGAGTCAAGCTCACTTGATTTCAAAAGACCATTCTTTTGAAGTGTATGCATTCGGTTCTTGTTTATGTGACCAAGGCGACAATGCCATAAGTAGGAATCACTCAAATCCCTTTTGAGTTTCTTGGTGTTTCCATGGAATATTAAGCTATTGTATGATGTGTCATTATGAACCAATTCATAAATACAATTCAAAGGCGAAGCCTTGAAATAGAACACATTATCTAAAGGAACATGGATATCATCATTAATAAAATTAAGATCAAAACCACATTGTCTTAAACGGGATATAGAAATAATGTTTCGAGTCAAATAAGGTGCATACAAAAAAATTTCAAAACAAGCTCCAAACCAGTTTGTAGCTTCAAAACAAAGTCTCCATGAGCTTCTACGTGCACCTTTACACCATTTCCCATAAAGAGACATGTTGTTCCCGCATTTAGTTTACTTCTTTTGAACCACTGCAAAGAGTTGCAGATATGAGTTTCACATCCTGTGTCTAATACCCATGTATTAGAAGAAGTAATACTTAGCTCAACGTATACCATGTATACATTACCCGAGGTTTACTCTGCATCCCTCTTTTATTTCAACTCCTTTAGGTAGATCGGGCAGTTGCGTTTCCAGTGACCCATTTCACCACAACCAAAGCACGGATCTTCCTTGAGGTTTCCTTTACCAGCAATCTTTTGCTTCTTGTTTTTGTTGGTTGGGTTAACCATCTTCCCCTTTCCCTTGCCCTTGCCTTGGTAGGTGGGTCCTTTCCTCTTAACCACCTTTGGCTTAGAAGTGGAATCGTTCTTGGACCCACCTTCATTGATCATAAGCACGGGTGAAACCTTTTACCCATGCTTGATTTGGCCGTCCTAAGCATGGCATGCAATTCGCCAATGCTTTTATCCCAACCATTCATGTTGTAATTTAACACGAATGTGTCAAACCTTTTTTACAAAGAGTTGAGGATAAGGTCCGTGGCTAATTCATTAGACATGTTACAATTTAGATGATGCAATCGATCAATTAGGCTTTTCATTTTAAGAACATAGGATGAGACGGATTAGGAGTGTCCATTCGACAAGCATGAAGCGCTCGATCCGTTTTGAAGCGCTCAATACGAGCTTGTTGAAGGAACATCTCCTTCAACTGAGTGATCATCTCGTATGCCCCATGATGCTCAAAGTCCTTTTGGAGCCCGGGGATCATGGTCCCAAGCATAAGGCAAGAAACTTGCACCGAATCGGCGCAATATTTCTCCCAATATGCCATACCTTCGACATCATCCTCCTCGGGTTGATCAAGAATGGGGTCTTCCAACACATACACCCTATCCTCAAGCTTGAGGACAATTCTTAGATTGCGATACCAATCCATGAAATTCGTATGGTTGAGTTTTTCCTTTTCGAGGATGGATCTCAATGATAGATTATTAAAGTTGATTGGTGCATTAGGAATGTTGTTATTATTGGCGGCCATCTACAAAATTTAACAAAGTTTGTTTAAGTGTCAATTTTAATTTAAAAATCAATACCCTTTTCAAATCCAATTGAAATATTAAATTTTAGAATCCAACGGTAAACCAAATTCCGGTTAGGTGACCTTTATTCTGTTATTTGATTTAGCTAGGTAGTCATTTATATGACAATTGCAATCCCTTTGCAACTTCTAAGGTATAGGATCATGCAATCCTTTTGCATGGCATATTTATCCCATCAACGCCTATTTGTTCCTCATGCTTCGGTGACCCTAAGTTTATGATTCCCAAATCAAGTCATCATACTTGTATAGACTTGTAAATTTAACATACAAGTGGTTAGGTGACCTTTATCCCACAAGCATGCGAAATCCACCTTAATGATATTAGTTTGCTCATAACGGTTAGATGACCTTTATCCCATCATGAGTTCCCTAATATGCCTAAGTGTCACACAAAAGGATGTCGTTAAACTTGTTTTCTTTGCATGTAAAGGGGTTTTTCAAGGTTTCTTTATTCTAGTTTAAGAAAACTTTTATACCATACACTAACATGCATTTAGTGTGTAGTACATGTGAAAAATCTATTTTCGTGTCATGTAATAAAACCAATTTTATTACTACTAAATCCTTTTAGTCACTTCAAATTTAACTAATTAAATTTTAGTTTTATTCTTTGCAAGTTTGTTAATAATGTGAGATAAACTTGTAGCATACAAACATACAATCCACAATCAAACAATAAACAACCAAACATGCAAAGAATATGTTCACAATCAAGCCAATTTGGTAGATATTTGTTTAGCCGAAAACAAATGTCACCAGTCAATGGGGACAAACACAAATTTGGAGATTCTAAAATCTCCCACTAAATCTTGCATCCAAATGCTTCCTCTTTGTGTTCTTCCTTGTCACCATCTTGTATCTTCATCTTATTACAAAAAATATATCCTAATACATTTTTCTCTAGAAAATGAAAATACAACCTAATCTATTTTACATACTAAATATAAAATAAATTACATGACCAAATGAATAAATATTATTACAAACCAATTGAATAATACCAAATCAACCAAACATTCAACCAACCACAAGGTCAAGGCTTAGATTGTGAACATTATCATACAACCAAGTATGACTAAAATGGAAAAACCCAAAACCCATTTTTGGGTTCCCAAATTTTGCCCAAAACCAAAACAACCCAAAACCCGAAAAACTTTGCATTCTACATTCATGCATGTTCATAGAATGCAAATATAGTGGGTTTCATAACCATCTCGAAGCATATTCCAAACAACTACGGTCTAGATACCATTGTTGGGTTTTAACATGTTTCAAAATACTTAAAACCCATTTAAGAAATAAACTTTGCGAAAGCGTGTAAAACCGATTACAAACATGTTATTCTTTAACCGATTAAAGTCAAATTCCAAATAGGATCAAGTTGTGAAATATGCTTACAAACTACAAGATAGATAGAAGTTGTACCTACTCCAAGTTAGGAGGTAATGGTGAAGATGATGATGAAGAATGCAAGCTTCAAAACGATGAAACCTCAAGTAGATATAGCCCAAGCTTGACACCAACACCTTCTAGATTTGGTTAGGATTTTATACACTTGTAAATTGCCTTGTAAAACTAAAGAAACCCTTTTCTTTTGCACTAAAAAATTTGGCCAGCAAAAAGCAAGAGAGAAAAGAGTGTTTTTGCAATCCTTGATATGTGTATTTGCATGTCTCGGTAGTAACCAAAGTGCCTAGGTACTTATGCATATGGAGGGTGGGAAGCAACCATATTAAATAACCAATTAAATGTGTCTAGAACATGAAAACTTGCACTCCCAATGCCACTCCCACTTTATAAAATAGTTTTTATAAAAAAACATATTTTATAAACTTCCATATTATTTGTTATGTACACTTTATTTATAAAACCCATTTTATAAAATGTAACATAACTTAATTAATTATTTAATCAATAAATAATTAAATCCGCGATATATAAATTATTCCATAATTTATATACATATCAAGTGATTTTAAGAATACCATTTTTCTCATGATTCAAGTGTCCTGTATTATAATCAACGAACCGATCACTAAGATTAAATACAAATAAGTTGTCGGTAAGCTTGTTATTGGGTATGACCCGACTTGGATTAAAATATATTAGCCACATTAATTTAATATGTCTCTCGGGCATACGAAATACCTTCAAAAATTTTGTAGACAACGCCGTATCCTGTTTCAAAAGTTGATAGACACCATCATGTCAAATTTCAAATATTGATAGAGAATACCATGTCAAGTTTTTATCTCTCTTTTTTGTAAACCACAGTTTTAAATAACGTAATATAGTATCTGAAAAACAATATTCTGAACAATAGTTTAATCGCATTTGACCACGAGATTTCAATAAGCACAACCTAGTTGCAAAAATGTTTACATAACCCATGAGCACCTGAATACTAGCAATGACCTGAGTATAGTATCCACTACATTCCCTTTACCCCATAAAAACATATACACTTGTTTGAGTGTACTTAATGTTCAAAGTAAATGCACCACAGTTAATATTTTTTGGGTGAGGTTGTCTAACCTAAAGGATCCGTCCATCTAAATTGTGCTTACTCGAAGGTAATAAAAGTATTCAAGCTAGGGGGTTTGTGAACAAAACTCAATATGTACAATAAGTACTTGTGTCAAACATAAAAGAATTTGAAAAATGTAAGTAATCAGCATGTATTCTCATCCCTGAAAATAGTAAGTAAAAGTGGGACTGTAGACTCACCTTTGAATAGCTCTTGAACAAAAGTAAGCATGTAACATGTATAGTTTAATTCCGACTAATGTAACCAATGTATACGCATATAGGTTGGTCATTAGTTATGTCTTATAACATAGTGGTTTCATAGAGTAAGTTGTCCTATTGCTCAACTCGACGCGTTTTAGAGTAAAAGTCAACACATAGTCAACTAATTCATGCAAGTCAATAAAAGTCAAAAGTCAAACCAAAAGTCAAACTTGGTTAATATGGTTAACTAAAGTCAACATCAGTAGGTTCATGTCAAATGTTGGTCAACATGTCAAACCTAAGTTAACTAACACGTTTCAGATCATAATTTGTCAAATACGCGACCACAATTTATCGTCTAGCATAACGTTCATGTACGAGTTGCAAACATTGTACAATATCTCATAGAACATAATACATGGTAGTATGACAAGTTCCAGATCTCAACTAGACATATAAACATTTCCAAAAAGCAATAACAGGGTCTCATACAATATCTACAAGTCGGGTTTCAGAATAGACACATTTATGGTTCACTAAATCAGTTTTTTTTGAACAGCGATTGGGATCACCCGAGGGGGAGTAAACAACCTGTTGTGATCATCTCCCATTTCGACTATGCTGATGCAGCGATAATAACCCCGCCCCCGTTACTGCCCGGGAGGAAACCTTGAAACCGATCCAAGGGCACGGCCAAGTAAAACCCCCTCCCCTTTACCCCCCCAAACGATATGGGAAAGGTTCCATGGGTGGATACTTCATGGCAGGGATGAAATTGTGTTTTTAATATGTATCGAACGGGGGTCAAACTCCTGACCTCCCCTAAAGGATGCAGGCCACCAACCGCTGGACCACATCACAACTTTTCACTAAATCAGTTTCTAACTACGCACCAATCTCGTATTGGCTCTAACTGGAGCTAGGGACATGAAAATCAAGATAGGTCAGTGGCCATGGCTCAAGGACAAATCAAATTACCACATATCCAAAATTCAGCCATTTTTGTTTAGCCAAATAGCACAGTTAATTCAATCAAGTTGGACATCCTGTTTCAGCTCAAATCATAAATCATCAAAACTATGGCCTTAGTGTGCACAATGAATCAGTTTTCACGACTTGACATAAACTAGACTTAAGTCACATAACATACAAAGTTTCAATATCCAGAATACCAAGGTCTCAAATGGTCCACAACTCATTCTATAAAGCTATAGGTGCATACGTTACAGAATTGGACTGAATTCAGGTTATCATTTTGATTCATATATTACTCAAGTTTCACAAATCTAAATGATGCAAGGCCTAGGTGAAAATTTACTATAACATATAAAATTTCCAGAATTGCAAAGTCCTAAATCTGAAGGTATTCGTATGCCCGAGAGACATAATTAATTAATGTGGCCAATATGTTATGATCCAAGTCGGGTCATACCCAATAACAAACCGTCAACACTTTTATGTATTTATTTTAATGAGTGGATCTTTAAAATAAATACTTGACACTTAGACTTTAGAAATTGGTTTTCTAAAGACATAATGCAAGAAATAATTATTTGGATAATTATATATACACAAGTTTAATTATTTGATTAAACTTAAAATGGGTGTTGTATTTTATAAATGGTTTATAAGGTATAATTTTATAAAAAGGTTTATAAAATTATAAAAGTAAAATGCATGCAAGTAATCACTAGTTTTATAAAGTTTAGCAAAAAAAAAAAAAAAAAAAAAAAAAAGGGGAAAAGGTGGACGGTTTTGGGAGTCCCAAAACTCCACCCATGCTTGCTTTAACTAGTGTCTTACTCTACCTACATTTTTTAATCTTTTGCTTCTACCAAAACACACACTTCATCTTGCATTTTGAATTAGCAAAAAGGCTCCTCCTTTCCCCCCCATTTTTGGCCGAATTTTAGGAGCAAGAACAAGGGTTCATCTTTTGATTTTTGCTAGTTAATAAGTGTACAAAATCCTAACCAAGAAGAAGGGTGTTGATTCAAGGTTTGTGGGTATCAAAGTCTTGAGGTTTCAAGTTAGAAACTTGCTATTCTCCATCTTCATCTTCATCTTGTTTCAACCTCCATTTTAGGAGAAGGTATAAACCCTAACTAGCTCTATTTACATTTTAGTATATTTTCAAGACTAGATCTATAAATGGAATTCATATTTAAAAGGTTTAAATACACATGCAACTTGAAAATGCTTCCGCTTGATATATACATATTCACACGAATTTATATACATACAAAATGGGTTTTGTGACTTTGTTTATGTGATGAATTCCATTAATGGTATCTAGAGCCAAAGTCTTGTTAATATGCTTCTTGTTTTTGGCTAGTAAACTCATTTATTTTACAATCTACCAACATGCATGAAAGTAGAATGTAAAAATCTTGAGTTTTGGTGGGTTTGATGGTTTGGCCGAATTTTGGGCTTCCAAAATGGGTTTGGAGCTTCAAGTTTGGCCAAGATTTGTTGTTGTTTTGGTTCACAATCATGCCTTGACCTTGTGGTTGGATTTGTGTGTGTTTTGGTTAATTATTCATTCTTATGGTTTGTAATAATTATTCATTCATTTTGGTTTGTAATAAGTTGTAATTAATCTTGTAATTTCTTGATGTAATTTATTCTATTTGGTTTGTAAAATAGAATAGGTTGTTATTTCATTTTCTAGAAAAGAATTGTATTAGGATATAATTTTGTAAAGAGAAAATGAAGATTCATGAAGAAGATTACAAGATGGAACTTTGAAGATTACAAGATTAAGTGGGAGATTTTCTTTAAAATCTCTTACTTGTTTAACCCTTTAGGTAACACTTGTTTTGGCTAAACAAAGTGCTTACCACTTTGGCATGATTGTGGACTTTTATTTTGCATGCTTGTATGGTTTTTTGTATGTGTTTGGTTGATACAAAATCTCTTGGAACAACTTGCAAAAATGACATTATAATTGGTTATAATTATAACAACATGACACTAATAAATGGTTATTAGGTACTAGATGAAATTGTAAATAAAATGGTTTATTTAAAAGGTAATGAATTGGTAATTGGTTTACTAAAAGGACATGAAAATAGGTTTTTCATAAAACACTACACACCAAATGCATGTTGGTGTATAGCATTTTGTTTTTTGAACTAGAATGTAGAAAACATAAAATCCCTTTAACTAATACAAGGTAAACAAGTTAAATGCCATCCTTTTATGGAAACACTTAGACATATTAGGAATCTCTTGATGGGATAAAGGTCACCTAACCGTCATGAGTGAACTAATATGAATAAGGTACACTTCGCATACATGTGGCATAAAGGTCACCTAACCACTTGTAGGTTAAGTCTACATGTTTACACAAGTAGGACGACTTGATTTGGGAATCATGAACTTAGGGTCACCGAAGCATGAGGAACAAATAGGCGTTGATGGGATTAATATGCCATGCAAAAGGATTGCATGATCCCATAACTTAGAAGTTGCAAAAGGATTGCAATTATCATTATGACTACCTAGCTAAATCAAATGACGGGATAAAGGTCACCTAACCGAAATTTGATTTACTGTTGGATTCTAATATTTAATAAAACAAATTAAAAGGGTATTGTTTATTAAATTTAAAATCGATACTTAAAAGGACTTTGTTGAATTTTGTAGATGGCCGCTAATAACAACAACAACATCCAAAACGCACCACTTAACATGAACAACCTATCGTTACGGTCTCTCCTCGAGAAAGACAAACTCAACCATACCAACTTTATGGATTGGTTCCGCAATCTTCGGATTGTCCTCAAACAAGAGGATAAAGTGTATGTACTTGAGGACCCCATTCCCGATCAACCGGATGAGAATGATGTGGAGGCAATGGCCTCTTACGATAAGTATTGCCACGACTCCCTTCAAGTCTCATGCTTAATGCTTGGGACTATGATACCCGAACTCCAAAAGGATTTCGAGCACCATAGTGCATACGACATGATAACTCAATTGAAGGAGATGTTCCTTCAACAAGCGCGTGTCGAGCGCTTCGAAACGGTTCGAGCGCTACATGCTTGTCGTATGGACGATACCCAATCGGTTTCATCTTATGTACTTAAGATGAAAAGCCTTATCGATCGTGCTAACCGTCTTAACCTAAACATATCTAATGAGTTAGCCACCGATCTTATCCTTAACTCCCTATCAAAAAGGTTTGATCAATTTGTAATTAATTACAATATGAATGGGATGGATAAGAGCATAGGTGAGCTTCATGGTATGCTTAGAACGGCGGAAACTAGCATGGGTAAAAGGGCTTTACCCGTGTTAGCAATCGATCAAGGTGGATCCAAAGGTAACACCTCTAAGCCTAAGGTGGCTAAGAGAAAAGGACCCGCCCATCAAGGCAAAGGGAAGGGGAAGATGGTCACCCCAACCATCAACAAGGCTAAGAAGCAAAAGGTAGCCGAGAAGGCAAACCCCAAGGAAGACCCATGTTTCGGTTGCGGTGAGATGGGTCATTGGAAACGAAACTGTCCGGTCTACCTTAAGGAGTTGAAGGACAAGAGGGATGCAGGGCAAACCTCAGGTAATATATATATGGTATATATAGAGCTTAGTATTACTTCTTCTAATACATGGGTATTAGACACTGGATGTGGAACTCATATTTGCAATTCTTTGCAGGGGTTCAAAAGAAGTGATCATAAGGCGGGAACATCAAGTCTCTATATGGGCAATGGTGCAAAGGTGCATGTTAAAGCTCAAGGAGATTTTATTTTAAAGCTTCCAAGCGGATTGGAACTTATTTTAGAAAATGTTTTGTATGCTCCGGATTTGTGCAGAAACATTATTTCTATTTCTCGCTTAAAACTATGTGGTTACGTTGTTAATTTTATTGATGATGATATTCATGTTTCTAAAGATAATGTATTCTATTTCAAGGCTTCGCCTTCAAATGGAATTTATGAATTGGTTCATGATGACGCATCATCGAGCTCTATATACCATACTAGCACCAAGAAACTCAAAAGGGATTTGAGTGATTCCTATTTATGGCATTGTCGCCTTGGTCACATAAACAAGAACCGAATTCATACACTTCAAAAGAATGGACTTTTGAAATCAAATGAAATGGATTCGTTTGATGTATGTGAATCTTGTTTACAAGGCAAGATGACTAAAGCACCTTTCAAAGGGACTTATGAAAGGGCTAAGGATTTATTGGGATTAATACATTCGGATGTATGTGGACCCTTTAAACCCATGACTAGGAATGGTGAAAGATACTTTGTTACTTTCATTGATGACTTTAGTCGTTTCGGATATGTCTACTTATTAAGACACAAGGACAAAACGTTTGAAGCATTCAAAGAATATCAAAACGAAGTACAAAATCAACTCAATAAGAAAATTAAGGTACTTTATACCGATAGAGGAGGTGAATACCTAAGCGATGCCTTCCAAGATCATCTTAGGAGTTGTGGGATTATCTCACAACTTACTCCACCCGGAACACCCCAACTTAATGGAGTTTCCGAAAGGAGGAACCGAACCCTAATGGATATGGTTCGATCTATGATGGCAAGAAGCTCGTTACCTCTATCATTTTGGGGTTATTGTCTAAGCTCCGCGGCTCGTATTTTAAATATGGCCCCAACCAAGAAAGTGGAACGAACTCCTCATGAGATGTGGTTTGGAAAACCACCTTCTCTTTCATACTTAAAAGTATGGGGATGTGAAGCTTATCCTAAGCGTTATGTAGCTAATAAGCTACATGCTCGATCCACAAAGTGTATCTTCATAGGATATCCCAAAGATGACATGGGATATTACTTCTATGATCCATCCGACCAAACGGTATTTGTTGCTCGAAAAGCGGAATTCCTTGAAACCAAATTCCTTATGGAAGGTGATGGTGAAAGGAAGATAGATCTTGTAGAGGTACAAGATCAAGCCGATGATACACAATTGGTTGGCACTAGTACTCAACATGAGGATGTTGAAAATGATCAAGTGGATGATCAAGGTACACAAGACGTTCGAAGATCTAGTAGGATTAGTAATCCTCCCGAGAGATATGGGTTTCTCGTGGATGGTTGCTATACGGTTGATTTGGATGAACCGACAAACTACAAAGATGCTTTATCAAGGATTGATAAAGATAAATGGCAGGAAGCCATGAACGCCGAGATGAAATCCATGTATGAAAACCAAGTTTGGGAACTTGTTGTGCAACCTCCTAGCTCCAAGCTAGTTGATTGCAAATGGCTTTTCAAGAAGAAAACCGACATACATGGAAACTTGGATACATACAAAGCTAGACTTGTAGCAAAAGGTTTCACTCAAACTCAAGGGGTTGATTATGATGAAACTTTCTCGCCAGTGGCAATGCTAAAGTCTATTAGGATATTATTTGCCATTGCTGCTCACTATGACTATGAAATATGGCAAATGGATGTCAAAACCGCTTTCCTAAATGGATATCTTGAGGAAGATGTCTATATGGTACAGCCCGAAGGTTTTGTTGATCCGAAAAATCCTAAGAAGGTATGCAAGTTAAAGAAGTCAATCTACGGATTGAAACAAGCATCTAGAATGTGGAATCATCGCTTTAATGAAGAGGCAAAGAAATTTGGCTTCATTAAAAATGGTGATGAAGCTTGTGTGTACAAGAAGGCTAGTGGGAGCTCTATAATGTTCCTTGTGCTATATGTGGATGACATATTATTATTTGGGAATGATATTACCACAATGCAAGAAGTCAAAACTTGGCTAAAGAGTTGCTTCTCCATTAAGGATCTTGGAGAAGCACAATACATATTGGGGATTGGGATCTATAGGAATAGATCCAAGAGATTGATAGGGTTGAGTCAAAGTACATACATTGATAAAATCTTGAAAAGGTTCAAGATGGAAAACTCTAAGAAAGGTTTGGTACCTGTTCAAAAGGGAACCGTTCTCAGTTCATCTCAGTGTCCTACCACGAAAGATGAACAAGAGAGAATGAAGAAAGTCCCATACGCATCTGCTATTGGGTCTATCATGTATGCAATGATATGTACTAGACCGGATGTGTCATGCGCTCTAAGCTTGACAAGTATATACCAGAATAACCCAGAAAATAGTCATTGGACTGCGGTTAAATGTATATTGAAATACCTTAGAAGGACTAAGGATATGTTTCTAATATATGGGTCTGGTGAGGAGGAACTCGCTGTAAAAGGTTACGTGGACGCGAGTTTCCAAACTGATCGAGATGACTCTCGATCACAATCCGGTTATGTCTTCATGTTGAATGGTGGTGCGGTCTCTTGGAAGAGCTCAAAACAGGAAGTTGTTGCGTTATCCACTACAGAGTTGGAGTACATTGCCGCCTCATTGGCAGCCCAGGAAGCTGCATGGATGAAGAAATTCATCGATGACTTAGGAGTGGTCCCTTCCATTCAGGACCCTCTTGAGATCTTTTGTGACAACGAGGGTGCGATTGCTCAAATCAAGGAACCTCGTGCTCATCAAAAGACTCGTCACATTGAGCGGAGATTCAACTACATTAGGGATGAGGTTGAAAAGGGAAAGATATGTATTCACAAAGTTCACACAGATCAAAATGTTGCGGATCCACTCACGAAGCTTTTACATGGGCCAAAACATGAGGGACATGTTTGTGCATTAGGGCTTCGATATTCTAGTGATTGGAATTGATCTATTTTATGTATTGTAACGGAATGAAATTAGTTCAAACTCATTAATATAATTATGGTATTAATTTAATTTTGAGTTATGTTCCAATTTTGCATATTTTATCCATGAATAAACTATTATTCTAAATTCCGTAGTTGATCACATTTGTGGGAACAAGTGTGAGGTCTAGACTATTATGAACTTGGATTGGTTAACATTCAAATGGTGAATGTGGGGCAAGGTTGCAACCAAGGTTTATAGATATTTGTGGGACACAAATATTGGAAGACCCGCTCTCAAGATTTACTATATGGAGCCTTTGTGGTTGATCACATGTAATCTTAAGTAAAGGAGAATATCATTATATCCTCTGACCTGAGACACATATTGGGTTCGGATATTCACCAAAAATTGTGCCTTGATTCTTTCCTTCGCTATTCTGAAATATGGTAGTACATAAGGGAGGCTTCAGGTATGGTACGAAGTGTAGTGTCTAGGACGTATGTAGTCAAGATGGAATTTGTCCCTCTTATTCGTTGAGAGTCGGATGTCTAAGGCCTGATTAAGTTAAATCTATAAGAGAGTGATCATTCTATGTCTCTTGGATTTAACATGACATCTAGGACAAAAGGATACATTGAAAGATTCACCTGAATCATATTCGAGATGGGAACTCGAAAGGGATGATGTTATTGAATGGCACTAAGTCATAACACATTGGGAGTGATGGACGGTCGTTAGGTGGTATCCGTCACTTGCATTAATTCTTTATGTTTCTCGTGCAAGTGGGAGATTGAAGGTATTCGTATGCCCGAGAGACATAATTAATTAATGTGGCCAATATGTTATGATCCAAGTCGGGTCATACCCAATAACAAACTGTCAACACTTTTATGTATTTATTTTAATGAGTGGATCTTTAAAATAAATACTTGACACTTAGACTTTAGAAATTGGTTTTCTAAAGACATAATGCAAGAAATAATTATTTGGATAATTATATATACACAAGTTTAATTATTTGATTAAACTTAAAATGGGTGTTGTATTTTATAAATGGTTTATAAGGTATAATTTTATAAAAAGGTTTATAAAATTATAAAAGTAAAATGCATGCAAGTAATCACTAGTTTTATAAAGTTTAGCAAAAAAAAAAAAAAAAAAAAAAAAAAAAAGGGGAAAAGGTGGACGGTTTTGGGAGTCCCAAAACTCCACCCATGCTTGCTTTAACTAGTGTCTTACTCTACCTACATTTTTTAATCTTTTGCTTCTACCAAAACACACACTTCATCTTGCATTTTGAATTAGCAAAAAGGCTCCTCCTTTCCCCCCCATTTTTGGCCGAATTTTAGGAGCAAGAACAAGGGTTCATCTTTTGATTTTTGCTAGTTAATAAGTGTACAAAATCCTAACCAAGAAGAAGGGTGTTGATTCAAGGTTTGTGGGTATCAAAGTCTTGAGGTTTCAAGTTAGAAACTTGCTATTCTCCATCTTCATCTTCATCTTGTTTCAACCTCCATTTTAGGAGAAGGTATAAACCCTAACTAGCTCTATTTACATTTTAGTATATTTTCAAGACTAGATCTATAAATGGAATTCATATTTAAAAGGTTTAAATACACATGCAACTTGAAAATGCTTCCGCTTGATATATACATATTCACACGAATTTATATACATACAAAATGGATTTTGTGACTTTGTTTATGTGATGAATTCCATTAAAATCATCATCTCATTTCAAATGAATTAAAAAGTCAATTTCAAGATAATGAGCAAATCAGTTTTTCATGTTCATTCACTTAAGCATAACGGAAGCTATACAAATCCAAACTGCATAAAATCCTAGTCTAACTTGAGTATTTTTAAGTCCTCTATACAATGGTTAACATGTTATAACATAATTCAAAAAGCATATAACTCAGAAAATTCGGAATCATGGCAAGATCACAACAAAACTTTGATTTAACATATCTAGAGCATACATAACGAAATCCATTAATTCTTGAGCCTAACATTATTAATTTTTTGACCTCTTTCCATCTAGATAATAATCATTTACAGAAAACAAGTTCATCATATTAGTATCATCAATAAACAATTCGGTTTTTACACAAAACATGCAATACGACCAAATTAACGACTAACAAAGCATACAAACATGATGAATCGAGCAATTGACAAACATAGACTATGAAACTTTATAAAATCAGAATTTTTAAAGTTAGAGTTTGTACAATTATACCTTTGATCAACAATTAAAGCACACCAACGCGTAAAGAACGAAGGGAATTGCAATCTTAGTATAGAAAGTTTTATCGGTTGAGCAAAATTTTTGAGTGTGGTGTGGGTGGAGATGGTCAAAGATGGGAGGCCAGTCAGTCGACTGAAAATATTTAGGGTATAATGCAGTGCTAGGTTTTATAAGCTAATATATAATTAGGCCTAATTAATCCCACACTAGTAATTAACAAGCCCAACAAGGAAAATAATGGGGTGGGATGGGGGTTCATGACCGAATGGCCCAATGGGGTGTCTCCCGGGCTCGTGTTTTGCAAAAGTATGTATTCGTGGCTTGTTTCAAGTGCCGTTTAAATGTACCGAATGCCCGAAACGCTAAATTGATCGTTAAAATGCAACCAAACGTTTAATTTATTAAAAACCCAATAAACTAAATATTTTTAAAATTTTAATAATTATTAAAATAATTATTAAAATAAACCCGAGCGTTTCGTTGCTCGAAAAACAATTTTTGCAGTTATCCAAACCGTAGCGTTTTTATCGTATTTCTTTATCCGAAATATATTTATCGATTAATATTAACCCATATTAATTTAAATAACCCTCCAAGGATCACGTATGCATTTAATACACTTAAACACATAAAAAGTCAAATAATCACCGTTAAATCAACTAACGGATAGTTAACAGAAGTGACGAAAAAAGCAGTTTTGTTACATTACCCACCTGTTATTGAAAATTTCGTCCTGAAATTTTAGTGAACGTCCGCTGAAGTAGTTCCCTCCGGAAACAGTTGCGGGTATTTTAGTCTCAGTTGATCTTCACTCTCCCACGTGAACTCTGGTCCTCTTCTCGCGTTCCACCGAACCTTAACGATACAAATTCTGCTTTACTTTAACTGTTTGACCTCAAGGCCCATGATCTCGATAGGTTCCTCAATGAAATGAAGTTTGTCATCGATACGCAACTCCTCTAAAGCAATCACCAAGTTTTTGTCAGCTAGGCACTTCTTCAGGTTGGACACATGGAAAGTATCGTGTACTCCACTAAGTGCTTGTGTCAATTTCAATATGTAAGCCACTGGTCCAATTCTTTCAGTTATCTCGAATGGTCCAACATATCTAGGACTCAATTTACCGTGTTTCCCGAATCGTTCCACACCCTTCCATGGTGATACCTTAAGCATGACTTTGTCGCCAACTTGGAATTCTAAATCTTTCCGTCTAACATCGACATAACTCTTCTGATAACTCTGAGCCATTTTTAATCGTTCTTGAATCTGTACGACTTTCTCTGTTGTCTCCTGAATAATCTCAGTATCTCCCAATTCGCTCCAACACACAGGATATCTACAATTCCTTCCGTACAATGCTTCGAAAGGTGCAGCTTTAATGCTCGTATGGTAGATGTTTTTGTATGAGAATTCAACTAACGGTAAATATTTATCCCATCTGTTTCCAAAGTCAATGACACATGCTCACAACATGTCCTCAAGAGTCTGAATAGTTCGTTCGCTTTGGCCATCTGTCTGGAGATGATATGTTGTACTCATATCTAGACGAGTCCCCATTGCTTTCTGTAATGTTTGCTAGAATCTAGAAGTAAATCTGCTGTCATGATCAGATACAATAGATATAGGCACTCCATGCCTAGAGATGACTTCCTTAATTTAAACCTGAGCCAACTTTTTCATCTTGTCAGTTTCTCTTATCGGTAAAAAGTGTACAGACTTAGTGAGATTATCTAGGACAACCCAAATGGTGTCATAACCTCCTGCGGTTTTTGGCAGTTTTGTGATGAAGTCCATTGTAATACATTCCCATTTCCACTGGAGAATCTCTGGTTGAGTCAGTAGCCCTGATGGCTTCTGGTGTTTAGCCTTGACTTTAGCGTATGTCAAACACTTATCGACATAGGTAGCAATGTCAGCTTTCAGATTTTGCCACCAATAAAATGCCTTCAAATCTTGGTACATTTTATCTGATCCAGGATGAATTGAGTACATTGACTTGTGTGCTTCTTCCAACACTAGTTCTCTCAATCCACCAAACTTTGGTACCCAGATTCGGTTAGAAAAATATTGTGTTCCGTCCTCCTTGATGTCAAATTTCTTATCCATCCCTTTGATTAAAATCAACATCGATGTTCTCTTGCTTCACGGCCTCCTGTTGTGCTTTGCGGATCTGTGATGTGAGATTCGTACGGACAACTATGTTAAGAGCCTTAACCCTGAGAGTTTCCTCTCTCTCTTTTCTGCTCAAAGCATCCGCCATAAGATTCGGTTTGCCAGGATGGTATTGAAGTTCACAATTATAATCGTTAAACAATTCCATCTAATGTCGTTGTCTCATGTTGAGCTGCTTTTGATCAAATATGTGCTATAAGTTCTTATGGTCGGTGAAGATAGTAAACTTGGTTCCGTACAGGTAGTGTCTCCACATTTTCAGTGCGAAGACTACAGCTCCTAGTTCAAGGTCGTGCGTAGTGTAGTTCTGCTCGTGAATCTTTAACTGCCGTGATCCATAAGCAATAACCTTATTTCATTGCATAAGCACGCAACCCATTGCTTGACACGAGGCATCACAATAAATAACAAAATCTTTGCTTCCCTATGAATCAACAACTGAAATGCAGATTCCTGCGGTGCTGACCACTCGTATTTCTTGCCTTTATGAATCAACGCAGTTAATGGTCGGGCAATCTTAGAGAATCCTTCAATGAATCTCCTGTAGTAACCAGCTAAACCCGTGATTTTTTTTTTGTATATGGGTTGGCGTCTTTCAGGTTTCCTAGTTCTTAACCGTTTCAATCTTTGTTGGATAAATTTGTATTCCATTGGCACCTACAATATGACCAAGGAATTGTACTTATTGCAACCAATAGTCACACTTTGAGAACTTTGCATACAACTGCTCTTCTCTAAGCATAGTCAGTATCAAACATAAATATTGCTCGTGCTCTTCTTTGTCCTTGAGGTACACCAATATGTCATCAATAAACATAATGATGAATGTATATAGGTATGGCTTACCCACACAGTTCATGAGGTTTATGAACACTGCCAGTGCATTCGTCCAACCAAACGGCATCACTGTAAACTCATAATGTTCATAGCGTGTTCTAAACGCCGTCTTCAGGACATCAGCTTCTTTAACTCTCAACTGGTGATATCTGGATCTCAGATCAATCTTCGAGTAACAACTAGATCACTGTAGTTGATCAAATAAGTCATCAATTCTCGGTAGTGGATACCGATTCTCGATTGTCAACTTGTTCAATTCTCTGTAGTCGATACATAACCTCATCAACCCATCCTTCTTTTTAACGAACAAGATCGAAGCTCGAACTATGAACTCCTCGGTCATAAAGTCCATCTGGTTGTGCCAGGCATGGATTAAAGCATTGCAACCCTGATGTTCTTCGCCATGGGAAGTTCCTATGTAATGTGAGCATCTTGCTCCCTAGTTTAGCATTCATAGCCAACAACTCTTATGGCTCTAGGGGTAAAGTCTAAATGGTGCGCGTGCCACTAGGGTCGCTCCTGGCACTACCGGTGAGGTGGAAGGCCAAGTTCTCCTCCAGAAAGACCTTAAGGAAAGTTTCTAACGATTAGGACATCTTCGGGTCCCTTAAATGTTAATTAAACTTTACTCACATGTGCCAGAATTGCAAGACATTCTCATCTCATGTACTTCTGGACCTTCGAGTACTTAGTGTAACATGACGGTGTACTGAGCTTCTCTCCGTACACCATCATCGATTCGCTGTCGGTGAAAGGAGTTCGAATAGTCTTCTGGTCGCAGTTGCCTCAGTTGTATCGTCAGATAACCAGTTTGTTTCAACCATGAGGTTAAAAATTCCCAGTTCAATAGCTCTATAGAGTACACGTTGTCTAAGGAAGGTACGGGATTATAAATGTTATGACTAAATTCACTAGTGTTAAAACTTCTATCAACACCGGTGTTGACAGTATATATAAACATTATGATCGATGAGTAAGAACAACTCGTGACGACTTTCCTGGAGAACGATACAAAACAAGGTGTAATGGCACTCAAATAAAATCTGATATTTAATCAAAAGAGTTGGTGCACATTTCCGAATGTATGCGTCTCATAATGTGTTCAAAGTTGGTCGGTAATGTTTTTAGATATAAGGAAAAATGGTTGTTGCTTAAGAAAAGTACGTTAAAATAGAATGAGAAGTGATATGGTAACCAGTAGTAGCAATGAGTGGTGGTGGTAGTGATAAGTAGTGATAGGTTGTGATAAGCAGTGATGATAGTAGTGACATATAAATTATTAGATAGAATGCTCGCATCATAAGTATATACACATGTATATTAATGCACCCAATAAGGCATAATAGTTATCAGTCGGTAGGCTCGTGTTGGGAAACAAAATCGTGAACTGCGGGTGGCTGAATGATAGGTAAGTTGGAAGTCAAGTAGACAATATTTACTAAGTATTGTGCGGGCTATCAACGGGAATTTATCCTCTAAAGATATATCGGAAGTGAGTTGTGATGCATAGTAGCTAGTAGTAAATCGTGGAGGTTCTAGTAGTGATGAGTAGTACACAATAGCGGTAAGTAACAATGAGTAGTATTTAGTAGTGGTAAGTAGTATTGAGTAGCATTAGGTAGTAACTAGTAATGGCAAGCAGTGAGAAGTAGTGATCGGTCGAAACCAACAGTGAGGGACGGCATTGAGTAGTAGTTAGCAACGATAAGCAGTAAGGAGTAGTGGTATGAGATGACGAGTATGTCCAAGTAGTGTCTTTGTAGTGACAAGTAGTGGTCGGTGGTGGTGGACAGTGTCAAGTAGTGAGAGTTGTGACATGATTACAAGTTTCTTATAAGTTATAATGATGATTAATTCGCATAGTGTAAGTTCCTACTCATGTTTGAGATTATACAGTTTATGTTCTAAACGTTGTTTATCCAGGTAACCTACTTGACTCGCTCCCAATTCCTTATTTTGCAATGTCGAAACTTCTATATGAGTTACCGTAATGTAATTCCGGTCATTACATTACGTTATCTCATATTTCCATTCGACATTGCTCTATAAGTTCAAGATGGCGTAGTCAACTTAATTCAATTAAATCTCGCGTCGCGTGTACGTATGTGATTCATAATATAGTGTTTAGTTCAAGTCTATATCATATGGGTATAAGGTGTATATGTACGTGATGTAATGTGTAGCCCTACATGTAGCATAGTGGTGCAAACAGTGCAAGTATGGTGCATCAAAGTCGTCCCAGGCACACGGCTATAGACTAGACCCACTAATGCGCCCTACAGTTAGACACACTAATGCATCCTAGTTCCCTATAGCCAAAGTTCTGATACCATATGTAACACCTCATTAAAATCCATTAACGGAATGTTAACTTTGGTCCCAGTGCTTGGCTTGACTTCTACGTAACATCAATATTTTACAGCGGAAGCATTTAATGCCTGAGAATAAACATGCAAAACGGGTCAACAATAATGTTGAGTGAATCTACATGTTTTAGGTAAAAAATACAGTATGTTTGAGATATGATTTTTTCAGAAAACAATTTTTTAGTGAATGACCACCAAGGTTTAATGCTAAGAGTTTGTAGACAACGCCGTGTCATGTTTCAAAAGTTGGTAGACACTATCATGTCAAATTTCAAATATTCATAGACAATACCATGTCAAGGTTTTATCTCTCTTGTTTGTAAACCACAGTTTTAAATAACGTAATATAGTACCTGAAAAACAATATTCAGAACAATAGTTTAATCGCATTTGACCACGAGATTTCAATAAGCACAACCCAGTTGCAAAAATGTTTACGTAATCCATGAGCACCTGAATACTAGCAATGACCTGAGTATAGTATCCACTACACTCCCTTTACCCCATAAAAATGTATACACTTGTTCGAGTGTACTTAATGTTCAAAGTAAATGCACCACAATTAATATTGTTTAGGTGAGGTTGTCTAACCTAATGGATCCATCTATCTAAACTGTGCTTACTCGAAGGTAATAAAAGTATTCAAGCTAGGGGCTTTGTGAACAAAACTTAATATGTATAATAAGTACTTGTGTTAAACATAAAATCATTTGAAAAATGTAAGTAATCAGCGTGTATTCTCATCCCTGAAAATAGTAAGTAAAAGTGGGACTGTAGACTCACCTTTGAATAGCTCTTGAACAAAAGTAAGCAAGTAACATGTATAGTTTAATTCCGAGTAATGCAACCTATGTATACACATATAGGTTGGTCATTATTTATGTCTTATAACATATTGGTTTCATAGAGTAAGTTGTCCTATTGCAAGTCTCGACACGTTTCAGAGTAAAAGTCAACACATAGTCAACTAATTCATGTAAGTCAACAAAAGTCAAACCAAAAGTCAAACTTGGTCAAGGTGGTTGACAAAATTCAACATCAGTAGGTTCATGTCAATTGTTTGTCAACATGTCAAACCTAAGTCAACTAACACGTTTAAGATCATAATTTGTCAAATACGCGACCACAGTTTATCGTCTAGCATAACGTTCATGTACGATTTGCAAACATTGCACAATATCTCATAGCACATAATACATGGTAGTATGACAAGCTTAAGATCTCAAGACATATAAACATTTCTAAAAAGCAATAACAGGGTCTCATACGATATCTACAAGTCGAGTTTCAGAATAGACGCAATTATGGTTCACTAAATCAGTTTCTGACTACGCACCAATCTCTTATTGGCTATATAACCGGAGCTAGGGACACGGAAATCAAGCTAGGTCAGTGGCCATGGTTCAAGGACAAATCAAATAACCACATATCTAAAATTCAGCCATTTTTGTTTAGCTAAATAGTACAGTTAATTCAATCAAGTTGGACATCCTGTTTCTGCTCAAATAAGAAGTCATCAAAACTATGGCCTTAGTGTGCACAATGAATCAGTTTTCACAACTTAACATAAACTAGATTTAAGTCACATAACATACAAATTTTCAATATCCAGAAGGCCAAGATCTCAAAAGGTCCACAACTCATGCTATAAAGCTATAGGTGCATACATTAAAGATCTGGACTGAATTCAGGTTATCATTTTGATTCAAATATTACTCAAGTTTTACAAATCCAAATGATGCAAGGCCTAAGTGAAAAATTAACTATAATATATAAAATTTTCAGAATTGTGAAGTCTGAAATCATCATCTCATTGCAACAGAATTAAAAAGTCAATTTCAAGATAATGAGCAAATTAGTTTTTCATGTTCATTCAATTAAGCATAACGGAAGCTATACAAATCCAAACCGCATGAAATCCTAGTATAAATTGAGTGTTTTTAAGTCCTCTTGTGACGACCCAAAAATTTACGACCAAATTTAAACTTAACCTTTATATGTTTCCGACACGATAAGCAGAATTTGTAATGTTGAATCTCAAAAAGTTTGGAACTATATTCATGTAATCAATTATCCTTTGACCGTGTTCAACGATTCACGAACAATTATGTGTATATAGATATGTATATATAATATATAATATTAACTGAAAACATTAACAAAGTATTAGATATATGATACTTTACATGAACGTATTTGTTTTGATATATTTATTGACAGAATTAAGAGATAATATCAAATGATTGAATTATCAGATACATTATGATATGATTACGGGCCTATGTTATGAGGTCCACTGTGATTTAAGAAATCTATTCTTTTTGACCACTCATTACTTAACTAGTATGATAAAATAACGATATTTATATTTTATTTTATCAAATATATATAACGATTTAAATTAATATTATATATATTTATACGCGTATTATACGTACATAGTTTTATACTTTTACTATACTTTAACTTTACCTTTACTTTACTTTAACTTTAATAATTCATACTTTAATAATTCACTTTAATAATTCACTTTAATAATTCATACTTTAATAATTCACTTTAATAATTCATACTTTAATAATTCACTTTAATAATTCATACTTTAATAATTCACTTTAATAATTCATACTTTAATAATTCACTTTAATAATTCAAAAATCTATTATAAATAGAATTCAATAGGTTTTATTATTTCATAGAAACTTGAAAATATATTTCTCTAAACTCTCTCAATCGAATTACACATATATATTTTCTTTGTATTATTTCAAGATATTATTAGTATACATAAAATACTACGACGGAGTTATATTCAGACGATTTTAAAATAAGTTTTCAAACAGAATAGAGCTAAGGAAATTATGGGTTATAGCTATGGAGGTTATGGGTATTGATCGAGGGTATTGCTCGTGAGGTCAACCTAACGTTTATCATTTTCGTTTCGTCTACGTACTTTCCTGCAATATTGAATCTCAATATTGATACGTGAGCACTCATAACTTAACTTTTATATTTCAATAGTGTATCCCTGACTAGTGCTCGAGTATATAGGATTATGCATGCTTGTACATTCGATATTGTCCTTAGATAGGTTTGTTGAATCCTGAATTAGATACATATGCTACTGAGATAGGGTATATGATATGCATGTCATTGGAAAGCTAGCGAAAAATTAAGAACTTTTCATTTAGATATCAAATGGTTTCGATGAACGGATTAGAAGTTATAGTCAACTGAATTTTAGTATTATTGTTAAAATGATTATTATTACTATCGTCGTTATTATTTTAATAGAAATATCATTGTTATTATAAAATATCATTATTACTATTATGTTAGTATTATCATTTTATCATAATAACATTTTTAGTAAATATAAATATTGTTATTTTTTTATAGAATAATAATAATTATTATTACAAAATAATACAACTTTTACTTATTATTATTATGATCAATATTATTTTATCAAATAAATAGGGGATACAAAGATATTTTTTTACCACGTGTAATATAATTACATTAATAATACTTACCACTATAGTTTTACGATATTAAGTGAACTTTATAAATTTTACTACTTAAGATATATAAAAGTATATTTTATCATATATAAACGTTAATATAAATTTTTATTAATAAATGACTTTTATTATTATAAAATCTAATAAATATATTTAAATATATAAAATGACTATAGTTAAGTTATATAATAAACACGTATAAATTTTAGAAGTCATTTTGGGTTAAGTTGACTTTTGTTGACTTTTGCATATTAGTCTCGAGCATTATGATTGTGGTACACTATGACTTGACCAAAAAATTGTTAGACAAATATTGACCAACATATAAATATATATAATTAATAAAGGTTCGTGAATCCGAGGCCAACCTTGCACTTGTTAAATGACGTTATATGTATTTTTACTACGAAATACAGTATGGTGAGTTTCATTTGCTCCCTTTTAATTGCTTTTGCAATATATATTTTTGGGCTGAGAATACATGCGCTGTTTTATAAATGTTTTACGAAATAGGCACAACTACTAAAACTAATTCTATGTGGGTTTAAACCAGAAATATACCCTTAGCTTGGTAACATTAAACTACTTGTCTATGTACGGTAGGCGCGAATCCTAAAGATAGATCTATTGGGCCTGACAAACCCCATCCTGACTATGGGATGCTTTAGTACTTCGAGGTTTATATAACACACCTGATTCGGTGTACTTCAGAGGGTAAAACATGAACGTTAAGGCTTGTTACCGGGTGCCTACAACTTATAGAATACTTTTATACACTTGCGAGTGTATATATATTTATAAACGGAAATCTTGTGGTCTAATAATATATTGAAATGATTGTTATGATAAACCTATGAACTCACCAACCTTTTGGTTGACACTTTAAAGCATGTTTATTCTCAGGTATTAAAGAAATCTTCCGCTGTGCATTAGCTCATTTTAAGGATATTACTTGGAGTCATTCATGGCATATTTTGAAAGACGTTGCATTCGAGTCATTGAGTTCATCAAGATTATTACTAAGTCAATTATAGTTGGATGTATTATGAAATGGTGTGCATGCCGTCAACTTTCGTTGTAAAGAAAGTTTGTCTTTTAAAAACGAATGCAATGTTTGTAAAATGTATCATATAGAGGTCAAATACCTCGCGATGTAATCAACTATTGTGAATCGTTTATAATGTATATGAACGGGTCATTTCACCTCTATACAATGGTTAACATGTTATAACATAATTTACAAAGCATACAAATCAGAAAATTCGGATTCATGGCAAGATCACAACAAAACTTCGATTTAAAATATCTAGAGCATACGATAACGAAATCCATTGATTCTTGAGTCTAACGTTATTAATTTTTTGACCTCTTTCCATCTAGATAATAATCATTTACAGAAAACAACATGTCAGTATCATCAATAAACAATTCGGTTTTTACACAAAACATGCAATACGACCAAATTAACGACTAACAAAGCATAAAAACATGATGAATCGAGCAATTAACTAACATAGACTATGAAACTTTATTGAATCAGAATTTTTAGAGTTAGGGTTTGTACAATTATACCTTTGATCAACAATTAAAGCATACCAATGCGTAGAGAATGAAGGGAATTGCAATCTTCGTGTAGAAAGTTTTATCGGTTGAGAAAAATTTTTAAGCGTGGTGTGGGTGGAGATGGTCGACGATGGGAGGCTAGGAGAAGATGAAATCATTCGACTGAAAATAGTTAGGGTATAATGCAGTGCTAGGTTTTACAAGCTAATATATAATTAGGCCTAATTAATCCCACACTAGTAATTAATATGACCAACAAGGAAAATAATGGGGTGGGATGGGGGTTCACAGCCGAATGGCCCATTGGGGTGTCTCCCGGGCTCGTGTTTTGCAAAAGCGTGTATTCGTGGCTAGTTTCAAGTGCCGTTTAAACGTACCGAAGGCTTGGAACGCTAAACCGATCGTTAGAACGCAACGAAACATTTAATTTATTAAAAACCTAATAAATTAAATATTTTTAAAAGTTAATAATTATTAAAATAATTATTAAATTAAACCCGAGCATTTCGTTGCTTGAAAAGCAGTTTTTGCAGTTATCCAAACCATAACGTTTTTATCGTATTTCTTTATCCGAAATATATTTATCGATTAATATTAACCCATTTTAATTTAAATAACCCTCCAAGGATCACGTATGCATTTAATACACTTAAACACATAAAAAGTCAAATAATCACCATTAAATCAACTAACGGACAGTTAACAGAAGTGACAGAAAAAGCAGGGTTGTTACACTACTGATATTGGAGACACTTTTTTGTGCATTTCTTACACTTGATGATTTTTTCTAGATCCATTCTTCGTGTCATTACATCAGCATATATTTCCTCATCATTTTATCCTAGGAAGCTTGAAATTTGGAAATGAGAGTATGTGTGGCTTTCTTTGCTACTTTTTGAACTGCCTCTTCGGAATCAAATTCTCTGTCTTGAGTTGTAACAGGTGATCTAGCTGCCTTAAGAGAATTTTGCTCATCAGTTTCTTTTTGTTGTTGAGCAGCCAGTTTTTCTTCCCGTTGCTGTAGACTTATAAATTCGGCCAAATCGGCATCAGACTTTGTCTATTGTTCAAGTTGAATAGACAACAAGTATTCGTCATGCGATAAGTTTAATTCTTTAGCTGCATGATATCGGCTAAAATATCACATTTTCAACCCAGTATTAAGGCCTAAAAACAAGAAAGATTCGAACTTTATCAGCAAAATACCCACTTCGTTGGTTAGAATTGAAGAGCAAGTAATTACGAAGACGGTGCAAAAAGAATAAAGAGAATCGAAGCTAAAACGAAATTCTAGAGCGAAAACGGTGAAAGACAAGAAATCTAGTTACGATCCAGGGAATCAGCAAGCCAAACGGCCTGCCAAACCACTTGCCTGGCTTGCAAAGGGCCTACCACACGCCCAAGTTAAGCGGCCCCTACAAACGGCCTGCCAAATGGCTTGCCAGCCGTTTGCAGGAAAATTTCATGCTTATTTAAAGGGTCTTTGTCATTCATTCCAACACACACTTCAATTCACTCCTTTCTTTCTCTCTTGTACAATATTAGTCATACTTTCAAGGTCTTCGACTCCATGCGGGAAATGTAGTACCTGGAAAAAAATGCCAAAGATTGTATTAGGAGCGGTCTGGAGTTTGAAGTTGTCACTTATGTATTCGAAACTCATTTAATCTACTGGTACTTCTATCCTTTATCTTTATGTAATGCCTTCTATCATTATGTTTTGTGATATTGTTGCCATGATTAGCGAGTAGTTATCTTTAGTGTATGCTATGATGTAACCAGTTATAAAGCTGAACTAATGTTATGGTTTATGTATGTTGTTAAAATGCTTTCCGATTATGTTTTAAACTCAATCGCTTTTCCAACTAATAGAACGTAGTTATTGGCTCTGTTATTGGGAAGTTGCAAACCCCGATTTAGAGTACACTATCTATGTCACCCCTTGATAAGAGAAGTCTATCAGATACAATGTAAGATCGACTGAGGCACACCGGTTATAGTAAGTCTATTAAGCTTTGGATTCCGACTGAGGACTCTTTCGTAGTGAAACATCTGACTAGACCCTTAGTATATTGTCGAACCCAGACCATGCTAGTGTAGTCACCAAACATATAAACTTTATACGTACATGCTGAAGCACAACAATTGTTGTAATCTGTACCTCTGCTAAGTAAGGCCATGGAACCTAGTCAGTGCTGATCAGTACACTGCACCATAACGCGGTCTCAAGCATTGCACCCCACTTGAGGGATTCTTAGTTAATTCAGGAACTGATTGTTTAAACACATAAAGGATTAGACCGTTAGGATAATCGAACGTGTTCATGGAAGTCAACCTGACTTGGCCATGGTGTTCTTTATGGTCGAACTCTTTTTAAGGGCCTAACTATCTTTGAAAACCAATCATTAATGAAAGCATTGAAACACATCACGTCTCTCGGATATGGTAAACCCTGTATTCTATTATGCTTAAGAGAGTTTAGACCTTTGTGGAATGTTAATACGTCAGCCAACCGAGTCGCTCAATTGGATGAGCCGTCTGAATGTGTATGCCTATAGTCAGACTGCACGGGCATTGGGGGTAAGGGGCGTTGCTGTCTATTCAGAATCTTCAAGCCTATCGCATTACCCAAGGACATGTCTTACGACAGGGACGTTTAGGACCAGTGTAATGAATACAAGACCTCTGCCTATTCATGAGCCAACATTCCATAATCTCGGCAGGATAACTGATGAAATCATAGTATGCACTTGTTTTAACCTTATCTGAATTACGAATTTTATTGCATTTACTTTATCTGTTTTATAAACTAGAAAAACCCCAAAATTAGGTAACCACTACTCCTTCATAACTATCTTAAGCTTTAAATATAGGTTCGATTCTACTGATATCTTAAAAATACGACTCTAGATCATACTTCCCTTACTCATAATAAGGAGTAGTACGATTTAGGCCCCGCTAAATATAATATAAAACAGTACCGCCCTCTTGGTAGCTGATTCTGACGTGTTGCGACCTAACGACACCGCACAAATAAAACCGTCCGTTTTGGACATATCAAGAGGGAAGCTAGTTTTTCACGCCGGGAATTGGTTTCAGATAATACTGCTCTCTATTAAACTTATTCACGGGTATTTAGTGGTGTCTATGAAAGACAATTATACATGGACTTGGTTGTTGGATTTTCCGAACAGTCTCCAATTATATCGGGACCAAAAGGATCCTGCCTCCCCGTAGTCGGCCTGGCCACTTGGTTTGTTGAATAGTTTGTACGAAGCTCTGTTATTGAAATACCAGGGAATCAGTAGCCAGAACCAAAAACATATTCAACCTTAGGATAATTAGCTTATCTTAGACTAAATTAGATTACTTTAGACTACCTTAGATTAAGATTACCTTAGATTACATTAGAATTATCTTAGATTACCTTAGAAATTTAGTTTATCTGCTGAAAACAAAAAACAAAAAGGCATACCCAGTGTATGACCCAAACCCGATCTAGACTAGGACCGTTGTTATTTGTACCTGATCCTGATGCAATAATCTCTAAAACACGCAAGGAAGCACGAATCAGAAATCAAATGGCGTTACGCGTTACTTTAGCAGAAAATACCAAACCCTCGATTGAAGGTCGAGGCGGACCAATCAGATTTCCATAGATTCAAGGACACTCTTTCGAGTTAAAACATCACATCATCCAGCTCATCCAAAATAGCTGTCAGTTTCATGGATTACTGAATGACGATCCTAATTCTCACCTTTATAAATTCATATCTCTTTCGAACTCCTACATACAGCCAGGGATAGGACAAGATATAGTCCGGCTATACTTGTTTCCCTATTCTCTAACTCATCATGCTCAAACATGGTTCGAAGGACTGAAAAAAGATTCTATCACGTCATGGACGGAGATGGCTACTAAATTCCTAACCAAAAATTTTTTTCCTTCTAAACAAACCAAACTAAAGAATGACATCATTAACTTCAGAAAAAGTTATGATGAATCTATTTACACTGCATGGGAGCGATTCAAAACCCTGCTGAAGAAGTGCCCTAATCACTAGCTAGAACGGTCAGCTCAAATCTGTACCTTCTACAATGGTCTTACGGTAAATCATAGGACGACGATCGATGAAACAGTTCAAGGAAATCTGATGAACCAAACCGCACACGAAGCATGGGAATTGATCTAGAACATGACAATGCATCATCATGACTGGAGCAGTGGCGAAACAACTTCATCATCTAACCCACTCTTTGCACTTAACAATCAAACAGAGGCCATCAAATCCCTCACGGATAAGATGGAATCTATCACTAAAAAAACTCAGAGAATTGAAGACGCAGCCGCAGCAGGTCAACCAGGCTCAAACCTGTGTTAATTGTACCAACTTGCAACCCACTAAAGAATATCAAGTTGAGTACGAAAACCCTGAAGGTTCAGTCTGTTACGGTCAATACCTAGCTCGTCAACCAAATCTCGAATTCAATCAACAACCTAGGGTTAATCAATTTCAATGAAGCAACCAGCCTTTTCACTATCGCTACCCACCTTATCCAGCCCAACAATCTCAATTGTCCTACAATCAACCACTTCCACTCACTGGTCCACCAGTCGAGGAAAATTCCTCAACTACCCAGATTACAAAAGTAACCAACCCCACTCTCAGAGCTGATGGTCAGTTGACTCAGTTCATTCAAGGACAACAACAGCTAAATCAGAGAACTGTAGCCAGACAAGACTGGGTGGAGATACTAATGAGAAATCATTTGGCTTTGCTCAAGAGTCTGGAGACACAGCTCGGACAGTTATCACAACGCCTTGAAACCCGACCACATGGAAGGTTACCCAGTAATACTATCCAAAATCCCCACATAGAGGAAGCTAAGAAAATGGATTCCATAATCTCAGAGGAAGAACAACGGAGAAGGTCAGCAAGGCTAAAAAACAAATTGGCATATACTTAGAAGCTGACCTCTGCAACTGCAGTTCATGTACCCTATCCTTGAAGGCTACAGGAGGAACCATCCAAGCTTGATTCCTTCAAACTGGATGGAAGATTCCTGAACACCATGTACAAAGTTCCCAACCAGAAGAGATACATCCGGAGGCTTCTTTCTACAAAGGAGAGGATACCAGATTCTAACAAAATTCCACTGAGTGAAGAATGCTCATCATTACTCAGAAACTCTTTACCGCCAAAGCTAGGAGACACGGGCCGATTCATTTTCCCATGTTCGATCTACCAATCTGGAACCATTCATGCGCTTGTAGATTTAGGAGCAAGTATCAACCTAATCCCCTACTCTCTCTACATGAGATTAGAGTTAGGAGACTTGTCACTAACTAAAATGAAAATCCAACTTGCCGATCACCCAATTCGATATCCTAAGGGGTGAAAGTCGACAAATTCTTGTATCCTATGGATTTCGTAGTAATGAACATTAAGGAAGACCTACACACACCAGTAGTGTTAGGAAGACCTTTCATGAATACGGCTAGGACTGTCATTGATGTGTACCTTGATCTTGCGATCACATGGGGAGAGCGTTACCTTTAAAATTGACCGACCCACCGATCTTTCTGGACAGGCAGAGATGTCTGCTATTTCTACCAGATGGATCACTTTTGATGAATAGTCTTCACCACCAGCCAATGATATCGAAATGGGTGTCGAATCACAGTGTGTAGACGACCCAGAAATGGAAGAAGAGGATCCCAGCGAAGAAATAGAGGAAGAGGAGGAATCTGAAGAGGAAGAGGAAATGGAAGACGTAAAAGAAAGTGCGATAATACCCTCTCTAAGCATTAAGCATCATGAAGAATTAATGAGGCTTGAGACGGAAGATCACAGTTTAATCATTCGTTTCAAGAATAAGACTGACAAGGTTGAGGTTAAAGATATAGAAATTGACCCTGCAAGTATCTTAGTGGAGAACTAGAATACTGAAGAAACACGTTCATCAGACGAATCCTCTGAAGAACACTATACCGATGATGACAAGGAAGAGCAACATGAAGACATTCTGGATAATTCACACTCTCCAACCGAACTATATCTAGGGGTGCCAGACTCTTCTTCAGATCGAATTTCAGTAATATCTACACACACATACATGATAACCTTCATCAATGATACCGATGAATTCGAAGATATTCTCGAAGCCATCCGTAAATCAACAATTGATTACACACTACGCTTAACGAAACGAATCATGGCTATCCGAGAAGAGTACAACCTCTATCTTCAAAGAGAAAACAATGATGTTGAAATCCTGGAAGAACGCATTCAAGACTTTATCAACACTCTTCACGATCATATCTACTGAGAAGAAAGGTAATGAGAGTACAATTCAGTGATTCACACTATTCTTGAGACACGATTCTGTCAAGATCAGAAGATCATTTACTCTAAGGTTTACAATGCCTTAGCCGGATCTGCACTTCCATTCTCAGCAAACCAACAGGCACTACTAACTCTCATCCGGAAGCACATGGATCTTTCCACCGGACGCCCGACTTATCACTCTGATTTGCAAATGATCGAGGATATTCACAGCTTTTTTGCTCTCTTGAAAAGAGATAATTTCGAAAGCACACTAGACATGCTAGTGATTTATGTAACATTTGATCACCATGCTGATCTGATTATCAAAGAGTTACGAGACGCAGTTACAGAGGAAGTAAGGCGCAACAATCTGTTCTCTCATCTTGAACCTGACCGAGTCAACATTACTACCTACGTTATGAAGCAGATAGCACATATCTTCCACGAATCCACGGATCCAAGTTTCACATTTGAAGCCGGATGTCGGGAGATATACTAAAAGACGATGACGTTGATGCTCGGGTCAGGATTGCTGTTCACTTCTTTTCAGCTTCACCTTTTGAATAATCTGTGCAATGCTACAGACTCTTACTGTGGAGATCACCATTCTGAAGATTTTGAGATAATAAAGATACAGTTTCTAACATTGTTTGAAGACCTCCGGAATGAGCATCCCATCAGAGAAATAATCACCACCAACACTGCCTCTATGATTGACATTCATAGGTCAACCAGCAGAGCCGTGGATCATATTCTCATTGGACTTCAAGATTTATCACGAGCCAAAATTGCACACTACTTATCTTTCAGAAGATCTTCAAGAGAAGTACCGGATCTTCTACCATTATTGGTCTGACACTTTCACAGGATATACCTACCAAAACTCACATTACCTCTAGAAGACCAAGATTACAACCACCTGCGAGGAATGTTTTCTTTCTAAAGCATCACTACGGTCGAGCCAACGACCTTAAACAAAAGCTTTTTGGGAGGTGACCCGTGCAATGAAGTAGAGTAGAATAATAAAAGATGACAAATGAGTCGATCAATAAAGGGCGCAAGGATTGAAAGCCAGCCAGTATCAAGCAACATCCGCTAGGGGTACTTCTTTCTTCCCGTTACTAGCTCAAACTTTAAATTATGCCACATCCTAGCTTATCACTAAGTGTGGGATCCCAACCCAATTAAACACTAGACAAATACTCCCAAATCTTCAACTAAAACTCCTAAGTGTGGGATACAATAGGAGCATTGAGGACAATGTTCGTCTAAGTGTGGGATGTTGGTATAATCTTTTTATGCTGTATTAAAATAACCCATTACGAAGATCCCAAGTTCTTAAGCCAAATTTCAAAATTTTTAAAAAGAGAAAGCCGTTCCGAAAAAGTATTTTTAAAAAACCAAAAACGTTTGTAAATAAAAGTAAGGCTTAAGTAAGGTGGAAATCTTGTTAGATTGAACCAAATCTCCAATAGAGCATTGCATGACTAAGGCATTATCGACCTAAATTGATTATGGTGAGGCACCCAAATAAGACCAGCATTCATCTTTAATGCTTCACTATTTTTTGGTGAGAGTGTCGATGTCTGTGCTCAGAATCAGAATTTGATTTAGTTCTACATTTCCAATGCAGTGAAACGTGATTCGGTTATAATCAGAAGAGCTAGCCATTTGTCAAAAATAAACCTTTCGCACCTCTACTACTTCTACTTCACCACCACATTCACATCATCTTTACTATCACTCAAAAAATCCAGAAAATGAGATTCCTTCTGAAAAACCCGATGTTATAAACCTCTCAAGTATCATGGCAAAGGACTTGAAAAAGTTTACCGACAAAAAGTTTCTCGAGATGTTATCCTTAAATATATATATTCATGAGCCAACATTCCATAATGAATACAAGGGACGTTTAGGACCAGTCTTACGACAGGGATGTTTAGGACCAGTGTAATGAATATATATATCGTATTACCCAGTGACATGTTATCCTTAAATATATATATCCCATTACCCAGTGACATGTCTTACGACAGGGACGTTTAGGACTAGTGTAATGAATACAAGGCCTCTGCCTATTCATGAGCCAACATTCCATAATCTCGGCAGGATAACTGATGAAATCATAGTATGCACTTGTTTTAACCTTATCTGAATTACGAATTTTATTGTATTTAGTTTATCTGTTTTATAAACTAGAAAAACCTCAAAATTAGGTAACCACTACTCCTTCATAACTATCTTAAGCTTTAAATATAGGTTCGATTCTACTCATATCTTAAAAATACGACTCTAGGTCATACTTCCCTTACTCATAATAAGGAGTAGTACGCTTTAGGCCCTGCTAAATATAAATTTAAAACAATACCCCTTCTTGGTAGCTGATTCTGACGTGTTGCGACCTAACGACACTGCACAAATAAAACCGTCCGTTTTGGCCATATCACTACAGCTACCTTTAATCTTTCTTCCTCTATACTTACCATAATTGAATACTCTTCTAAACCAATGCCTAGTTTGCTAGCCTCAGCAAACTTCATCTTTTCATCCTTTGTACTTAGCCTCAAATTGTTGACTACAAGATATTCTTCGATGGACATGTTGAGTTTGGTAGCGAGCTTGCAGTGTTCTTGATCTAAATGATTATGGATCATCCCTTCATTATCAGCTCTAACAGCTGCATCCCTTCGCAGCATTCCTCAACAGAAATGTTCAACCTTTGAGCTTGTCTTTCTTCAAATGAAAGTTTTGGATGAGAAGGAGGCTCTACTAGTTCAAAAGATTCATCTTCCCAAACTGTGTGTTTGTCATTTAACTTGGACGAAGATGGAGGAAATACAAGTGGTACCTCTGATGTGACTTAAACACCTACTGGTTCATTTTATTTTACTTGTTCCATCATTCATTCTAGTGCAGCCAAAGCCCCTCGTGTTAAGGTATTTGATGATCCAGCTGGTTAGTTACTGGTTGATCCTTCACTAGTAGAAGTGGTGTTTTCATTAGCACCTAGCTCATCCACTTATGCAGGGTCTTCAACACTTCGATTAACCAGAATCACACTTCGTGTTAGGTCTTCTTTCTCAACTTCACTTGTTGAGTCTTCCACTCCTTCTGATATAATTGTCACTCAGTCCTTTAATGGACCATACTGTAATGGACACTTGCTAGGTGGTTGTCACGACCCTACTTTTTTGTTATCTTTTTCTGTTAAGTATTTAACTATCGTTAACTGGTATCCTTGCCATGTCATTTTTATGTGACTTAATTATATTCTATATAAATTAAATAATATTTCTATATTATTTATTTAATGAAAATTTGTGGTTATGTGTTATTACATTTCAACATGTGACGGTTTCTATTCGAAGAATCGTTTTGATATTTCAATCAACGATTAGATATTCGTGATTTTCAAATCCGAATTTATTTATTTATGACATTTCAATGTCATATGATTTCATAAAGTCTTTCCATATTTTATTTCTTGGATTTTTGTCCTTCTCACACTAAGTACTTTGTTCCGTTTATATTGTCGCATCAAACATCTCAAACCTTTTTAAAATTTCTTTGATTGATTATATAAAAACTTTCGTATTACTCTACACTATGATTGGATCACAGATTCTCTCATCTTTCGGGCAAGGACGAAACTCACAACTAGGTTCATCATTAAAAACTCTTACGTCACCTTGGTTAGCAATTCCATAAATGTAGTTGGAAAGTTGCTGCCCTCATCAAACCTTCCTTTTTAGGGTTGGAAGTGGCGGAAACGCGGGCCGTAAAATCAGTTTCTGAGATACGTAAAGTGGTCACTCGATCCAAAGGAAAGGAACTGAGTGAATTTCGACTCCAACTATGTTTCAGTTGGTATTGACTCCAACTGACGGGGATACCACAGCTGGGGTCAACTATTCTTTATAATCTATGATTCACGTAATTTCTCATCTGCACATAAACCTATGAAAGAGGATGAATACTAAATCGACTTGCCCGTCTGTGCGGGGAGCTCACTCTCATTAAGAGAGCACACCTTTCGTGTTGTTTCCTTTCGTAAATATAATATAAATAATTTTAAAAGTCTATAATCCTCGTTATCCTCTCTGAAGAAGTTACCTTAAAGGTCTATGACACTAATGTGGTTACTCTAAACATTTCTTCCTTCATTGGTCGCAACTAGATGATATCCAAATCACTTCGACCTCCATTTCGACATGTAACTGAAAATATCATGTAGCTATTAACTGCAAATGTGCTTTCAAAATTCTTTCCAAGGACAAGTCCGCATGCATTATAATAAAATCAACGCTAGCTTCATTAATTGCTCAGTCCATTATGGGGGCATTTTAAATAGTTGTGAATAACCTGGTAGATTAGTGACTCTTCAGCTGGCATCTCGATTCGTTCATTTACTTCAGACGTTTTTTTAATTACCGGGGGCATTATGTATATAATCATCTTTCAGAATCAAAAGATTAGTAACATCTATAGCTAACACGAGCCATAAATCAAATTACATGGCTATGATCTCTATATACTCCTCTCTATTTGTCTGCCCAAATATTACGGCATAAACGCTCAATGTTTAAATGATATTAGTAATGATCGTGACGCACTTCGTGCATCTTTCTTACTAAATTGCTTGGTAGGGCTAAAACATCATCATTCCTTTTAAGAAAATCAATTTAGATGATACATCCACGTTATCAAGACACGATATCAGTCTGTTGACCTTGGGATCAAGAAATGAAGTTAATGTAATATACATATTATAATTATATGCCAGAACACCTTCCAAGGTCAATAGTTCACTTCTGGACACAAGAGTCTCTTAGGACATAGATACTCTCATCCTTTCCTTAACTGCATACCATTGATGGTCACTACTCAAAATTTTGGGACGAAATTTTATTTAACGGGTAGGTACTGTCACGACCCTACTTTTTCGTTATCTTTTTTTGTTAAGTATTTAACTGTCGTTAACTGGTATCCTTGCCATGTCATTTTATGTGACTTAATTATATTCTATATAAATTAAGTAATATTCCTATTGTTGACAATGAATATTGTCTATTATATGTGGCATGCGGTTTTAGTTAGTGTTGATGTAATAGTTAGCTTATTTATTAATGTATTTTAGCTAGTTTACCATGGTAAATGTAACTTACCATATCAAGTTACCACTTGGAGGTTTCTAGTATAAAAGCAACCACCCACTCTCATTTGTAACTAGTTGAGTTAATGATAATGTTCTAGTTATTCTCTCAAGTATTACTTTCTCTAGTTCTTATCATATCTAAACAACCCAAACCCACTAATACTTCACAAAACCGATCGGTAATCTTCATATTGGGACTAACAATTGGTATCAGAGCGGGTCTAAGCTCTTTGCATAGAAGATCCGTTGCTCGAAGGTCTCCATCGCGTTTTTAAAGTGTTTGTGCTCGATCTCGGTTTAGGTACCTACATAACTCAACTCATCTTGTTATTTTTTAGTTTAATACTTGTTTCATAACATACTTGTTGATAAACCACTTAAATTACTTGATTTTGTGCTTAAAATCGAACCTATATACATGCATATAACCCACTGTTTGAATTTAAAATTAGTGTGTATTTATATGTACTTGAACTCTATGTTTGAATCTTGAAGTTAACTTAATATAACCCACTGATTAGTTCAACCCATTCATTCAACCCATTAACCCGTTAAACTCACTGATTAAAGGTTTTAGAACAGAAAAATGTGCTAAAAACAACCTGTATGAACTTAGTTTAGTGTGTTTTCATTCGAAATTAGATGCTCGAAAACCTAGAATCTGTCCAGTTAGCTGCTCAAAAACCGACCTCTGTGACTAATTGCTGCTCGAAAATCTGAGTTTGTGCCACTTTTGCCCGAAAACCTTATAATTTTGGCTCCAAGTTTGACTTAATTTTGGCTCCATAATTTTGTCCTTTGGATAATACCCACCGAAAATCGTTTATTTTGTGAATATTACCCACCAAAAAAGCATCTTTGACCTTGTGTGTCATAAAAGTACAAAGGATAAAGGACAGAAAACTGACAGTCTGGTGCTCGAAAACATACTGCTCGAAAATTTAACCTGCTCCAAAATTTAGTGAAGTTGCTCGAAAACTTGGCCAAAAACTCTTGCTCGAAAACCTGCTCGAAAACTCTTGCTCGAAAACCTGCTCGAAAACTCTTGCTCAAAAACCTGCTCGAAAAAAAAATGCTCGAAAACCACCTGCCTGAGAACCTCGCTCGAAAACCTGGTGCTCGAAAACGTGAGTAAAAAGGCGGGAAAACGTGAGTAAAATTTAAATTTTTCCTTGAATTAAAAAGCTCATTTTTACGCGAGATTTAAATTTTCACGACAGATAATTTTTCGGCCCCGAAAAACACCCAAAAAGCGCACAATTTTGAACGAAATTTCACGAAAATTTTTCGGAAATTTCAAAATTTTTTCTCAACCTCCCGAACACTCATACGTTCATTTCTCAAAAGTTTACGGCATAAATTTTTGTCGATAAATTTTGGAGGGAAATTCATAACTGAATCTTAACGGACACTTAACGGAAAAGTTAACGAAAACCAACGAAACATCATTTTCAAAATTTGATTCATGTGAATCATATTTTGAGGGGGAGAAAAGTGATATTTCTTAAGTTTATTTGTCGTTTCATGGTTTACTTGTAATCCTTGTCTGTCTTAATCCCTTTGTTGAACACCCGTCTTGTTAAGCATGGCAAATCGTGATGATCACGTGTCCTCTAATGTCGAGGAAGAGGTACAATTATACACTAATATTACTCATGAATATTACAATTCTATGCATAATAATTCTGTGCTTATATCTGATGTATTGCGAACTTGTTCTGAAACACCTCTTGATCAAAATGATACAATTGCATGTAGCTCTGCTTGTCATACCCCACTCCCACATGTCCAAATAAAACTGCCCATCAAATCTGAATCTGTGCCTTTTAATGAAGAATGTGTGTTTCCAATACTACCTGATATGTTTGTAGACAATTTTGCCAAGATGAATAGAGACCTTAGATCATTTGCTAGTCAAATTAGTGAACTCAAAAATGATAACTCTAGGTTGAAATCAGAATTGGAAACAAAAGTGTCAAATCATACTTATTTGAAAATAAAACAAGATCTAGCTGACAAAGTAACTGAATTAAGAGAGCTAGAAAGTAGTGTGAAACCCCTACGGATAGAAAGGAAAAATTTTAAACTGAGAAATGCAGTTATCACGGAAAAAGTTAACAACGCTGAAAATGAACTTAAGAAGCTTAATGATTCTAAGAAACTTTTCCTAGAGACTGTAGAACAGAACACTAGAAAGCCTTTGACTGACCTGGCTGAGAAGTCTTCTGAATGCTCTAAGTTAGTTACAGAAAACTTAGATTTGAAAACCCAACTAAGTGTAACGACCCGACCAAAACCGTTATTGACGGCGTCGTTAACTTAGGTCCCGTTGCGTGGTCGTAGTCCCTATATGAGACTCGTTTGACCAAAATTATGTCGTATTCATTTGAAAGGTACAAGACTTGCAAGTTTAGTTTACAAAACCGTTCGACAACAAGTCTAAGTTTACAAAAGTCATAAAGTATAAATGAAATAACTTACGACATAATATAAGTTGAAAAACACAGTTGCTATAAATAGCGTAAGTATGTAAACAAAAGTTTGAATCCAAAAGTGCTATCCCTAGCGTATGTATGTATGTATGCTTGACCCCAAGCAAGAAATCAGAGTGTATGCATGTATACTCGACTCCAAGCAAGTATGAGTGTACGCGGAAGCATGTATCAAATAGCCAAGTATGAACCTGAGAAACATATAGAAAACTGTCAACGAAAAACGTTGGTGAAATCATAGGTGTTTGTAATAAACGTTGTTTTTGAACCACAAGATTTAGTATTCCCATAACGTTGATTATCATAATCGTTTGCATTCCAAAAGTATGGTTCGCGAGCACCCAATTATCAAGACTTAACGTTTCCTTCCATAGAACCCCATCACAATAGTGTTAGAACATACACTGTTTCTCGAAAATATATTTCATCCGTAGACGGTAGCGAACCGTCCGTAATGAGGGTTTGTCAAACCCGTATGGCCACACAATATAAGTTCTCGCTTACACCCTGCAAGTATAACTAATGATAATCGAATTGAGGATTTTTGTTCTAACTCGCTGTGGAATGTTTGTTTTCCTTGTACTTGTGTTCAAAGTATAAAAGTAAGTAGTACAAAATGTAACAAAGTATATGTTTCTCAGCCCACAATTTAAAAGTATAAAAAGTTGTTGAAAAGGTGGGACTATGATCTCACCTCGAGTGCACGAGTATAAAAGTACTTCACAAAGTAACGTATGCATGAAAGTTGCTTAGCCTTGACCTAAACAAGTAAGTTGTATCAATTAACCGGTTACGACACAAGGTCGGGTGAAATGTGTTCAATTAGTCCTATGGCTCGTTACGACTCGATTAAGTATAGCATGTGAATCACGTTGTCAAGTTTCATACAAGAAACAAGTATAAAAGCATGTTAGAATGATTGTATAAAAGTTTGGTTAAGTTTGACTAAAAGTCAAACTTGGTCAAAGTCAACGAAAAAGTCAACGCGTTCGGGTCGGGTCCCGAACTATTTTTCTATGCTAAATATTCATATACAAGTATATTAAAACAAGTTTCATGTGAATCGGAGGTCGGTAGCTAGTCAAACATTTCGCGTGAAATGCGCCAAACAAAGCAGAATCTGGCCAGGCCAATCCGCGCGCCGCGCGGGGATGGGGCGCGCCGCGCCACCATCTGGGCAGAGATTTCTGGTCAGTTTTTCAAAGTATGCACGAACCCAACTTCAAATACCCATAAATCCTAAACCGTAAACATCCAAAACAAGTATCTTATATCGTTGGAAAGGTATTTTGACAAGGAATACAACTAACCACTTTTCATCAAGCAAAAACATCATTTACAATAACCGAAAACTCATCAATTGATCAAGAAAGGTTTATTTTCAAAGTTTCAAGTTCGTAAAACGTATTTTATGATTCGGGAATCCAATTTACACATACGATATGCCGTTTTGAAGGTAATGAAGCATACATTACAACTAAACACTTACTAATAACATTTCATGGCATTCGAAACATCAAAAGCTCGTTTTAAGTCTATCAAACCCTAACCAAAATCCGCAAAAATCAATATTCATGTTTTTGAAGTTTCCTTAATCAACCTACGCATCAAAACGAAGCTAGTGATACTAGTAACACAATTAAAACATGAACTTTAACAATCAAACAACATTTAATCTTCCAAAATGCAAGATTAAGCAAACCCATTTCAAAGTTCATATTAGTTACTCCAAATCGACAAATCGAGCAAACAAAACATATATTCATGTTATACACGAGCCATAGACACTAACTAACACAATTTCAAGTCAAAAACACGAATTTAAAGAAAAATTAGTGATTTTAGAAAGTTACCCAAAATGGATGAAATTGGCACCAAATCGAAGAGGATGATGAGAGGATCACGAATATGTTGTCGGATTTGTTGTGAGCTTCCAAGATTGAATTTAGATGATGAATGATTGAATTGGGTGTTTGTGTGTGTGTTCTTGCTAGAGAGAAAGAGAGAGAGGTGGGGGTGATTGAATGGTGGTGATTGGGGTGGACTAGTTGACCTAGTCAACTAGTTTGCCCCGTGTCAATTTTAGTCCCTCGAGTTTAGAAGCGGGTGCGGGATTTAACCGATCGAATATTTTTAAAACGCAAGTTAACGAGGGATGTTATAATTAAATGACGGAATTATTATGAATGTTAGTCAACGGAAACTACGAATTTAAATAACGAAAGGTATTATTTAAAAAAAAAGACGGTGTTAAAAATAAATTTAACGGAAAAAGGCGGGATGTTACATTACCTACACCTTAAAAGAAATTTCGTCCCGAAATTTAGTTGGAAGTAGTAGTTGTTGAATCTTCCTCGAGATCTTGCGTTGCCAATTCTACGAGTGAGGGAGAAGTACGTCCTAGGGTATTTCAACGAATTTTGACGGTCGGGATCATATATTGTTTTAAGGTTGGCTTCACGATTTATGGTTTCAACCGGTCCTTCTAGGAATGAAGTTTATCGTCGATAGTAAGCTCATCGAAAAGGAATAACAAGTTCTTGTTTCGCAAAACACGTCTTTAAGTTGATACATCGAATGTAGGATAAACGGAGACTCAAAATGAGTCGGAAAATCTAAACGGCTAGCAACGGGTCCAAAACACCCCAAGAATTTAAAGGGTCAAAATATCGCGGATTTAGCTTCCTACGTTTTCCCGAAACGGATTGCACCTTTCCAAGGTGCGACTCTTAACGTGACGCGGTTTCCCACGTGGAATTTGAAATGTTTACGTCTAACATCGGCGTAGCTCTTGGTGATTACGAGTCGCGTAGGGTTTTACCTGAATATGAATAAATTTTCTCGGTTGCTCATGAATAACCTCGGCCCCGGTGAATTGATCATCGTTTACTTGGTTCGACAAAGGAGAATGACGTTTCCGGTCACATGTGGTTTCAAAAGGAGTGACGTTAAAACTCGAATGAAAATCATTGTAGTACGAGGATTCGGTTTAAGGAAAATACTTTTCTCAAGTAAATTTGAAGTTGGTAATACAAACTTGTATTATGGTTCCCAAGGTTTAAATCGCATGTTTGTTCGGTCCGTCGGGTTGTGGATGGTACGCGGTACTCATGTCTAAACGCGGTCCCGAGGCTTTTTGTAAGGTACTCCAAAATCTAGAAGTGAAACGAGGATCTCGATCCGAAACGGGGTACATTTCCCTAAGGCATATTGAACAAGTTTGCTAGGAATTGAAAACGTTAGCTAGGACAAGTTTCTCAAGAAAATTCGCGTCGCGGAAGATTTATCGGTTTTCAAATACGTTCGTCGAGACTATTCACCCTCGAGGCGAATACTAGTATAACGTGGAGAGTCCCTCCCTCCATTGGGAGTTTAGAATAAAGATTTCCTGAACCGGAAGTACGAGTGTGGTGAGAGAGAAGTTTCGCCCCGATGTGAGCATAACGAGTAAATTGTAGTTAGTCAACAAGACTGCGCGAGGACGAGCTAGTATACCCGTGTGACATACGGTTGAAGTCGAATGGAATCGGTAATTCATTCGGAAGCATAAATACAGTTCGACAAAAGTCAAAGGTGTGTCCCCGGTATGGTTGTTATCAATATTCTCGGAGTTTTCAGATGTCCAAACATGAAAGGATGAAGTCATGTACATGGCACATGGTGGTGTTTAGGTTGATCGAGTCTAACCACCATCACGCGTCACTAGAACTTTGGTATGTCTTACCGTAATATAACTACGTTGATCGAGTGTAGTTATATTATGCTAACTCATACCTCCCTTCCCACATCACTCCATAGATTCAAGTTCGTGTCATCGCGAAAATCTAAAATAAACAAAATGTAACGACGTCTCAAACGTGACTCGTATTAAATCGAAAGAATTGGTGCAACTCTGAAGATGCGTTCCCCAAGGGAAGTGTATAGTTGATTGTTCACGTCAATGTGGTTCGAGTCAGACAATATGTATTTAGGTACGAAAAGAGTAACGAGTCATGATAACGAGTAGCACGCAACCGTAGTGATAAATGTTGATGACGATACTCACCTAGAGTAGTGATGGTAGTAACACCAAAAAGTAGATAGTAAGAAACACCAGTGGGAAACCGATAGTAAGTTGAAACGGTGGCAAATAACAATCCGGGAGACAGAGTTCCCGAACAAGTGTGACTAATGAAGTCGTCGTCATCCATACGTGTATGAATCATGAATTTACGTGTGTTACCAAAAAGTGGCGGAATACGAGTTCGTATGATGAAGGTTGGGTACCATTAAAAAGTTTTCCTAAGAATGATTCAAGTATAATGCACAAGTAGTCAAGTAAGTGCTATCTATAGCAAATGTATGTCAGAATGCAAATGCTAACTATCTGGTTGTAGTCTAGACTCACTAATGCGTCCTAACGACTCTGTTAGACACACTAATGCACGTCCTAGTTCCCTACAACCAACGCTCTGATACCACTTGTAACGACCCGACCAAAACCGTTATTGACGGCGTCGTTAACTTAGGTCCCGTTGCGTGGTCGTAGTCCCTATATGAGACTCGTTTGACCAAAATTATGTCGTATTCATTTGAAAGGTACAAGACTTGCAAGTTTAGTTTACAAAACCGTTCGACAACAAGTCTAAGTTTACAAAAGTCATAAAGTATAAATGAAATAACTTGCGACATAATATAAGTTGAAAAACACAGTTGCTATAAATAGCGTAAGTATGTAAACAAAAGTTTGAATCCAAAAGTGCTATCCCTAGCGTATGTATGTATGTATGCTTGACCCCAAGCAAGAAATCAGAGTGTATGCATGTATACTCGACTCCAAGCAAGTATGAGTGTACGCGGAAGCATGTATCAAATAGCCAAGTATGAACCTGAGAAACATATAGAAAACTGTCAACGAAAAACGTTGGTGAAATCATAGGTGTTTGTAATAAACGTTGTTTTTGAACCACAAGATTTAGTATTCCCATAACGTTGATTATCATAATCGTTTGCATTCCAAAAGTATGGTTCGCGAGCACCCAATTATCAAGACTTAACGTTTCCTTCCATAGAACCCCATCACAATAGTGTTAGAACATACACTATTTCTCGAAAATATATTTCATCCGTAGACGGTAGCGAACCGTCCGTAATGAGGGTTTGTCAAACCCGTATGGCCACACAATATAAGTTCTCGCTTACACCTTGCAAGTGTAACTAATGATAATCGAATTGAGGATTTTTGTTCTAACTCGCTGTGGAATGTTTGTTTTCCTTGTACTTGTGTTCAAAGTATAAAAGTAAGTAGTACAAAATGTAACAAAGTATATGTTTCTCAGCCCACAATTTAAAAGTATAAAAAGTTGTTGAAAAGGTGGGACTATGATCTCACCTCGAGTGCACGAGTATAAAAGTACTTCACAAAGTAACGTATGCATGAAAGTTGCTTAGCCTTGACCTAAACAAGTAAGTTGTATCAATTAACCGGTTACGACACAAGGTCGGGTGAAATGTGTTCAATTAGTCCTATGGCTCGTTACGACTCGATTAAGTATAGCATGTGAATCACGTTGTCAAGTTTCATACAAGAAACAAGTATAAAAGCATGTTAGAATGATTGTATAAAAGTTTGGTTAAGTTTGACTAAAAGTCAAACTTGGTCAAAGTCAACGAAAAAGTCAACGCGTTCGGGTCGGGTCCCGAACTATTTTTCTATGCTAAATATTCATATACAAGTATATTAAAACAAGTTTCATGTGAATCGGAGGTCGGTAGCTAGTCAAACATTTCGCGTGAAATGCGCCAAACAAAGCAGAATCTGGCCAGGCCAATCCGCGCGCCGCGCGGGGATGGGGCGCGCCGCGCCACCATCTGGGCAGAGATTTCTGGTCAGTTTTTCAAAGTATGCACGAACCCAACTTCAAATACCCATAAATCCTAAACCGTAAACATCCAAAACAAGTATCTTATATCGTTGGAAAGGTATTTTGACAAGGAATACAACTAACCACTTTTCATCAAGCAAAAACATTATTTACAATAACCGAAAACTCATCAATTGATCAAGAAAGGTTTATTTTCAAAGTTTCAAGTTCGTAAAACGTATTTTATGATTCGGGAATCCAATTTACACATACGATATGCCGTTTTGAAGGTAATGAAGCATACATTACAACTAAACACTTACTAATAACATTTCATGGCATTCGAAACATCAAAAGCTCGTTTTAAGTCTATCAAACCCTAACCAAAATCCGCAAAAATCAATATTCATGTTTTTGAAGTTTCCTTAATCAACCTACGCATCAAAACGAAGCTAGTGATACTAGTAACACAATTAAAACATGAACTTTAACAATCAAACAACATTTAATCTTCCAAAATGCAAGATTAAGCAAACCCATTTCAAAGTTCATATTAGTTACTCCAAATCGACAAATCGAGCAAACAAAACATATATTCATGTTATACACGAGCCATAGACACTAACTAACATAATTTCAAGTCAAAAACACGAATTTAAAGAAAAATTAGTGATTTTAGAAAGTTACCCAAAATGGATGAAATTGGTACCAAATCGAAGAGGATGATGAGAGGATCACGAATATGTTGTCGGATTTGTTGTGAGCTTCCAAGATTGAATTTAGATGATGAATGATTGAATTGGGTGTTTGTGTGTGTGTTCTTGCTAGAGAGAAAGAGAGAGAGAGGTGGGGGTGATTGAATGGTGGTGATTGGGGTGGACTAGTTGACCTAGTCAACTAGTTTGCCCCGTGTCAATTTTAGTCCCTCGAGTTTAGAAGCGGGTGCGGGATTTAACCGATCGAATATTTTTAAAACGCAAGTTAACGAGAGATGTTATAATTAAATAACGGAATTATTATGAATGTTAGTCAACGGAAACTACGAATTTAAATAACGAAAGGTATTATTTAAAAAAAAAGACGGTGTTAAAAATAAATTTAACGGAAAAAGGCGGGATGTTACACTAAGTTTACTTGAAGAAAAACTTTACAGAACTGACCAAGCTAAAGTAGTCTTAGATGGCCACATTTCTAAACAACCTCTGTTCTTGAATCTACCCGAAAACACCAGGGGTTAGGGTTTAAAAATCCTCAAATACAGTCCAAGATCTCCAAAGCCGAACCTTGTTTATATAATAGTAGATACATTAAGATAGGTTTGCCAGAGAGACTCACTTTTGCCAATGAAAGTGAGATTGAGGAAAGAATAGCCAATCGATCAACAAAAATGAAACGTGAGGTGTCGTTAATTTATGACAAAATAAATGCAAATTACATGAGAAAAGATGGTTCATATTATAGCACACCTCTCGATTTATTCAATGATTTTGAAAGTTTGAATGCTCAAAATAGTCCTAAAAAGCGTATAATCTATTTACCAATATTGGTTTTAGAAAGATACATCATCAGTCTGGAGGACGAACTTGATCAAAACAAAATCAAATATTTTGACAATAAACTCAAATTTCAAATGATCATTAGGGCTTTACAACACCAAATCTCTGTCATTGAATCCCAAAACAACAATCTGGTCTCCAATGTTCATAAATTTGAAAATCAAATTGCAAATCAAATTGTTAATTTTTGTGAATTGATTTCAAAGAACACTGAATCACGGGACTCAAACCCAAAATCCGTGAATGATACCATCAATTGTGAAGGTCTAGCACAAGAACTCAAAGACTTTAGTGATTCTCTTTTGATCAAATTTGACATTGTTGAACGCAGGTTAGAATCATCTAGGTCCAAATCTCTAGATCACTTCTTAGAATCTCAATCCAAGATTCCAGAAGTTAAGGTAGAACCACAACCCGAGAAAGAACCTATCTCTTTAGGAGCTCAGGATGTTGAGGCTGACCTTACTCAATTTGTTGATAAGCTAGAACGAGAAAACATAGATCTTCAGGTTAAATGTGAGACCTACAAGAAAACTCTAGCAACAATTGAGAAGATGCATGTAGTTCCCAAAGAAGAACCCACTTTTGATTTTAAAGACTCTGTAGTAGTTTCTATTGATGACCTTGTCTTAGAAATTTGGGAGTTAAAAGCTCATGTGAATCTACTTAAGGAAGAGAATGAGACCTTGCATGACCAATGTGATTCACTGGAAAGTATGGACTTCGTGACCAAGACCATATATTCAAAACCTGGTTCTTACAAGATCTGTCCTGGTACTGAGACTATACTGACCTCCACTGACACTCCAAAATCAAATGTGTCAGTTGGTTCCCGAGTTACAAAGTCTGAGTTGTCCAATGCTTCAATGTCTACTTCCAAGGCTGTGAAAAAGCATGTGACTTTTGCCAAGACCAATCCCAAACCCATAGCCTTCCAATCCTCAATGTCCTCAAAGACTACTTTACCAAAAACACCAAAGACCTTGGAGGCACCAAAACTAAAAGACAACGGTCCTCCTAAGCCTACACATGCACTGAGGAAATCCCCCATGAAACCAAAAGTTCACCTGGATACCTCAGCCAAAAGGTTCTCTAACCCCAAACCAAAAGAACGAGGTTCTCCAAAGTCAACGGTGACTCCGAGAAAAACATCCTCAAAAACAAACGAACCCAAAGTTACTCAACCCAAACCAAAGGAATTTAACGTTTCCCTACCCGTAGCATCCAAGTTCCCAAGCAAAACGATTTACTCCGGTTACCAGACCAACATCAACCGTCCATTTCTGGAAACAACTTATGGAAAAAATGGGGAGATTACGGGGCTTCGCGATCAATATGGTTGGCTTCCACACAAACCCATGAAGCCATCCATGTAGTGACCCGAACTTTTCCATGTTTATATATATTAATTGAGATTGATATTTACATGATTAAATGTTTCCAACATGTTAAGCAATCAAACTTTTTAAGACTTGATTAATTGAAATATGTTTCATATAGACAATTGACCACCCAAGTTGACCGGTGATTCACGAACGTTAAAACTTGTAAAAACTATATGATGACATATATATAGATATATATATAGTTAACATGATACTATGATAAGTAAACATATCATTAAGTATATTAACAATGAACTACATATGTAAAAACAAGACTACTAACTTAATGATTTTTAAACGAGACATATATGTAACGATTATCGTTGTAAAGACATTTAATGTATATATATATATCATATTAAGAGATATTCATACATGATAATATCATGATAATATAATAATTTAAAATCTCATTTGATATTATAAATATTGGGTTAACAACATTTAACAAGATCGTTAACCTAAAGGTTTCAAAACAACACTTACATGTAATGACTAACGATGACTTAACGACTCAGTTAAAATGTATATACATGTAGTGTTTTAATATGTATTTATACACTTTTAAAAGACTTCCATACACTTATCAAAATACTTCTACTTAACAAAAATGCTTACAATTACATCCTCGTTCAGTTTCATCAACAATTCTACTCGTATGCACCCGTATTCGTACTCGTACAATACATAACTTTTAGATGTATGTACTATTGGTATATACACTCCAATGATCAGCTCTTAGCAGCCCATGCGAGTCACCTAACACATGTGGGAACCATCATTTGGCAACTAGCATGAAATATCTCATAAAATTATAAAAATATGAGTAATCATTCATGACTTATTTACATGAAAACAAAATTACATATCCTTTATATCTAATCCATACACCAACGACCAAAAACACCTACAAACACTTCCATTCTTCAATTTTCTTCATCTAATTGATCTCTCTCAAGTTCTATCTTCAATTTCTAAGTGTTCTTCATAAATTCTACAAGTTCTAGTTACATAAAATCAAGAATACTTTCAAGTTTGCTACCTCACTTCCAATCTTGTAAGGTGATCATCCAACCTCAAGAAATCTTTGTTTCTTACAGTAGATTATCATTCTAATACAAGGTAATAATCATATTCAAACTTTGGTTCAATTTCTATAACTATAACAATCTTATTTCAAGTGATGATCTTACTTGAACTTGTTTTCGTGTCATGATTCTGCTTCAAGAACTTCGAGCCATCTAAGGATCCGTTGAAGCTAGATCCATTTTTCTCTTTTCCAGTAGGTTTATCCAAGGAACTTAAGGTAGTAATGATGTTCATAACATCATTCGATTCATACATATAAAGCTATCTTATTCGAAGGTTTAAACTTGTAATCACTAGAACATAGTTTAGTTAATTCTAAACTTGTTCGCAAACAAAAGTTAATCCTTCTAACTTGACTTTTAAAATCAACTAAACACATGTTCTATATCTAACTGATATGCTAACTTAATGATTTAAAACCTGGAAACACGAAAAACACCGTAAAACCGGATTTACGCCGACGTAGTAACACCGCGGGCTGTTTTGGGTTAGTTAATTAAAAACTATGATATACTTTGATTTAAAAGATGTTATTCTGGGAAAATGATTTTTATTATGAACATGAAACTATATCCAAAAATTATGGTTAAACTCAAAGTGGAAGTATGTTTTCTAAAATGGTCATATAGACGTCGTTCTTTCGACTGAAATGACTACCTTTATAAAAACGACTTGTAACTTATTTTTCCGACAATAAACCTATAATTTTTATGTTTAGATTCATAAAATAGAGTTCAATATGAAACCATAGCAATTTGATTAACTCAAAACGGATTTAAAATGAAGAAGTTATGGGTAAAACAAGATTGGATAATTTTTCTCATTTTAGCTACGTGAAAATTGGTAACAAATCTATTCCAACCATAACTTAATCAACTTGTATTGTATATTATGTAATCTTGAGATACCATAGACACGTATACAATGTTTCGACCTATCATGTCGACACATCTATATATATTTCGGAACAACCATAGACACTCTATATGTGAATGTTGGAGTTAGCTATACAGGGTTGAGGTTGATTCCAAAATATATATAGTTTGAGTTGTGATCAATACTGAGATACGTATACACTGGGTCATGGATTGATTCAAGATAATATTTATCGATTTATTTCTGTACATCTAACTGTGGATAACTAGTTGTAGGTTACTAACGAGGACAGCTGACTTAATAAACTTAAAACATCAAAATATATTAAAAGTGTTGTAAATATATTTTGAACATACTTTGATATATATGTATATATTGTTATAGGTTCGTGAATCAACCAGTGGCCAAGTCTTACTTCCCGACGAAGTAAAAATCTGTGAAAGTGAGTTATAGTCCCACTTTTAAAATCTAATATTTTTGGGATGAGAATACATGCAGGTTTTATAAATGATTTACAAAATAGACACAAGTACGTGAAACTATATTCTATGGTTGAATTATCGAAATCGAATATGCCCCTTTTTATTAAGTCTGGTAATCTAAGAATTAGGGAACAGACACCTTAATTGACGCGAATCCTAAAGATAGATCTATTGGGCCTAACAAACCCCATCCAAAGTACCGGATGCTTTAGTACTTCGAAATTTATATCATATCCGAAGGGTGTTCGGGAATGATGGGGATATTCTTATATATGAATCTTGTTAATGTCGGTTACCAGGTGTTCACCATATGAATGATTTTTATCTCTATGTATGGGATGTGTATTGAAATATGAAATCTTGTGGTCTATTATTATGATTTGATATATATAGGTTAAACCTATAACTCACCGACATTTTTGTTGACGTTTTAAGCATGTTTATTCTCAGGTGATTATTAAGAGCTTTCGCTGTCGCATACTTAAATAAGGACGAGATTTGGAGTCCATGCTTGTATGATATTGTGTAAAAACTGCATTCAAGAAACTTATTTTGTTGTAACATATTTGTATTGTAAACCATTATGTAATGGTCGTGTGTAAACAGGATATTTTAGATTATCATTATTTGATAATCTACGTAAAGCTTTTTAAACCTTTATTGATGAAATAAAGGTTATGGTTTGTTTTAAAATGAATGCAGTCTTTAAAAAACGTCTCATATAGAGGTCAAACCCTCGCAACGAAATCAATTAATATGGAACGTTTTTAATCAATAAGAACGGGACATTTCAGTTGGTATCCGAGCGTTGGTCTTAGAGAATCAGAATTTTGCATTAATGTGTCTTATCGAGTTTGTTAGGATGCATTAGTGAGTCTGGACTTCGACCGTGTTTACTTGAAAAATGATTGCTTAACAAATTTTGTTGGAAACTATATATTTTTAACATGTGAATATTATGTGATATATTAATCTCTTAACGCGTTTGATATTATGTGATAGATGTCTACCTCTAGAACAAGTCCCATTGACTCACCTAATAATAATGAAGAGTCAAATGTAAATTGGAATGATTCGTGGACTGATTCACAAGTTCCCGAAGAGGAACCGGAAGAAGAGTCGGAACCGGAAGAAGAATCGGAACCGGAAGAAGAATCGGAATCGGATGAAGAAATAGAACCGGTGGGGGAAATAATAAAACGGTTAAGTAAAAGAAAATCCTCAACCAACCGACCAAGGTTAATTATGGTCAATGGTGTTTCCGCCAAGGAAGCAAAATATTGGGAGGATTACCAATTCTCCGATGAATCGGATTCCGACGAGAATTCCGTTGATGTTATAGAAATTACCCCAACTGAATTTAAAAAGACAAAAGAAAATAATAAGGGAAAGGGCATAAAAATAGAGAAATCTAATTCCAACCCCGATGAACTTTATATGTATCGTCAACCCCCGAAGTCCTTAAGTTGTAACAATGACCCGGGAACCTCTAAACCACCAGGTTTTCTAAACCAATGTGGAAAACGACGGCTCGTATTAGGGGAACATCATATATCCCTAGAAACTTGGCAAAACGAACCAAAACCAAATAAGAAGAAACAAATGAGTCGGAATAAGATAGTTGTATTCGTGTGGTGTAATATATGTAATATAGTGTGCTTATGCTTTATGATATATGTAAAAATTGCTTGTATTAATAAGTATTTTTTTTATGAATCTAACTCTTGTCTATTTTACAGTATAAAAACACAAAATGGATAGACAACCCAATATTTTAAGAGACCTACCCGGAGACATGATTGATGAAATCTTGTCTAGAGTCGGTCAGAATTCTTCGGCACAACTATTTAAGGCGAGATCAGTTTGTAAGACATTCGAAGAACGTTTGAAGAATGCCTTGGTTTATAAAAGGCTTTCGTTCGAAAGATGGGGGATATCACATTGGGAAATCCATAAGTTACGATGTGTTTACTTTGACGCATATATTGCGGGGAACCCAAATGCTATTTTACGCAATGGGTTAAGAAATTATTTTGACTCAATATATCCGAATATTGGACTTCGTGATTTAGAAAAAGCGGCTAACATGCAACATAAAGAAGCATGTTATGCTTACGGATTAGTAATGTTCGCTTCTCACCAAAGTGAGAACAAGAACATCGGGCTACAACTATTAAACAAAACGTTCCCATAAGTGACGGAGTCGGTAATTGGGGTAAGAAATGAGGTTTTTAGATTGTTACGGGACTGTTGGACATTACGTAACCCTCGTCCCTTTGACGATGTTACAACACGCTGTCTTATCAACGGCCATAACGGTTATGTTCCACAAGACCAAGGATGGGAAGTAATCCTAGTAAAACCAGAATGCATGACTTGTTTTTGGACGTATGAATTACGTGTCTTTATTGCCTTTGCTGAACGACTTGTGTACTAGCTAGAATTATCTTCACAACCATCTTGTATCAAATTTATTGTGTGCTATATTTCATGCTATATGTAAAATAAGCGGTATTGTAAGTTTGTAAAATATTGTGTAAAAGTTTGAACGCGAAATATTATTATAATCAGTTTTTCATATAGAATTGTAGTAGTTGAATTGTATATTAGCTACTAAGTATGAACTTAACGGGTAGGTACTACCCGAATTTAAACTTATAAAACGCTAATATGAAGAAAAAGCTTTTATAAATGAGTTCATATTATGCTACGAAATACTATTAACTACTCTTAATATTCTGTATGATTAACTTGTTCCATTTTACTATTTTGAAGGAAATGGCACCGACTACCAAACATAGCCGCAGTACAGGCTGCGCTACATACCAACAATAACCTTGGATCTAGCAGTACAGGAAATCGTGTAGGATGCACCTACAAAGAATTCACTGCCTGCAAACCTTTGGAATTTGATGGAACCGAAGGACCGATCGGATTGAAACGGTGGACCGAGAAGGTCGAATCGGTGTTTGCCATAAGTAAGTGTACTGAAGAGGACAAAGTGAAGTACGCTACGCATACCTTCACAGGTTCTGCGTTAACATGGTGGAATACCTATCTAGAGCAAGTGGGACAAGACGATGCGTACGCACTACCGTGGTCAGCATTCAAGCACTTGATGAACGAGAAGTACCGTCCCAGAACCGAGGTCAATAAGCTCAAGACAGAACTTAGAGGGTTACGAACCCAAGGATTTGATATTACCACGTACGAAAGACGATTCATAGAATTGTGCCTATTGTGTCCGGGAGCATTCGAAGATGAGGAAGAGAAGATCGACGCGTTTGTGAAAGGATTACCGGAAAGAATCCAAGAAGATATAAGTTCACACGAGCCCGCCTCCATACAACAGGCATGTAGAATGGCTCACAAACTAGTGAACCAGATTGAAGAAAGAATTAAAGAACAGACTGCTGAAGAGGCCAATGTGAAGCAAGTCAAAAGAAAGTGGAAGGAAAACGGTGATAAGAATCACCAATACAATAACAACAGCAATTACAACAATAATCGCAACAATTATCACAACAATCGTAACATCAATCGCAACTACAACAAACGACCCAACAAAAACAACAACAACAACAACAACAACAACAACAACAACAGCAACTACAACAATCATCCCAACAACAATAATAACCGCAACAACAACAACAATAAGAAGCAGCTATGCCAAAGGTGTGAAAAGTATCACTCGGGGTTCTGCACCAAATTTTGCAACAAGTGTAAAAGAAATGGTCATAGTGCGGCGAAGTGTGAGGTCTACGGACCAGGGGTTAATAGAACGAAAGGAATAAATGGTGTCGGAACGAGTAATGGCGGAGCAAGTAGTGTCGGAGCAAGTTATGCCAATGTAGTTTGTTATAAATATGGAAAACCGTGCCACATTATTAGAAATTGCCCGAACCAGGAGAACACGAATGGACAAGGCCGCGGAAGAGTTTTCAATATTAATGCGGCAGAGGCACAGGAAGACCCGGAGCTTGTTACGGGTACGTTTCTTATTGACAATAAATCAGCTTACGTTTTATTTGATTCGGGTGCGGATAGAAGCTATATGAGTAGAGATTTTTGTGCTAAATTAAGTTGTCCATTGACGCCTTTGGATAGTAAATTTTTACTCTAATTAGAAAATGGTAAATTAATTTCAGCAGATAATATATGTCGGAATCGAGAAATTAAACTGGTTAGCGAAACATTTAAGATTGATTTGATACCAGTAGAGTTAGGGAGTTTTGATGTGATAATCGGTATGGACTGGTTGAAAGAAGTGAAAGCAGAGATCGTTTGTTACAAAAATGCAATTCGCATTATACGAGAAAAAGGAAAACCCTTAATGGTGTACGGAGAAAAGGGAAACACGAAGCTACATCTTATTAGTAATTTGAAGGCACAAAAACTAATAAGAAAAGGTTGCTATGCTGTTCTAGCACACGTCGAGAAAGTACAAACTGAAGAAAAGAGCATCAATGATGTTCCCATTGCAAAAGAATTTCCCGATGTATTTTCGAAAGAATTACCGGGATTACCCCCACATCGATCCGTTGAATTTCAAATAGATCTTGTACCAGGAGCTGCACCAATAGCTCGTGCTCCTTACAGACTCGCACTCAGCGAGATGAAAGAACTGCAAAGCCAATTACAAGAACTTTTAGAGCGTGGTTTCATTCGACCAAACACATCACCGTGGGGAGCTCCTGTTTTGTTTGTCAAGAAGAAAGATGGTACATTCAGGTTATGTATCGACTACCGAGAGTTGAACAAACTTACCATCAAGAACCGCTACCCACTACCGAGAATCGACAACTTATTTGATCAACTACAAGGCTCGTCTGTTTATTCAAAGATTGACTTACGTTCCGGGTATCATCAAATGCGGGTGAAAGAAGATGATATTCCAAAGACTGCTTTCAGAACACGTTACGGTCATTACGAGTTTATGGTCATGCCGTTTGGTTTAACTAATGCACCAGCTGTGTTCATGGACCTTATGAACCGAGTGTGTGGACCATACCTTGACAAGTTTGTCATTGTTTTCATTGATGACATACTTATTTACTCAAAGAATGACCAAGAACACGGTGAACATTTAAGAAAGGTGTTAGAAGTATTGAGGAAGGAAGAATTGTACGCTAAGTTTTCAAAGTGTGAATTTTGGTTGGAAGAAGTTCAATTCCTCGGTCACATAGTGAACAAAGAAGGTATTAAGGTGGATCCGGCAAAGATAGAAACTGTTGAAAAGTGGGAAACCCCGAAAGCTGCGAAACACATACGCCAGTTTTTAGGACTAGCTGGTTACTACAGAAGGTTCATCCAAGACTTTTCCAGAATAGCAAAACCCTTGACTGCATTAATGCATAAAGGGAAGAAATTTGAATGGAATGATGAACAAGAGAAAGCGTTTCAGTTATTGAAGAAAAAGCTAACTACGGTACCTATATTGTCATTGCCTAAAGGGAATGATGATTTTGTGATTTATTGTGACGCATCAAAGCAAGGTCTCGGTTGTGTATTAATGCAACGAACGAAGGTGATTGCTTATTGATAATGCTAAAAACGAACATATATTTCATAGCATTATTCCTCAAGAAAGACAAGCTTTTAGTTGCAATTGTTCTATTTACAAGTGATATTCATTTAAATAATAAAAGGTGAAGACAAAAGACAGATTCGACGAATTGAAGACGCAAACGACCAAAAAGCTCAAAAGTACAAAAGACAATCAAAGAGGTTCCAATTATTGATAAGAAACGTCTCGAAATTACAAGAGTACAAGATTCAAAACGCAAAATACAAAATATAAAATTGTACGCAAGGACGTTCGAAAATCCGGAACCGGGACCAGAGTCAACTCTTAACGCTCGACGCAACGGACTAAAAATTACAAGTTAACTATGCATATAAATATAATATAATATATAATTAATTATATTAATTATATATATATTATATATATATATATTATAAAACCGTCGGCAGAGAAACTCCAAGGGTGTGAGCTGTAAATACATTCTCCGCGACTCGCGAAGTTTGAAGGGGATTTTGCCGCGAGTCGCGGAGCCCCAAATTTCAACTCTGGCTATAAAGCAAACCGAATTCTGATCAAAATTTCATATTCTATTTTCTCTCTTCTCTCATATATACGTAATATATATATATATATATATATATATATATATATATATATATATATATATATATATAATTTATATTTTAATTTTAATTTTAATTCTAATAATAAGGGTATGTTAGCGAATGTTGTAAGGGTGTAAGTCGAAATTCTGTCCGTGTAACGCTACGCTATTTTTAATCATTGTAAGTTATGTTCAACCTTTTTACATTAATGTCTCGTAGCTAAGTTATTATTATGCTTATTTAAAACGAAGTAATCATGATGTTGGGCTAATTACTAAAATTGGGTAATTGGGCTTTGTACCATAATTGGGGTTTGGACAAAAGAACGACACTTGTGGAAATTAGACTATGGGCTATTAATGGGCTTTATATTTGTTTAACTAAATGAAAGTTTGTTAATGTTAATATAAAGATTTACAATTGGGCGTCCCTATAAATTACCATATACACTCGATCGGACACGATGGGCGGGGTATTTATATGTACGAATAATCGTTCATTTAACCGGACACGGGAATGGATTAATAGCCACTAGAATAATTAAAACAGGGGTGAAATTACATTCAAGGGTAATTGGTGTAATTGTTAACAAAGTAGTAAAACCTTGGTTTACACGCAGTCGATAACCTGGTGTATTCATTAAACAAAGTATTAAAACCTTGTTACAATTCGAATCCCCAATTAGTTGGAATATTTAACTTCGGGTATAATAATAATTTGATGAGGACACTCGCACTTTATATTTATGACTGATGGACTGTTATGGACAAAAACCAGACGGACATATTAAATAATCCAGGATAAAGGACAATTAACCCATGGGCATAAAACTAAAATCAACACGTCAAACATCATGATTACGGAAGTTTAAATAAGCATAATTCTTTTATTTCATATTTAATTTCCTTTATTTTATATTTAATTGCACTTCTAATTATCGCACTTTTATTTATTGTTATTTAATCGCACTTTTAATTATCGTACTTTTTAATTATCGCAATTTTATTTTATCGCATTTTTATTATTCGCAATTTCATTATCGTTATTTACTTTACGCTTTAATTTAAGTCTTGTATTTATTTTATATTTTACATTAGGTTTTAACTGCGACTAAAATCTTAAAATCGACAAACCGGTCATTAAACGGTAAAAACCCCCCTTTATAATAATAATATTACTTATATATATGTTTGTATTTTTATAAAAGTAAACTAATATAGCGTTGAGCTTTGTTTAAAGATTTCCCTGTGGAACGAACCGGACTTACTAAAAACTACACTACTGTACGATTAGGTACACTGCCTATAAGTGTTGTAGCAAGGTTTAAGTATATCCATTCTATAAATAAATAAATATCTTGTGTAAAATTGTATCGTATTTAATAGTATTTCCTGCTAAAATTAATAACTATTTTATATACACCTCGCATAACATCAAGTTATTTTTGGCGCCGCTGCCGGGGATCACTCTTAAACGCCGGAAGCGCAACGCTAATATAAAAAAAGGATTTTTAGTTAACTTTTATTAAAATTCGCTTTTGTAAAAATACGTTTTAATTATTCAAAAATATAAAAAGAAAAACAAAAATATAAGTATTTTTTTTAAGATTTTGTTAAATATTTAAGTTTTATAAGTTTCTTTATTTTTATTTTAGTTTATAAAAATATAAGTTTAATTTTAATATCTTTTATTTATATAAAAATTAAAAACAGAAAATAAAATAAATAAATAAATAAAGAAAAACGCGTTGAAGATAAAACCTGTCAACTGAATTTCTGAACCCCGCGACTCGCGGGGTTTGAAGCACTAAATACAGCAACTCGCGGAGCTTCTCTGACACGCGAACAGATGCCCTAATTCAGCATTTATTACGAATTTTTAATTATTATTATTATTATTAACCCTAATTAATATTATAATTAAGTTTTATTTTAATTTAAGTTTTATTTAATTTATATTTTAGTTTAAATAAGTTTAATTAAATTGTAAAATTAGTAGTTTTATTAAATAAATAATATAAAAATAATATTTTTATAAAAATTGTACTTTTTACAACTTTTTGTATATTTTTATATTTTGTACCTTTTTAATCGTTGTAGCGTAATATTTGTATTTTTAGCTCATATTTAATTTTAAACTTAGTTTTTGCTATAGTTATTTTTACTCCTAGATTTTTAGGCTTTGCCGTAGAATTCCTTAAGTGCTTTTTCTTTAGACTAAGATTTAGGTGCTTTAGAATTTTGCGACGCCTTTTTAAGTTTTAGTTTCTTTTTAAGTTATTTCCATTTGGGATTTAGTTTTTCCTGTAAGCTTTAATATTTTTAGACCTTTTACTATGTACCAATTATCATTCCAATTAGTAATTTCAATTTGCGATTATAATTTTAAGTTAGTTGTAGTAATAAGGTTAGGTTAGTCAAGTATTTTTAAGTTTTTATAAGTTTCTTTTATTTTTCCGTCACCTTTTATTTTTCAACCATTTTTTTTCTTTTTCGACCTTTTGCGACGAACTCTTTTTCTCTCTTATTTCTCGCTATTCTAGTTTTAGGACATAGATTTTTATTCTACTTCTTATCTAAATTTCTTAAAATTACGAAAATTTATTTTGAGTGGTTAAATTGATAGACATCAAAATTTTCTGGTTCGTAGTAATAGTTGGATTTGTACGTGGACCGGGTTATTGGAGCCAAACAGTCCTCAATTATATTGAGACCAAACGAATCCTGCCCCTCTGCTGCATCTTTTGGCTATTCGAAACGTGGGCAAAATCAGAAAAGTCTATTAATTGGATAACTTATTATAATTTTTCTTTCCTTTTAAAAACTAATAGGATATTCAGTGAATGCACCGAGCAAGACGTTCACCACCTTTTGTACGTTCACCACCTGTAACTAGATCAAGACATTTAGCAAATATAACCGCCGTTGATTTTTCTTTAGAATCGTCATCCAGTAGACCAAGTACTTCAGTTCAAATTTCCGATAATCCATTTTTTGAACCCAACCTCACAATTGAGAATCCAGAGAATATTCAGGAACGGTTCGTAGATCCTGAACCATTAAACTTTCCTCCGGAACCACCAATCATTCAAACAGAGATTGTTGAGGAACGAACCATTAAATCAGAATCATCTAGAGATACCGATTCAACAAATTCAATTATGGAGAATCTGGAACCTTTAAGTATGGAAGACCGAATGAGAGCTAAACGCACTGGCCAAGGTCACGCAATTACTCATCCAGACATTAATGCGCCAGATTATGAAATCAAAGGACAAATTCTACACATGGTGACTAATCAATGCCAATTTAGTGGTGCGCCGAAGGAAGATCCAAATGAACATCTACGTACCTTTAATAGGATCTGCACACTATTTAAAATTCGAGAAGTGGAGGATGAACAGATATATCTCATGTTATTTCCCTGGACTTTAAAGGGAGAAGCCAAAGATTGGTTGGAATCGTTACCTGAAGGGGCGATCGATACATGGGACGTTTTAATTGACAAATTTCTTAAACAATTCTTTCCTGCATCTAAAGCCGTAAGACTTCAAGCAGAAATTGTTACGTTCACACAGAAACCAATTGAAACTTTATATGAGGCGTGGACAAGATATGGAAAGTTGTTAAGAGGATGTCCGCAACATGGTTTAGACACCTGTCAAATAGTACAAATATTCTACTGAGGATGCGACATCACTACAAGGAAAGACATAGATATAGCAGCTGGTGGTTCTATTATGAAGAAAACCGAAACTGATGCTTACAAAATTATTGATAATACTGCTTCCCACTCACATGAGTGGCACCAAGAAAAAGACATCATTAGATCATCTAAAGCAACTAGAGCCGATTCTAGCCATGACTTAGATTCCATTTCCGCAAAGATAGATGCTGTGGAGAGACGAATGGAAAAGATGACTAAGGATATTCACTCAATACGAATTAGTTGTGAGCAGTGTGGAGGACCACATTTGACAAAAGATTGTCTCAGTATTGAATTAACAATGGAACAAAGAGAGAATATTTCATACATAAACCAAAGGCCTGGAAATAATTATCAGAATAATTATCAACCGCCAAGACCGATTTACAATCAAAACCAGAATTATAACCGAAATATTCCATACAACAACCAACAAGGTCCTAGCAATCAACAAGTATCCAATAATACTTACAATCAGCAAAGACCTAATTTTCAAAACAAACCACCACAACAAACCGATGATAAAAAGCCGAATTTAGAAGATATGATGACGAAGCTAGTTGAAACTCAAACGCAGTTTTTCACATCTCAGAAACAAACCAATGAACAAAATGCTCAAGCATTTAGAAATCAACAAGCTTCTATTCAAAATCTGGAACAAGAAGTAAGTAACCTAGCAAGGTTAATAGGTGAAAGAAAACCGGGAAGTTTACCTAGTGATACAAATGCTAACCCCCGGAATGAAACAGCTAAAGCCATTACCACAAGAAGTGGTACAACACTTAAACCACCGGAAATACCTGTAACTTCTGATGAAACCATTCCTACTCCACAAGAACCACAACCTGATCAAGATAAGGAAAAAGAACCGGTAGTTGAGAAGGTTAATGAAGATAACACAGTTAAAGATAAACCTTATGTTAAACCATACCAACCACCACTTCCTTACCCGAGTAAAATGAAGAAAGAAAAACTTGAAGCCGAGCAATCCAAATTCTTGGATATGTTTAAACAGATAAATGTAAATCTTCCTTTCATTGATGTGATTTCAGGAATGCCAAGATATGCTAAATTCTTGAAAGATCTAATCTCAAATAGAAAGAAAATGGAAGAACTCTCGGCTGTTACTATGAATGCTAATTGTTCAGCAGTGCTGTTGAATAAGATACCAGAAAAACTATCTGATCCAGGAAGTTTCACAATTCCATGTTTTCTGGGTAGTCTTAGTTCAATAGAAGCATTGGCAGACTTAGGTGCTAGTATAAATCTAATGCCGTATTCACTATACGCTAAACTAGACCTTGGAGAATTGAAACCAACCAGAATAAGCATACAACTAGCCGATAGATCAATAAAATATCCTAGAGGGATAATGGAGAACATGCTAGTTAAAGTTGGTACTTTAGTATTTCCAGTAGATTTTGTTGTTTTGGACATGGAAGAAGATTCTCAAGTTCCTCTCATATTAGGAAGACCATTCTTAAACACGGCTAAAGCAATGATAGACGTGTTCGGTAAGAAACTGACCCTAAGTATAGAGGATGAGAGTGTTACCTTTTCAGTTGATAGAGCAATGCAAAAACCACAATCTGCAGATGATACATGTTATTATATTCAAACTATAGATGCACATGCAGAATTATTAGAAGAATTTCCAGAATTACAAGGAACAAGAGAATGTTCTTTAGGAGAAGGTAATGAACCAATTGATGAAGCTGAAATGTTAGCTACACTTATAGCTAATGGATATGAACCAACAACAGAAGAAATTCAAATGCTAAAAGAAGAAGACAGATATCGATATAAATCATCGATAGAAGAACCTCCGAAATTAGAGTTAAAGCCACTTCCAAACCATTTGGAATACGCTTATTTACATGGTGAATCTGAATTACCTGTAATAATATCGTCTTCTCTTACTGAAAATGAGAAATCACAACTCATTTCTGTGTTGAAAGCTCATAAACCAGCCATTGCATGGAAGATTCATGATATTAAAGGAATAAGTCCTTCGTATTGCACACATAAAATCCTTATGGAAGAAGGTCATAAAACGTATGTGCAACGCCAACGAAGACTAAATCCTAATATGCAAGATGTAGTTAAGAAAGAGATTATTAAACTGCTAGATGCAGGTTTAATTTATCCAATCTCTGATAGTCCATGGGTAAGCCCAGTTCAATGCGTACCTAAGAAGGGTGGCATGACTGTCATTACAAATGAGAAAAATGAGCTTATTCCTACTAGGACTGTAACAGGATGGCGTGTGTGTATTGATTATAGAAAATTAAATGACGCCACCAGAAAAGATCACTTTCCCCTACCTTTCATAGATCAAATGTTGGAAAGATTAGCCGGAAATAGTTACTATTGTTTTCTAGATGGATTTTCCGGATATTTTCAAATTCCAATAGCACCCGAAGATCAAGAGAAAACCACATTCACGTGCCCTTATGGTACTTTGCTTACAAACGCATGCCATTTGGACTTTGTAATGCCCCTGCAACCTTTCAAAGGTGTATGATGGCGATTTTTCACGACATGATAGAAGAATGCATGGAAGTATTCATGGATGACTTTTCAGTCTTCGGTGATACATTTAAATCATGTCTAGTTAATCTGGAACGAATGCTAATTAGATGCGAAAAATCAAATCTAGTACTTAATTGGGAGAAATGCCATTTCATGGTTAAAGAAGGCATCGTTCTTGGACATAAAATTTCAAAAGAAGGAATTGAAGTGGATAGAGCTAAAGTAGATGTAATTGCTAAGCTTCCACATCCCACCAATGTTAGAGGAGTTAGGAGTTTTCTAGGGCATGTCGGTTTTTACCGACGTTTCATAAAAGATTTTTCTAAAATTGCCACTCCTATGAATAAACTCCTAGAAAAGGATGCGCCATTCATCTTTTCAGATGAATGTATCAAATCTTTTAATATTCTTAAAGAAAAACTCACTAATGCACCGATCATGATAACACCAAATTGGAATCTACCATTTGAACTAATGTGCGATGCAAGTGATTTTGCAATGGGAGCCGTTTTAGGACAAAGGATTGAAAAACGATTTCAACCTATATATTATGCTAGTAAGACGTTACAAGGAGCACAAACGAACTATACAACTACTGAAAAAGAACTCCTTGCTATTGTCTTTGCTTTTGACAAATTTCGTTCATATCTCGTTCTAGCAAAAACGGTGGTCTATACCGACCATTCTGCTCTTAGATACCTATTTTCAAAACAAGATGCTAAACCAAGATTAATCCGTTGGATCTTACTCTTACAAGAGTTTGATATTGAAATCCGAGATAAAAGAGGAGCAGAAAATCTCGCCGCTGATCATCTTTCTCGTCTTGAAAATCCCGAATTAGAAGTTCTAAATGAATCAGCCATACAAGACAACTTTCCTGATGAATATCTATTGAAGATAGATTATAAAGAAATCCCATGGTTTGCAGACTATGCAAACTACTTAGTTTGTGGATTCCTTGAAAAAGGATTATCGTACCAAAGACGAAAGAAATTCTTCAGTGATATTAAACACTATTTCTGGGAAGATCCACATCTGTTTAAAAGTTGTCCCGATGGAATAATACGCCGATGTGTATTTGGAGATGAAGCTAGTAAAATTTTAAACCATTGTCACACAGGACCAACAGGAGGGCATTATGGGCCTCAACTAACAGCAAGAAAAGTTTATGAAGCTGGATTCTATTGGCCTACAATTTACAAAGACGCACACCTTCTTTGCAAATCCTGTGATGCATGTCAAAGGGCCGGAAAAATAAGTCAACGTGATGAAATGCCACAAAATGTCATCCAAGTATGTGAAGTATTTGACATTTGGGGTATTGACTTTATGGGTCCATTTCCAAAATCTCATAATAATCTATATATACTCGTAGCCATTGATTATGTATCTAAATGGGCGGAAGCACAAGCTCTCCCAACTAACGATGCACGAGTTGTAGTCAACTTTTTAAAACGTCTTTTTGCAAGGTTTGGAACACCGAAAGCTTTAATAAGTGATCGGGGTACTCATTTCTGTAATAATCAACTTGAGAAAGTTCTTAAAAGATATGGAGTAACTCATAAAATCTCCACTGCATATCATCCACAAACAAGTGGACAAGTTGAAAATACAAACCGAGCTTTAAAACGTATTCTAGAGAAAACCGTAGGATCAAATCCGAAGGAATGGTCCATTAAATTGGAGGATGCACTCTGGGCTTTTAGAACAGCCTACAAAACTCCAATTGGAACCACACCTTTTAGACTTGTTTATGGAAAAGCATGTCATCTTCCAGTAGAAATTGAACACAAAGCATTTTGGGCTTTGAAGACATGTAATCTTGATTTACATGAAGCCGGACGTCTACGATTAAGTCAACTAAACGAATTAGAAGAATTAAGACATGAAGCATATGAAAATTCGTTAATCTATAAAGAAAGAACGAAGAAATGGCATGATAAAAGAATCAGAAGTTCAAAAGAATTTAAAGAAGGAGACAGAGTTCTTCTTTTCAATTCACGATTCAAGCTATTTCCTGGAAAATTGAAATCAAGATGGTCTGGACCATTCATAGTCAAAAGAGTTTTCCCATACGGAACGATAGAATTAATAAATTCAAATGGGATGGAATTTAAAGTTAATGGTCACAGAGTTAAACATTACATACATGGTCCGATGGAAGTCGACAACGAAGTTAATCACAATTTCGACACCACAGCTAACTAAGTGTGGGGAGAATCAAGTCTTTAAAGGATAATATGTATTTCTGTTAGAGTTAGATTGTCTGTTTTCGTGTAGTTCTCGAAAATGGAACCCGAATGGTCTTTCCCTAGCAGACCCTAAAGAACTAGTCTTCTCCCCCCATTCTGAATTTTTATTTTTTTTAGGTTTTTACAAAATGAAGACTGCCTGTGAACTAAACCATGGTCTAATGCTACACGCTTTGATCACTAAACGTAATAATGACATACTCCCGAGCGAATTAGTATCAGTAATCAGAGAAAGAATGGACGGAGTTAGAAAAGAATCCAGATGCGAAGATAATAAGTTACAATTTGGTAAAGGAAAATCAAAATCCGCAGCGAAAAGAAGAGCACGACACCTAGAACGATGTCACAAATGCGGAAAATGGTCACATGGAGGTAAATGTTCAAATAATCAAACCTATTCAAATACCGAATTTGTTACTTTATGCAGAGACGGACCGTTCATATGTTTAGAAGAAAAGACACTGAATGCTCGAGGTTACGCCTATGCAGCCATGGAAAACCAATTAAACCGACTATCTTATGAATGGAATAGATCATATAACTAAGAAATCTATTTCACAGGTATGTCTGTACAGTTTTTATTTTTATTTTTATTTTTAACCTTTTGATAATAAACGCTAATTTGTTCGCTAAAAAGTATTAAATTGGTATTGAATAAAATTAGGTTTGGCGACCGAAATTATTGATATCATTCAAAAATTTATTACATCACTGCGAAATTTAACGTTTATTCTTAAGGTATAAATATCTTTAATCAATCAACCCAAAATATTTCAAAAATTCGTCATGAGTTAAATTAGGTCTTGGAACCGAAATTACTTTACCGAAAAGAGGGACACATATTTTTGATAATATTTGATTGATTAAAGTGGGATAAAAAGACAAAAAGATTTTTAATTTTATTTTTACCATGTTTTTAAAATTAATATTTAAATCTTAAATTAATATTGTAAACTTTATAAAAAAAAACAATATATTTAAAATTGTATATATTTGAAAAATTAATATAAATTTGGAGTGAATTTATAATATGAATTTTTAAATTAAGTTTGGTGTGAATTTTTAAAATATTAATTTTTAATTTTATGCATTTCAAATTTTAAGTTTGGTGTGAATTTTTAAATATTAATTTTGAATTTTATATTTAAGTTGTGTGAATTTAAAAACAAAAACTTACTTTATCTCATTAAGTTAAGAATATGATTTTTAAAATTCGTCGTAAGTTGAAGACTAGGTCTTTGAACCGAAATTGCTTTACCCGAGGGAGGGACGAGAACTTTTATTATCATTATTTTTAATCTTATTGATTTAAAGTATGCCAAAAACATTAAAAAAAACCCAAAAATCTTAGCTTTTAAAACAATCGCTACAAAAAGACAAATTTTAAAATTTTGTCGAAGGACGGACTAGGACATCGATCCGAAACGACCTCGTCCTAAATAACAAGGGAAACAAAATTTTAAAATTAAATACTTAATTGTTTTATAAGTTAAAGATTATAAATAAAAAAAAAAAGAGCAAACTCCGCGACTCGCGGAGTTTGAAAGGGAAATCTCCGCGACTCGCGGAGTTTGAAAGGGAAATCTCCGCGACTCGCGGAGGTACCGAAAATCAGAAAAAAAATAAAAAGAGCTGAACGATCAGTACACTCCACAACTCAAAAACACAGCAAAAATACTGCGAAAATAGACCCGAAAAATACCCCCAAAAATCCCAATTTTTAACCGTTAATCACCAAATTTTTTGCTAAAATCATGTTGAGAAGGATGCTATCTAAGAATTACTCAAGAAAAACGGTAAATTTCTACACCTAAACACCATTTAATTCGAAATTTGGTGTTCTTGAGCTATTTTTTCCCCAATTTGATTTTAATGCTTTTTAGTGTAATTAGACTTAAATTATTTATGTATTATGCTTGTATAACCTAGATTGATGCTGTTTAACATGATTAGAAGCCTTAAACTTCAAATTTTGAATAATCTAGGGTTTGTGTTCTTGAGCAAATTTAGGGCTTTTTGATATAAACAGGTTATGGCCGATTTTTGTCATGAATTGTTGCTAAATTGAGTAATGTAACATGTCTAGGTAGTTAAATGATCCAAACTTTGAGCCTAAACATGATTTTGAGAATTAAAGTGGACTTTTTCAAGTCTAAAATTCATGAACTTGATTTTTGAAAGATAATGCCATTTGAGACTTGTTTAATTGCTAGTAATGATTATTTTGACATGTTATTTGAGTTGAATGCTTATGAACTTGGCGAACATTTTCGTATATGCTTATATGAAAAAGTGTAGATTTGATAAAAATGTGAAAATGAGCTTAAGTTTGATATAAATTGATAATGTCATTGTAATTATTTTGATTAATGATTTTGCTGACACTAATGCATATTTGGATGCACAAAAATTGTGTTTGATGTGTTTTGCAGAATGAAAGGGGTGAATCTTCATCCCAAGCCCGCAATGCTCCTGCTGAGAATTTGGAACAACAGGAGGTGGATAACTACTACAAGCAGGATGTACCTCATCCAGTCATGACCTTTTCCGATATGCACTTGGAAGAATTGCACCCGAACCTGAGATTTGACAGACTTTGGATAGATTATCCAAAATATCAACGGGGTTTGCATACTCTTCACTCTAAGGTTGTTGAGGTACCGAGGGTCATAGAATGGGGACCCTTAGAAGCTGTAGAATTGGCCAGGCCAATTAGGGAATTACTTGTACAGAGGTATGGTAATTCTTCTTTTAATGACTGGATATGTTTATTCACCATACGTAGACCTGTATATAAAGTATGGTGTGAAGAATTGTTATGTAGTATAGAGTTGAATGATCGGGTAGCTAGTTTAACCGATCGTTCTTTTATTAGATTTTTGTTAGGCGGTTCGATGCGCCAAATGTCTTTACTGGACATGGCTCAGGCTTTACGTATATATACGCCTGAGGAGTTAGCGTCTGTCGATTGTAGAGGATTGATACTAAACGGTAGAAAGATAGATGAAAATTTTGATACACACGGTGTGTGGAGTCAAATGACAAGCCATCACCGTTTCAAAGGGGGAAATTACTCTTATTTGGATATAGATAGAGCCGAATTAAGAGTGATACATAGGTTTTTAGCTAATTCGATTACACAAAGGGGTAAGAACAAAGAAAAAGTAAATGAACAGGATTTGTTTTACCATATGTGTATTCGAGACCCACAAAGCGCTGTAAGTATACCATATTGTGTGGGTTATTATTTATCAGCTATGGTTCGGGGGATGCGACCACATAGCATAATAGGAGGTGGTATTTTTATTACTTTGATTGGTGAATATCTCGGTGTGGATGTAAGTCGGGGGGGATTATTACTAGAAGAGCCGGAACCCCGCGATACTATAGGTTTAAATGTATACCATGGTGCGAAAGTTTTGAAGAGGCGAAATAACGTCGCAGTACGATACCATGGTAGACATCCACAGGTGGAGAGAAACCAGCAACAAGGTAATGTAGGAGGGGGGAATGAGATGCAAGAAATGCATAGGTTTATAGCTTCTCAGGAATACGAAAATGCTAGACAGAGAGCATTTGAAGATTGGCAAGTTCATCAGAACCAGATCATAGCTCATTGCCAACATATAGGTAGAAACTATATTCCTACACCGAAACCCGTCTTCCCTCCTTGGTCTATAGAGATGCAGCCACCATATCCTACGTATGACCCTGCCGAAGCATTCTATAGCACTTATGGTTATGCCTGGAACCCCTATTGGTACCAATATCATCCTTAGTTTACTTATTATTTTTTTTTGTAATTTGTAATTATTGATACGTTTAATACTTTTGTTAATATTGTAATCATTTTTATAATTATCTAACTTTTATTCTTAGATTTTAATAATTTTTGAATGTGGGGTAATATACCAAACTTCAAAAATATGTATATATGTTTGCAGTTTATCTTATGTACACAACAGGGTAAAACAACGCATTTTCAAAGACTGGCATTAAGTTCAGCAAAAGCAACTAATTTTGACGACAAGATGCAAAATATATGTGAAATAACAACAAGACGGAATGAACAAATGATGTGCACCATTTATCATTCAGCAAACAAACGCCAATATATTTGGAAACTTTGGTAAAAATTTAATCATTTTCACACAAATCACCCTCAATAATTTAAATTGTTACTGATTTCTTGCAAATGAGGGCATTGCAAGATCTTAAGTGTGGGAAGGGGTTAAATTCTCTCGGATTTTAAAATTTTTATATTAAACATTTGGTTACCATTAAAAATACTAGTAAAGCAGTAGTTGTATTAGAATCTAGTGCTCTCTGATAATAAAGAACAGCCCTGGTCTTATATACTGACTACCCAATTCTAGTAAAATTTTTCAATTAAATGAATTCAAATCATGTTTATACATATTTATGAACGATAAAACTAGGTTTTAACACCGAAATTATTGTTACCTCAGAAAGGACATAAATTGAGAAACAAACTAAAATGTTAAAATTCATTTAAAATGGAATAGAGGACGATAAAAAAGAAAATAAAAGCCAAGTGTGGGAAAATTTACCAAGTTATCTTAAACATATGTCACATATATCTGTAACAAATAACTGAAAATACTTTTGCTTTGGACTAAACTAAACTGTTTTACCCAATGAAAGAAAAGAAAAGATGGATCTACACGATGAATCAATTCCATCATTAAAAGGAAGTAAAGTCTTCCGAAAAAGAAACGCACTTCTTGATTTAGGTCATGAAGTTGTCGTTCAGACCAGCTGTAGGTTGACGAAAAATCTAGAAAAGTCATCACTAAAATCAGCAGGAAATCCACGGACCTCAGCATTAAACAGGGTCGCCATGTGGTCGGATTTATCCTAACCATGAGAAGGATTTATCTCGTACAATGGGGGGGCACCATGCAAATTAGCTGGATAAGACTAATGAATCAGATCCCCAGAAAGGATAATCTCCTTAAAGATTAAAAATCAGCTTTTAAGACTGATATTACTCAATCCTAGAGATTGACCTTAAAGATTGAGAATTCAAACTCATGGAATTCAATGATATCTAAACTCGAGCTTAAACGAGAAAATATTTTGATCAAAAATTACAAACCGATTTGTTTTCTGAAAACCCTATTTTCAATGCGTTCATTACCATTGAACGTAAAATCCTAGGAATTCACCTGGAATTCATTAGGTCACCTGAACTAAATCGGGTGTCAACCGTAAGAACGGTGGTTGCATAGTGGTCAAAGACAGGACCTTGTGCCAGACCGAAAAATTATAAGGGTGAGCTTTACTATTGCTCCTATCAAGGATAGTAATTGCGTCCGACACGTTATAGACCATAATCAAAAGCATGTCACGGGACATTGCCTTAACAGTTGCTTGTTCAACGCTTTCCTTTACAACCGGACGGTAGTTTACCGAAAGGTAATATACGGGACAAGTAAACTGGACGTGTTGCTTTCCAAATACAAGGTTAGCAAGTGGGTGACACAAAACCGCAAGTTTTGAGCTAAAATTTTCAAATCTGAAGCCCACCAAACCCACAAAAATATTTTGCAAACACCGGTAAAGGGTTATTCCGGAAAACTTTTCTAGGGTAAAAACTAGATTTAATTTTCAAAAGATCAAATGTTTTCATAAAGATCCAATTTCCTTAATGGATCTAAATTTTTATAGTCATGTGGGACTGTAAACCATATCGTTACTACCATTGTTTATACCGCCGTATAGAAATCACTGATGTACAAAGTGTGAAGAATAAAGAAGTGATTCTAGTATTTCAAGACGATATTGCTTGAGGACAAGCAACGCTCAAGTGTGGGAATATTTGATAATGCTAAAAACGAACATATATTTCATAGCATTATTCCTCAAGAAAGACAAGCTTTTAGTTGCAATTGTTCTATTTACAAGTGATATTCATTTAAATAATAAAAGGTGAAGACAAAAGACAGATTCGACGAATTGAAGACGCAAACGACCAAAAAGCTCAAAAGTACAAAAGACAATCAAAGAGGTTCCAATTATTGATAAGAAACGTCTCGAAATTACAAGAGTACAAGATTCAAAACGCAAAATACAAAATATAAAATTGTACGCAAGGACGTTCGAAAATCCGGAACCGGGACCAGAGTCAACTCTTAACGCTCGACGCAACAGACTAAAAATTACAAGTTAACTATGCATATAAATATAATATAATATATAATTAATTATATTAATTATATATATATTATATATATATATATTATAAAACCGTCGGCAGAGAAACTCCAAGGGTGTGAGCTGTAAATACATTCTCCGCGACTCGCGGAGTTTGAAGGGGATTTTGCCGCGAGTCGCGGAGCCCCAAATTTCAACTCTGGCTATAAAGCAAACCGAATTCTGATCAAAATTTCATATTCTATTTTCTCTCTTCTCTCATATATACGTAATATATATATATATAATTTATATTTTAATTTTAATTTTAATTCTAATAATAAGGGTATGTTAGCGAATGTTGTAAGGGTGTAAGTCAAAATTCTGTCCGTGTAACGCTACGCTATTTTTAATCATTGTAAGTTATGTTCAACCTTTTTACATTAATGTCTCGTAGCTAAGTTATTATTATGCTTATTTAAAACGAAGTAATCATGATGTTGGGCTAATTACTAAAATTGGGTAATTGGGCTTTGTACCATAATTGGGGTTTGGACAAAAGAACGACACTTGTGGAAATTAGACTATGGGCTATTAATGGGCTTTATATTTGTTTAACTAAATGAAAGTTTGTTAATATTAATATAAAGATTTACAATTGGGCGTCCCTATAAATTACCATATACACTCGATCGGACACGATGGGCGGGGTATTTATATGTACGAATAATCGTTCATTTAACCAGACACGGGAATGGATTAATAGCCACTAGAATAATTAAAACAGGGGTGAAATTACATTCAAGGGTAATTGGTGTAATTGTTAACAAAGTAGTAAAACCTTGGTTTACACGCAGTCGATAACCTGGTGTATTCATTAAACAAAGTATTAAAACCTTGTTACAATTCGAATCCCCAATTAGTTGGAATATTTAACTTCGGGTATAATAATAATTTGATGAGGACACTCGCACTTTATATTTATGACTGATGGACTGTTATGGACAAAAACCAGACGGACATATTAAATAATCCAGGACAAAGGACAATTAACCCATGGGCATAAAACTAAAATCAACACGTCAAACATCATGATTACGGAAGTTTAAATAAGCATAATTCTTTTATTTCATATTTAATTTCCTTTATTTTATATTTAATTGCACTTCTAATTATCGCACTTTTATTTATTGTTATTTAATCGCACTTTTAATTATCGTACTTTTTAATTATTGCAATTTTATTTTATCGCATTTTTATTATTCGCAATTTCATTATCGTTATTTAGTTTACGCTTTAATTTAAGTCTTGTATTTATTTTATATTTTACATTAGGTTTTAAGACTAAAATCTTAAAATCGACAAACCGGTCATTAAACGGTAAAAACCCCCCTTTATAATAATAATATTACTTATATATATGTTTGTATTTTTATAAAAGTAAACTAATATAGCGTTGAGCTTTGTTTAAAGATTTCCCTGTGGAACGAACCGGACTTACTAAAAACTACACTACTGTACGATTAGGTACACTGCCTATAAGTGTTGTAGCAAGGTTTAAGTATATCCATTCTATAAATAAATAAATATCTTGTGTAAAATTGTATCGTATTTAATAGTATTTCCTGCTAAAATTAATAACTATTTTATATACACCTCGCATAACATCACTTATGCGTCTAGACAATTAAAGATTCATGAACAAAATTATACGACGCATGATTTGGAATTAGGCGCAGTTGTTTTTGCATTAAAGACTTGGAGGCACTACTTATATGGGGTCAAAAGTATTATATATACCGACCACAAAAGTCGTCAACACATATTTAATCAGAAACAACTGAATATGAGGCAGCGTAGGTGGATTGAATTGTTGAATGATTACGACTTTGAGATTCGTTACCACCCGGGGAAGGCAAATGTGGTAGCCGATGCCTTGAGCAGGAAGGACAGAGAACCCATTCGAGTAAAATCTATGAATATAATGATTCATAATAACCTTACTACTCAAATAAAGGAGGCGCAACAAGGAGTTTTAAAAGAGGAAAATTTAAAGGATGAAATACCCAAAGGATCGGAGAAGCAACTTAATATTCGGGAAGACGAAACCCGGTATAGGGCTGAAAGGATTTGGGTACCAAAATTTAGAGATATGAGAGAAATGGTACTTAGAGAAGCTCATAAAACCAGATACTCAATACATCCTAGAACGAGGAAGATGTACAAGGATCTCAAGAAACATTTTTGGTGGCCGGGTATGAAAGCCGATGTTGCTAAATACGTAGGAGAATGTTTGACGTATTCTAAGGTCAAAGCTGAGCATCAGAAACCATCAGGTCTACTTCAACAACCCGAAATCCTGGAATGGAAATGGGAAAACATTACCATGGATTTCATCACTAAATTGCCAAGGACTGCAAGTGGTTTTGATACTATATGGGTAATAGTTGATCGTCTTACCAAATCAGCACACTTCCTGCCAATAAGAGAAGATGACAAGATGGAGAAGTTAGCACGGCTGTATTTGAAGGAAGTCGTCTCCAGACATGGAATACCAATCTCTATTATCTCTGATAGGGATGGCAGATTTATTTCAAGATTCTGGCAGACATTACAGCAAGCATTAGGAACTCGTCAAGACATGAGTACTGCCTATCATCCACAAACTAATGGGCAGAGTGAAAGGACGATACAAACGCTTGAAGACATGCTACGAGCATGTGTTATTGATTTCGGAAACAGTTGGGATCGACATCTACCGTTAGCAGAATTTTCCTACAACAACAGCTACCATTCAAGCATTGAGATGGCGCCGTTTGAAGCACTTTATGGTAGAAAGTGCAGGTCTCCGATTTGTTGGAGTGAAGTGGGGGATAGACAGATTACGGGTCCGGAGATAATACAAGAAACTACCGAGAAGATCATCCAAATTCAACAACGGTTGAAAACCGCCCAAAGTCGACAAAAGAGCTACGCTGACATTAAAAGAAAAGATATAGAATTTGAAATTGGAGAGATGGTCATGCTTAAAGTTGCACCTTGGAAAGGCGTTGTTCGATTTGGTAAACGAGGGAAATTAAATCCAAGGTATATTGGACCATTCAAGATTATTGATCGTGTCGGACCAGTAGCTTACCGACTTGAGTTACCTCAACAACTCGCGGCTGTACATAACACTTTCCACGTCTCGAATTTGAAGAAATGTTTTGCTAAAGAAGATCTCGCTATTCCGTTAGATGAAATCCAAATCAACGAAAAACTTCAATTCATCGAAGAACCCGTCGAAATAATGGATCGTGAGGTTAAAAGACTTAAGCAAAACAAGATACCAATTGTTAAGGTTCGATGGAATGCTCGTAGAGGACCCGAATTCACCTGGGAGCGTGAAGATCAGATGAAGAAGAAATACCCGCATCTATTTCCAGAAGATTCGTCAACACCTTCAACAGCTTAAAATTTCGGGACGAAATTTATTTAACGGGTAGGTACTGTAGTGACCCGAACTTTTCCATGTTTATATATATTAATTGAGATTGATATTTACATGATTAAATGTTTCCAATATGTTAAGCAATCAAACTTGTTAAGACTTGATTAATTGAAATATGTTTCATATAGACAATTGACCACCCAAGTTGACCGGTGATTCACGAACGTTAAAACTTGTAAAAACTATATGATGACATATATATGGATATATATATAGTTAACATGATACTATGATAAGTAAACATATCATTAAGTATATTAACAATGAACTACATATGTAAAAACAAGACTACTAACTTAATGATTTTTAAACGAGACATATATGTAACGATTATCGTTGTAAAGACATTTAATGTATATATATATATATATCATATTAAGAGATATTCATACATGATAATATCATGATAATATAATAATTTAAAATCTCATTTGATATTATAAACATTGGGTTAACAACATTTAACAAGATCGTTAACCTAAAGGTTTCAAAACAACACTTACATGTAACGACTAACGATGACTTAACGACTCAGTTAAAATGTATATACATGTAGTGTTTTAATATGTATTTATACACTTTTGAAAGACTTCCATACACTTATCAAAATACTTCTACTTAACAAAAATGCTTACAATTGCATCCTCGTTCAGTTTCATCAACAATTCTACTCGTATGTACCCGTATTCGTACTCGTACAATACACAGCTTTTAGATGTATGTACTATTGGTATATACACTCCAATGATCATCTCTTAGCAGCCCATGTGAGTCACCTAACACATGTGGGAACCATCATTTGGCAACTAGCATGAAATATCTCATAAAATTACAAAAATATGAGTAATCTTTCATGACTTATTTACATGAAAACAAAATTACATATCCTTTATATCTAATCCATACACCAATGACCAAAAACACCTACAAACACTTTCATTCTTCAATTTTATTCATCTAATTGATCTCTCTCAAGTTCTATCTTCAAGTTCTAAGTGTTCTTCATAAATTCTACAAGTTCTAGTTACATAAAATCAAGAATACTTTCAAGTTTGCTAGCTCACTTCCAATCTTGTAAGGTGATCATCCAACCTCAAGAAATCTTTGTTTATTACAGTAGGTTATCATTCTAATACAAGGTAATAATTATATTCAAACTTTGGTTCAATTTCTATAACTATAACAATCTTATTTCAAGTGATGATCTTACTTGAACTTGTTTTCGTGTCATGATTCTGCTTCAAGAACTTCGAGCCATCTAAGGATCCGTTGAAGCTAGATCCATTTTTCTCTTTTCCAGTAGGTTTATCCAAGGAACTTAAGGTATTAATGATGTTCATAACATCATTCGATTCATACATATAAAGCTATCTTATTCGAAGGTTTAAACTTGTAATCACTAGAACATAGTTTAGTTAATTCAAAACTTGTTCGCAAACAAAAGTTAATCCTTCTAACTTGACTTTTAAAATCAACTAAACACATGTTCTATATCTATATGATATGCTAACTTAATGATTTAAAACCTGGAAACACGAAAAACACCGTAAAACCGGATTTACGCCGTCGTAGTAACACCGCGGGCTGTTTTGGGTTAGTTAATTAAAAACTATGATAAACTTTGATTTAAAAGTTGTTATTCTGGGAAAATGATTTTTATTATGAACATGAAACTATATCCAAAAATTATGGTTAAACTCAAAGTGGAAGTATGTTTTCTAAAATGGTCATCTAGACGTCGTTCTTTCGACTGAAATGACTACCTTTACAAAAACGACTTGTAACTTATTTTTCCGACTATAAACCTATAATTTTTCTGTTTAGATTCATAAAATAGAGTTCAATATGAAACCATAGCAATTTGATTCACTCAAAACGGATTTAAAATGAAGAAGTTATGGGTAAAACAAGATTGGATAATTTTTCTCATTTTAGCTACGTGAAAATTGGTAACAAATCTATTCCAACCATAACTTAATCAACTTGTATTGTATATTATGTAATCTTGAGATACCATAGACACGTATACAATGTTTCAACCTATCATGTTGACACATCTATATATATTTCGGAACAACCATAGACACTCTATATGTGAATGTTGGAGTTAGCTATACAGGGTTGAGGTTGATTCCAAAATATATATAGTTTGAGTTGTGATCAATACTGAGATACGTATACACTGGGTCATGGATTGATTCAAGATAATATTTATCGATTTATTTCTGTACATCTAACTGTGGATAACTAGTTGTAGGTTACTAACGAGGACAGCTGACTTAATAAACTTAAAACATCAAAATATATTAAAAGTGTTGTAAATATATTTTGAACATATTTTGATATATATGTATATATTGTTATAGGTTCGTGAATCAACCAGTGGCCAAGTCTTACTTCCCGACGAAGTAAAAATCTGTGAAAGTGAGTTATAGTCCCACTTTTAAAATCTAATATTTTTGGGATGAGAATACATGCAGGTTTTATAAATGATTTACAAAATAGACACAAGTAAATGAAACTACATTCTATGGTTGAATTATCGAAATCGAATATGCCCCTTTTTATTAAGTCTGGTAATCTAAGAATTAGGGAACAGACACCCTAATTGACGCGAATCCTAAAGATAGATCTATCGGGCCTAACAAACCCCATCCAAAGTACCGGATGCTTTAGTACTTCGAAATTTATATCATATCCGAAGGGTGTCCCGGAATGATGGGGATATTCTTATATATGCATCTTGTTAATGTCGGTTACCAGGTGTTCACCATATGAATGATTTTTATCTCTATGTATGGGATGTGTATTGAAATATGAACTCTTGTGGTCTATTATTATGATTTGATATATATAGGTTAAACCTATAACTCACCAACATTTTTGTTGACGTTTTAAGCATGTTTATTCTCAGGTGATTATTAAGAGCTTCCGCTGTCGCATACTTAAATAAGGACGTGATTTGGAGTACATGCTTGTATGATATTGTGTAAAAATGCATTCAAGAAACTTATTTTGTTGTAACATATTTGTATTGTAAACCATTATGTAATGGTCGTGTGTAAACAGGATATTTTAGATTATCATTATTTGATAATCTACGTAAAGCTTTTTAAACCTTTATTGATGAAATAAAGGTTATGGTTTGTTTTAAAATGAATGCAGTCTTTGAAAAACGTCTCATATAGAGGTCAAATCCTCGCAACGAAATCAATTAATATGGAATGTTTTTAATCAATAAGAACGGGACATTTCAATCCATAGGTCCGAGAAATATCCTACGCACTAAAATTGACCTTGTTTCTAAACACTCAAAGAATAATTCTGCTAAACAAGTGTCAAATAAGAAGTGGACAACCAAACCATTCTTAACACCAAGATCCACTTCTTCTTTAAAACCAATTAAGTACTCTTTGTCTGAGTTACTTAAACTTAAGCCGAGATCCGTTTCTCTGGCTATGTCAAATGATTTTCAACCATCCTTGATTTCACAAAATCAACTTTCTAAAGATACGTCGTGTATCAGACCCAAGTGGAATTCAACGTCCATAAGTCAGATCGACAATGCCTATAAATGGTATTCAAATTTAACCCACTGACAAGATGGTTATTGGATACAACAGTACAAGACCCGAACTTAACCCACTGACACCTGACTGTCCACTCAGGATTGTCCCACTCACAACCTCAGATGACCTGATGTGTTGTTTGAACCTTTCTTTCCTCCAACCTCTTCCAATCCCCGCCTGAATCCATATCCTTTGGTACATCTACTGCAGTAGTTGTAGGCGAATCACCATCCGTTGAAAACGACTCATCCGAGTTTCTTCTCCTGGATGAACTTGACAACTGCATGTGTCTAGGGGGAGCAATGCATGTTCCTAAGGGGATTAATGCATGTGCCTAATGGGAGCAATGAGACCCGCAATGAAATGACGGTTATCAAAATTTGAAACGTCAAAATTTTTTTAGGGGGAGAAGGGGGGAATGTGGGTTCCCATATAGATCACGATGGTTCCCATAATAGATCTTTATGGGACCCTTACTGCAAAGAAGGTTTTTACCCAAACCTTATACGGTGTATGCACACATTTCAGTGTATGCCCCTCGTCTCAAATGCCTTCCACTCTTTCTCTTAAAAACATCTCAGTGGAGAAACGTCAAAATTTTTTTAGGGGGAGAAGGAGGGAATGATGGTTCCCATAATAGGGAATGATGGTTCCCATAATAGATCTCTATGGGACCCGCAATGCAAAGAAGGTTTTCACCCAAACCTTATATGGTGTATGCTCATATTTCTGTGTATACCCAACACCTCAATTGTCTTCCACTCTTTCTCTTAGAAACATTTCAAAGGAAACATCAAAATTTTTTTAGGGGGAGAAGGAGGGAATGTGGGTTCCCATATAGATCATGATGGTTCCCATAATAGATCTGTATGGGAACCGCACTTCAAAGAAGGTTTTATCCAAATGGACCCGCAACAAAGATTTTCACCAAAACCTTATATGGCCCGCGTCTCAACTGCCTTACAACCTTTATCACCAAAATCTATATTTTCTGTGTAGCAAATTGTCAAAATATGTTTTGACTCCAAATAAATCATATTTTGAGGGGGAGAAAAGACCAAGAAAATAAAGGTTTTATCAAAACATGACACGTCATATATTGAAGAGGAGGGTCAAAGGATTAAAACCAACATGAGTTCCATCCAAAATGACTTTTACACAATTCTGTGTAGAACCCGCATCTCAAAGTGGTGTCAAACACACTTCAAAGTGGTGTTAAACATCAAAAAGGCTTTCGCACAAATAAAAGTGTAAAACCCATATTTTCACAGAAAACTCTTCCAAGAAACCAAAGCTAAAATGTGCAACTATCAAACGTGCAACTATCAAGGGGGAGTTTAAAGATTTAAATGTCAGTAATGATGGAGGATGTGTCCCGGTGACTGCCTCAAGAGGATGTGTCTAGATGACTGCCTCAAACAAAATAGTCATCAAATGACGGAGGATGTGTCCCGGTGACTGCCTCAGGAGGATGTGTCTAGATGACTGCCTCAAATATGGAATGACCCAAAAACTTGATGCAAATTAAGTGTTTGGTGTCTCGAACTGCTGAAGGGGTTTCAAAAAACCATGAATAGGAACCCTGCGTATCGGCCGGAAATCCTCTATCAACACCTTATTTTAGAAGGTGGGACCTCAAACAGGGTCCAGAGGTCAGACTTATCTTGATGAGGGAGATCTGTCTAGTTCAACGGAGAGGCAATATGACAATGCTTAGGCTTACCTTGGTAGATTTATCAGACCTACGGAAGGATGATCACCTCAACGATCAGTTAGCATTTAAGCCTGACCACACACACTCCTTAGAGAGTGCAACAACTGAAAGAGATGTGTCACCTCATGACATATCAATGACTTCAGGACGCGATGTAACATCTTCCTACATTACATCGATTTCGACCGACACCAATGCGGTGTTAGGTACAGTAGGAAGACTTGGTATAACCAAGAGCGGCATAGTCGCACAAAAGTCCCATGATACTTTAATCATGGAGGTGGATAGCTTGCTAACGCCGATTGGAACTTCAGTGACCAGTCATCCTCAACATCCACCGAGGTTAAACTTGGACCTACCAATACCGGTGAGGTCCCCAAATTCGGAAACTGTTTTGGTTTCAGAAAACAAGTCTAGTATAACAACTAGCACGCCTGATTTAAACCTGTCTAGTATAACAACTAGCTTGATTTTTACAAAACCAAAAAACGATTTCTGAAAGATCCGGTTTTCCCTGAGGATCAAACTTTTACCTTAACCTATTTGTCTCTTCTTAGCAGGTACATGTTTCCTCTCTAATGATAATCGTATATGCTCTCTCTGCTCTTTTGCGATGAACACGGGATGTCATATTCATGCTACACGTGCTGAACACGGTACACCATATTCGTCATGCGGAGAAAATGAAACATGAGTCAAAAACAAACCAATCATGACCATGAAAAAGACCACTCAACATTTGAGGGGGAGCAAAAGAGGTTTACACAATATCTTATCAAGCTACCTTCAATTTACAAAGATGGTCGAAAGTCAAAGATCAAGACCTCATCACCCGCCCGAACTAAAGAAGAAGACAGAACAAATCAACCATAACACTCCCAGATCAACTCATCCTATGTGTAAAAGTTTGTGTTCAAAGCTGATAAAAACAAAAGCTTCATAGCTACAAACCGAAATCAATGCCCAGAAGAAGGCTGCACAAGAAACTGCAAGAGAATGATCAAGGGAGAGTTACATCTTTTGAAAACCCCACACTAAGGACTAATTGCTGATAATCAAGGGGAAGACTGTTGACAAAGGGAAAATTGTTGACAATCAACACTGTTTTGAAAACCTCATGCCAAGGGGGAGATTGTTGACAATGAATATTGTCTATTATATGTGGCATGCGGTTTTAGACTTATTAATGTAATAGGTTATTTACTTATTATTGTATTAGTTAGTTTAACCATGATAATTGTTATTTACCACTATTGTAACTAAAGGAGGTTGCTAGTATATAAAGCAACCTCCCTTCCATTTTATCTTTAGTTGAGTTATTTCCCATTTCACCTCTTTGCAAGTATCTCTCTCAATATTATCATTATACTACTTGTTCTTATCATTTAAACCCACTTACACTTACTAAATCGATTGACCTTAGCAAGATTAGGGGCTAACACCTATATTATTTATTTAATGAAAATTTGTGGTTATGTGTTATTACATTTCAACGTGTAACGGTTTCTATTCGAAGAATCGTTTTGTTTTTCAATCAACGATTAGATATTCGAGATTTTCAAATCCGAATTTATTTATTTATGACATTTCAATGTCATATGAATTCATAAAATATTTCCATATTTTATTTCTTGGATTTTTGTCCTTCTCGCGTATTTAGTCGTGTAACGTTATTTTTTTCGGTTCGCCTTCGTTTAATCGTTAATTTTTTTTTATTTAAACACATTATAATTATAGGTAATTCGACATGTTAAATATTCTTTCTTGAAAAAGTAGCCCATTTGTTTTAAGATCACATGAAAGTTAAAGTGGTAGAACTATAGTTGATTCTAGAGAAAAAATCATTTTAGTTGAAATATGTTATAATAAAACCTAAAGTAATATATGTACATTTATAAACACAGGTTATCAAATAATGTTATAATATAAATAATTAATAAAGATGTAATTAATAATTCAACTATTTAATAAGACATCACAATTAGCTACTGATAATTAGTAATTGTAAATCATTTTGAAGTAAATTATAACATAAAAAAATCACGTTATATATTTGATAGCAAAATAATATAATAATATATTTTGAATAAAAGGATAAGATGCAATGTGATCTCACACGTATAATTTAACTGAAATTTCGAAAGGTACTTTGAAGTAGTCAAAATGGTTGAGATATCCGTGAACCTTAAACCCCAATTTAGCACACTCGTTGTGTTTTATCGTCCAATCTAAAGACTATATACTTCAATCGAATAACATATCATAATACCTACTCACATAAACAACTTACAAAACACACATATAGAGACAACAAGCCACGAAACTCAAACGATCGTGATCGAGAAGTTTACTTGTTTAGTGCAGTGTCAAATCGGTTTCGTTTTGAAGGTATACTTTAACTCAACTTGAAATTTATATTACGATTTATCTGTCATTCTATGTTCATAAATCTAATATAAACGAACTGGAAAATTACACCTCTGTTTTCGATTGTGACACCGGAAGGTTCAAGTATCAACATGGACGATATTATAACAACTCTGAATGTAAACCCACATTAACATTGGTACATATACATACAATATAATAGGCATGTCATTTATTTATTCATGTTAGAATCATTGAATTAAAATACATGCTCTTGTATCCTACACTGAAAAAAATAGAATTATGAAGTATTTTAAATTTAGATGTTGACCCCTCTTATAATAAGATGATGGAAACCATTTTTTTTTGTTACATTGACAGTGATAATACCGAATTAAGTTAAATATATCGTCTACAATTGAAGAAATACAAATAAAGATAGTCTCCGACTCTCCTCTTGTGTACATGTTTAATTAATAATAATAAAATGGGAGAAATAAAAGGTGAAGAATGTTGCTCTGTTTATTTCCGTTTTCTGTACATCGAAATCTCAAACAAGATGAATGGAATTTTATAATTTTACCTTTTCAGTCCCTAAAGTATGATCACTTTTACGACTTTAAATATATAGATATAAAATATATGGTTTTAACTCTTGAAGTATATAAAAATTACTAATTAAATATGCATAATGCATTTTTATGGTTTAACCCTGAATACAATGTTAGTTCAAAACATGCCCTAAACTATTATTTATTTACGGTACAACATGGAGAGAACAAATATTGGAATATAGAAATGATTTTATGTGAACGTGGTTAGAGTTTGTTTTGATATTAATCTATCCAAAATAATTTAGGGATACTTATTTCGGATTGCACCTCTCGCGATAGGTTGAGTACTTCGGGCACTTGTTTACACTAGTATCTATTAAATTTGTTGTTGCGCTCATAAGGTGAGTTATAGTCCCACATTTTTCTACTGTTTAAAATCTTTTTGGGATGAGAATACATGTTTTTTGTTTTACATATTAGACAGAAGTAATCAAAAATGGTAAATTATTCATTTGTGAGTTGAACAAAAATATACCTTAGCTTGGTAACTTGTAGCTACGGGCTCTGTACCGTAGGCGCGAATCCTATTGATAGATCTATCGGGCCTGACCGCCCCATTGCTTCCTAGTCGTGCTAGTTTTCAAAGGAATGTTTAGTCCTTCGTTAGAAGATACACTTGTTCAGTGTATGATCCATAAAAGGGTAGATAAACCGAGTTAAGTTGGGTTACCAGGTGCTCACGGAATAAATGTAATAATAATTTTAAGACGTTTCTCAACATTAAATCTTGTGATCTAATGATATTTAAGTTGTTTTATTAAACCTATATCTCACCAACTTTTTTATGTTGACTTTTACTCGCATGTTTTATTCTCAGGTACCTAGATATTACTTTGCTATTGATAGAGGTCATGACTGTGCTTTGGGGACTGATAATAACGAGCCGCGTCAATAGCGATTTTGACGGGTCGTTATAGTGGTATAATTCCTTCATTAGAATAAGACAGGAGTTCAGCATCTTCAACATCTTCATCACTTGACTTAAATAAGGGTCAGATCGAATATGTTGATGATCTCTAGGTTGATTTTTGACCCTTTGTCTATCGATTGCTTCTAGTTCAAGTGGTGTTGTTTGTACTTATGTTTCCAAGAGGATAGTTGATTAAAGTTGTTCCCCCCAGTACCAGACTGGTGTGTCTAACTATAATACCTTGATTACCAGTAGAGGTTAGGGATGGTAATTGATCGGATATGGATCAGGTGATGTCATATCCACATCCATATCCATTTAATTTCAGTTCATCCATGCAGATCCATATCCGATAGATTAATTGGGTTAATGGATATCCGTTAGATATAAAATGAAATGTTAATATAACTACGAATTTATCACTTTAATATAGATTATAACAAATGTAAATATTTAATCTTTATGTTTTTTATATGTTACACATGTTATCATTGTAATTTGTCGCTGATTGTGAATTTAATTGGGCAAAATATGTTACAATCTAAGTAAATTAACGTTTAACTAATCTAAAAATATACTTTGAATATTGTTAGTAACAATCTAATAATTGTGACTATCACAAAACTTATTTTCAAATAACTGATTACAGATGACTGAATTCTAACCACTGACATCTGATAGCTTATTTTACTGATAACTAATTTCTGAAAACCGATTACTGAAAAACTGATTTCTAAAAAAAGATTTATGATACACACTAGTATCCCGTGGATAAGCTTCCAGCTATGAAAGATGAATATATTGACTATATGAAACATTGCTAAAACATGCAGATTCACCAACTTTTGTTGAGCTAATTTGCATGTTTTATCTCATGTCATTAGAGTTATTGCTTCCGCTGTGTATTAAGGTACTTAGCTACTGGATGAGGTCCAACATCATTTACTAAAGACATTATTTACATTCGCATTTTTTTTAAACTGTTGCATTTAAATATTGTAACACATTTACTACGGTACTTTTTGTATTAATACTTATGGTTGACTAATTTTGTTAAGTCAAATGTTTTAAATAAAAATTAATGCGAATGCTTTTTGGTAAACGTCTCATATAGAGGGCATAACCGTTACGTTATGGGACCAAATGGTAACATTTCGTGAAATGAAATTTGGCGGGGTGTTACAGGTGGTATCAGAGCAGGTCTAACCACGACCAAAAAGGTAGTTAGCGTTTTACGATCCGTTTGCGAGTCGGGCACATAAATGGATCACGCTTTTTGGCGGGTTAATCATCTCACAGTGTAACCTGTGACGAAGCATTGGGTCTTACCCCTTGGAGTCCTTTGGAGGGTTGGCAGTTTTGCAGAAACGCGGACCGTAAAATCAGTGTCTAAGGTATGTTCAGTGGTCACCATGTTCGCAGAAAAGGCACTGGGTGGGTTTCAACCCCAAATGTTATTACAGTTGGTATCAGAGCTGATGGTTACAGAGAATTAGGATGCATTAGTGTGTCAGACCGTAGGATACATTAGTGAACCTAATCTTTAACTATATGCTTGCTAGATACTATACACCATGCTTATACTGTTTACTTGACATTGTGTTGCCTAAATGTTTACTTATCATGTCATACGAATATATATATATATATATATATATATATATATATATATATATATATATATATATATATATATATATATATATATATATATATATATATATATATATATATATATATATATATATATATATGTATGTATATATATATATATACACATATATTTATACCCATATAAACTTGAACTAAGCATACTGTATCACGAATCGTACAACCACACACAACACGAGATCAAAATTGAATTAAGTTGATAACGCTATCTTGACCTTATGGAGTAATTTCAAATGGAAATATGAGAAAGGTAATATAATGTCCAGGATTATATTACGGTAACTCATATAGAAGTTCCGACATCGTGACATAAGGAATTGGAAGCAAGACAAAAAAATTAATTTCGATAAATGCTGCTTTGAATATAAACCTAATAGTTTCAAATATAACTAAAGACGTACACTATGAATCAATATCATTATTATAATCTACTTGAAACAACCCAACCCGTATTCTATACGATAATTTTTTTTTATATATAATACACATTTACGCGCCAATTAAATATGTAAACCATTCCACAAGTTCCATTTAAACGTACATCAATTTAAATGTTTACAAAAGGCACGAAGGCCATTAATTAAGTTTTATACAAGTTTGACCCACTACAATGATAGTTTATAATCCAAACAACATTCGAGCATCGTTTGGGGCTAAACTACCTAAAACGTTAGGCCACTTCAAAAGCTATCTAAAAAGCACCACCTGTCAACACAAACGGGAGATAACTAATCCAACCGTATGCCCTTACCCTTGTCCAAGCCGGAACCTATAAAAAATGGTAAACAACGAGAGGGTAAGCAATGCTTAGTGAATGCAATAGTTATACATACATATATATAACCCATCTATTTGCAATCACAAATACCAAATACCTCGCACGAACATGTAACTCACATAGCAAGTCAATCATGCCCGAAATACCAACAAGTCGTACATTGACACCAAATCTCATTAGCATATACTCAACACCATATATATATATATATATAATGCTAAACGATCACAACACAATATGGTTAACCATAACGCTATGGTGCTACCGGCACGTGGTTCACACCATACGCATTTGAGTCTCACTCTTTTATAGTGCTACCGGCACATGGTTCACACTTTGACGCTACCGGCACGTGGTTCACGCCTCATTTTATAGTGCAACCGGCACGTGGTTCACACTCGATGCTACCGGCACGTGGTTAACATCCAATATCCATCACATACATGTTATGGCACTACCGGCACATGGTTCATACCATAACATTCACAAATAAACACGCCATATACATGAACGTATAATTATTCCACTCACCTTGTCACAAGGATGATGATTTAGCACTTCCAAGCTTCAACGCAATGTACCAAGACTATCTTATTGTAGCTAGTAACAAGGAGAACAACTTTAATTCTCGCTCCTAGGTTTGATTCACAAATCTCCAACTCCAAATCTCAAGATTAAACTAAGTGGGTTTTGTGTTTTGGGAGAGAAATTGAAAAGAAAATAGAAAAGGAAATGAAATAAATGGATATGTGGTGGAGAGTTAATGCCTCCATCAGATCCATATGTCAATTTACCATTTTACCCTTTAAAATCCCTTAAAATGAGCTAAGTTCGACACCAGTTCAGCAGAACTGTCGCGACGCGGCCTCAATCGTCGCGGCGTGACATATAAAGGGAAAATAGGCCCTTCTTAACCCAATCCCTGATCCAGGTTTGCTTTGTTTGTCGCGGCGCGATCCCGCACGTCGCTGCACGGCGTTTGCCTGAGCCTGGTCACTTCGACCATTTAACACAAAATGATGGTTTAAACAACTAGCACACCTCATTCACTCTTCTTATGCATGCCTAAGCTTCAACCTTAAGTCCCGCACGACTCAACTCCATCGCGACACGTATATATACACATTCACACATGTATTCTCAAATATATATATATATATACATATATATATACACTCACATACATGCACTAACTCATAAACTAACACTATGGCTCATTTAATCACATAAACGAACAAGATATAATTGTGCTAATAATTAAGTTTGTACCTTTAAATATGTACGGGAAAAATGGGGTGTTACAACTCTCCCCCACTTGAATCGGAGCGTGTCCTTGCGATCCAAGCCGCATGACAAGAAGGAAGATAAACCAACACAAACTCTTCGGGCTCCCAAGTGAACTCGGAACCCTTACTATGACGCCATTGAACTTTAAAAGTCCTTACCTCTTTATGTCTCAATCTTTTGAGCTTCTCATCAAGTATGGCAATCGGTTCCTCGATATACTCTAACTTATTATTTAGCTCAATCTCGTCTAATGACACCCAAGATGAATCATCCGCAAGACACTTATGGAGGTGGGAAACATGAAATATATTATGGATCCCCGCAAGCTCTTCAGGTAATTCCAAACAATACGCGACTTCACCAACACGAGCTAAAACCTTAGACGGCCCAATAAACCGAGGAGCTAACTTTCCTCGTTTCCGGAATCGAATAATACCTTTCCATGGTGAAACCTTAAGCATCACCATGTCACCTTCTTGAAATTCGATAGTTCGTCTACGTTTGTCGGCATACGACTTTTGCCTATCTTGAGCCTTTTTCAAATGCTCTCGAATCACATCAATCTTTCTATTCGTCTCTAAAACCAAATCGGTACTCCCGATTTCCTTTTGTCCCACTTCACCCCAACAAATCGGGGTTCGACACCTACGCCCATAAAGCATCTCATAAGGTGGCCTTCCAATACTAGTATGATAACTATTATTATACGAGAATTCCACCAAAGGTAAGTGCTCGTCCCAACTACCACCAAAATCGATAATGCACGCACGTAACATATCTTCTAAAGTTTGGTTCGTACGTTCGGTTTGACCGTCCGTTTGAGGATGATACGCCGTGCTTAATTTTAATTGCGTACCCATATCTTCGTGAAACTTTTCCCAAAATCGAGATGTAAAACGAGTATCTCGATCCGAAACAATCGATATAGGAACACCATGTCGAGAGATGACTTCCTTGATAAACAACTAAGCCAAGGTCTCCGACGATATCACTTCCTTAATGGGAAGGAACAAAGCACTCTTCGTCAGTCGATCAACTATAACCCATATCGAATCAAACTGGGTTCTCGCCGTTTTAGGTAACTTTGTGATGAAATCCATGGTAATGTGCTCCCATTTCCATTTCGGGATTTCTAACGGTTGTAACTTACCATACGGCTTTTGGTGCTCGGCTTTAACTTGCAAACACGTGACGCATTGCTCAACATACTTCACAACATCACGTTTCATGCCCGACCACCAATAATCTTTCTTTAAATCAAGATACATTTTCGTTGCGCCCGGATGAATGGAATACTTTGACTTATGTGCTTCATCAAGTAGCACTTGTCGATAATCTCCCATCTTAGGCACCCACACTCTTCCTTGAAAAGACAACAAACCCCGCGAGCCCATAGTAATGAACTCCGATTGTCCCACAATTCCCTCCGCATGCTTGTTGTGAATGTAAGCCTCTATTTGAATCACGCCGAGTCTTTCAAGAAAATCGTTAGTAATAATCATACGTAACAATCCCAATCGTAACGCCGGGTGATGACTCTTTCGACTTAACGCATCCGCGACCACATTCGCCTTGCCCGGTTGATAGAGTATCTCACAATCATAGTCTTTTACCACATCCATCCACCTACATTGACGATAATTCAAATCTCGTTGATTAAAGAGATGTTTCAAACTCTTATGATCCGAATAAATCGTACACTTGACACCATACAAGTAATGGCGCCAAATTTTCAACGCATGCACAACCGCCGCCAACTCAAGATCATGAGTCGGATATCTCGTCTCGTGTTCCTTTAATTGTCGAGAGGCATAAGCGATGACTTTACCTCTTTGCATTAGAACACACCCGAGTCCATTTTATGAAGCATCACAATAAACCGTCATGTCTTCCACTCCTTTCGGCAACACTAACACTGGAGCTTGACACAACTTCTCTTTTAACAGTTTAAAAGCAATTTCTTGCTCGTTCTCCCAATTAAACCTCGCGTTCTTCCTTGTTAATTTCGTCAACGAAGAAGCGATCTTAGAAAAGTCTTGGATAAACCGACGATAATAACCGGCCAATCCGAGAAAACTTCGGACCTCCGTAGGCGTAGTCGGTTGTCTCCAACTCTTCACCGTCTCTATCTTCCCCGGATCCACTTGAATACCCTCCTTGTTCACAATATCACCAAGGAATTGAACTTCCCTTAGCCAAAATTCACATTTGGAGAACTTAGCATACAACTTCTCCTTTCGTAATGTCTTCAATACTTCACGCAAATGACGTTCATGTTCGTTCATACTCTTTGAATAAACAAGTATGTCGTCAATGAACACAATTACCGACTTGTCCAACATAGGTTGGCACATTCGGTTCATAAGATCCATGAATGCCGCCGGTGCATTCGTAAGACCAAAAGGCATTACTACAAACTCAAAATGCCCATAACGCGTTCGAAAAGCAGTTTTCTCAATATCTTCCTCACGGACCCGCATTTGGTGATAGCCGGACCGTAGGTCAATCTTTGAGAAATACGTCGCACCTTGGAGTTGGTCAAATAAATCGTCAATCTGAGGCAATGGATAACGATTCTTGATCGTCACTTTATTCAACTCCCGGTAATCGATGCACATCCGCATACTACCATCCTTCTTTTTCACGAATAAAACCGGAGCGCCCCATGGAGAAGCACTCGGTCGAATAAAACCCTTCTCAAGCAACTCTTGGGTTTGATTTAACAACTCATGCATTTCCGTTGGTGCTAAACGATAAGGAGTTTTAGCAATGGGAGTAGCTCCCGGAACCAACTCAATACGAAATTCAATTTGTCTTTCCGCCGGAATACCCGGTAACTCGTCCGGAAAAACGTCTTCGAATTCACTAACCACCGGAATTTCACGAATAGGTGGTGGCTCATCACGAGTATCAATAACATGGGCAAGAAAAGCCATGCCACCACTAACAAGAAAACGACGTGCCCGTGCAAAAGAACATATCGGCACAAGTCTTCTTCGTTTATTACCGTGAATAATTAACTCTCCCCCACTTGGGGTCTTCACATGGATAAGTTTCTCATGGCATACAATATCGGCTCTATTTCGATCGAGCCAATCCATACCAACAACGATATCAAAGTCGCCCAAAGTCATCGGGATGAGATCAATTTTAAAGTTTTCGTCACCAAAAACAACGTCACAATTCATACACACATCAACCACTAGCACCGTCTTGCCATCTGCTATTTCGACTTCTACCGAACGACTTAACTTAGCTAACGGTATATCAAGTTTAGGCACAAATTTTGGAGACACAAACGACAAATTTGCACCGCTATCAAATAAAATCCTTGCCGGATTAGAGTTAACCATAAAAGTACCTGAGACAACTTCGTTGGATTGCTTAGCTTCATCATTCATCATCAAATAGTTGCGACCCCTAGCCGTGCCCGCCGCTCTCTCCAATTTCTTTACATGATCATTATTCAACTCGGGACATTCCGGCTTCTTGTGCCCTTCCTTACCACAATTATAGCAAGTAAATTTGTTCGGGCCATTGGTACAATCACGGGCCATGTGTCCCCTTTATTTACAATTAAAACACGTGGGCCCGAAACCCCCGGAAGCACCCTTCTTCACATTATTTAAGCTTTCGGAGCCTTTCTTGTTCTTTTTATTTGAAAAGTTCGAATGGCTCGAACCTTCAAACTTTCTCTTTGAAAAAGTGAAATCACTCTTCCTCGGAACCTCTGGTTCAAAACCCCGAGCCAACTCGAATAGCTCTTCAAAAGTCTTAGACATTCCCCAACTAATCTTACCCTTTAACTCATCGTTCAAGGTACGGTAGAAATCTTTCATTAGCTTGTGATCGTCACCAACATATTCCGGGAAAAAACGAGTCTTTGCCAAAAAGGTATACTTGAGAGTAACCAAGTCCATTGAACCTTGTTGCAAATGATGCAACTCGTCCCGGATTCTATCAACGTCAGAAGAAGTTCGGTATTCTTGAAAAAATTCCTTCTTAAACTCCTCCCATGTCAAGCTCATACATTGCTCTTCACCATACAAATTGATTTTATCGTCCCACCACAACTTGCCTTGTTCACGTAACATGCTAGACCCATACCTCGTCTTCTTCTCGGGAGGACATTCCGCGGTACGAAAAGCTCCCTCAATATCGGAAATCCAACAAGTGATTTTCAATGGATCCCTCACCCCATTAAACATCGGAGGTTGAGTATCCTTGAAATTTTTGTAGTGGAAGTCCCGCCTTCCAATCCCACCATTACCTTCACCCCTTCGCCTCGAGGATAAATGTTTTTAGCCTCTAAAGCCTCCTCTATTGCGCCTTTCATTCGATCGTTGATCATTTCGGTCACTTGTCCGTCGACCGACTCTTTGAATACCTTTCGGACATCGTCAAGAAAATCCTTCTTTAACTTTTTAAAGATGGCCTCAACCTTGGCCGTGAGTTCGACATCCTCACTCGTACCACCGTTATCATTATCGTGTCCATTTATCGTCTTCATTCTATAAAACAGAAAAGATTAAACAAAGAACGAAAAGACATAACATGTAAGTATATACATGTACACCACACAACTCCATCTCGCTCGACAATCGTCGTACATTACTTGTTTGACACGATTTGCACCCATAACAACGGTAGCTAATCGTTGTTACGCGAGCACGTCGCATTAACTTGCTAGTACAACGTCGGTCTTGCTTGATGATTGCTAAACACAACACAAAACAATTAGCACCAGGTTAGTTCACATAAACCAAAGCACTAACAATTCCCGATTAGACCCAAAGTCCTACAAGTCCCGCATAAAGTGCTCACACAATAAAGCCCAAGTCTAGGCACCTATCTCAAGTCGCCTAAATCCCTTAGACCATGCTCTGATACCACTTGAAACAACCCAACCCGTATTCCATACGATAAATTTTTTTTTTTATATAATACACATTTACGCGCCAATTAAATATGTAAACCATTCCACAAGTTCCATTTAAACGTACATCAATTTAAATGTTTACAAAAGGCACGAAGGCCATTAATTAAGTTTTATACAAGTTTGACCCACTACAATTGTAGTGACCCGAACTTTTCCATGTTTATATATATTAATTGAGATTGATATTTACATGATTAAATGTTTCCAACATGTTAAGCAATCAAACTTGTTAAGACTTGATTAATTGAAATATGTTTCATATAGACAATTGACCACCCAAGTTGACCGGTGATTCAAGAACGTTAAAACTTGTAAAAACTATATGATGACATATATATATGGATATATATATATAGTTAACATGATACTATGATAAGTAAACATGTCATTAAGTATATTAACAATGAACTACATATGTAAAAACAAGACTACTAACTTAATGATTTTTAAACGAGACATATATGTAACGATTATCGTTGTAAAGACATTTAATGTATATATATCATATTAAGAAATATTCATACATGATAATATCATGATAATATAATAATTTAAAATCTCATTTGATATTATAAACATTGGGTTAACAACATTTAACAAGATCGTTAACCTAAAGGTTTCAAAACAACACTTACATGTAACGACTAACGATGACTTAACGACTCAGTTAAAATGTATATACATGTAGTGTTTTAATATGTATTTATACACTATTGAAAGACTTCAATACACTTATCAAAATACTTCTACTTAACAAAAATGCTTACAATTACATCCTCGTTCAGTTTCATCAACAATTCTACTCGTATGCACCCGTATTCGTACTCGTACAATACACAGCTTTTAGATGTATGTACTATTGGTATATACACTCCAATGATCAGCTCTTAATAGCCCATGTGAGTCACCTAACACATGTGGGAACCATCATTTGGCAACTAGCATGAAATATCTCATAAAATTACAAAAATATGAGTAATCATTCATGACTTATTTACATGAAAACAAAATTACATATCCTTTATATCTAATCCATACACCAACGACCAAAAACACCTACAAACACTTTCATTCTTCAATTTTCTTCATCTAATTAATCTCTCTCAAGTTCTATCTTCAAGTTCTATCTTCAAGTTCTAAGTGTTCTTCATAAATTCTACAAGTTCTAGTTACATAAAATCAAGAATACTTTCAAGTTTGCTAGCTCACTTCCAATCTTGTAAGGTGATCATCCAACCTTAAGAAATCTTTGTTTCTTACAGTAGGTTATCATTCTAATACAAGGTAATAATCATATTCAAACTTTGGATAAATTTCTATAACTATAACAATCTTATTTCAAGTGATGATCTTACTTGAACTTCTTTTCGTGTCATGATTCTGCTTCAAGAACTTCGAGCCATCCAAGGATCCGTTGAAGCTAGATCCATTTTTCTCTTTTCCAGTAGGTTTATCCAAGGAACTTAAGGTAGTAATGATGTTCATAACATCATTCGATTCATACATATAAAGCTATCTTATTCGAAGGTTTAAACTTGTAATCACTAGAACATAGTTTAGTTAATTCTAAACTTGTTCGCAAATAAAAGTTAATCCTTCTAACTTGACTTTCAAAATCAACTAAACACATGTTCTATATCTATATGATATGCTAACTTAATGATTTAAAACCTGGAAACACGAAAAACACCGTAAAACTGGATTTACGCCGTCGTAGTAACACCGCGGGCTTTTTTGGGTTAGTTAATTAAAAACTATGATAAACTTTGATTTAAAAGTTGTTATTCTGGGAAAATGATTTTTATTATGAACATGAAACTATATCCAAAAATTATGGTTAAACTCAAAGTGGAAGTATGTTTTCTAAAATGGTCATCTAGACGTCGTTCTTTCGACTGAAATGACTACCTTTACAAAAATGACTTGTAACTTATTTTTCCGACTATAAACCTATAGTTTTTCTGTTTAGATTCATAAAATAGAGTTCAATATGAAACCATAGCAATTTGATTCACTCAAAACGGATTTAAAATGAAGAAGTTATGGGTAAAACAAGATTGGATAATTTTTCTCATTTTAGCTACGTGAAAATTGGTAACAAATCTATTCCAACCATAACTTAATCAACTAGTATTGTATATTATGTAATCTTAAGATACCATAGACACGTATACAATGTTTCGACCTATCATGTCGACACATCTTTTTATATTTCAGAACAACCATAGACACTCTATATGTGAATGTTGGAGTTATCTATACAGGGTTGAGGTTGATTCCAAAATATATACAGTTTGAGTTGTGATCAATACTGAGATACGTATACACTGGGTCGTGGATTGATTCAAGATAATATTTATCGATTTATTTCTGTACATCTAACTGTGGACAACTAGTTGTAGGTTACTAACGAGGACAGCTGACTTAACAAACTTAAAACATCAAAATATATTAAAAGTGTTGTAAATATATTTTGAACATACTTTGATATATATGTATATATTGTTATAGGTTCGTGAATCAACCAGTGGCCAAGTCTTACTTCCCGACGAAGTAAAAATCTGTGAAAGTGAGTTATAGTCCCACTTTTAAAATCTAATATTTTTGGGATGAGAATACATGCAGGTTTTATAAATGATTTACAAAATAGACACAAGTACGTGAAACTACATTCTATGGTTGAATTATCAAAATCGAATATGCCCCTTTTTATTACGTCTGGTAATCTAAGAATTAGGGAACAGACACCCTAATTGACGCGAATCCTAAAGATAGATCTATTGGGCCTAACAAACCCCATCCAAAGTACCAGATGCTTTAGTACTTCAAAATTTATATCATATCCGAAGGGTGTCCCGGAATGATGGGGATATTCTTATATATGCATCTTGTTAATGTCGGTTACCAGGTGTTCACCATATGAATGATTTTTATCTCTATGTATGGGATGTGTATTGAAATATGAAATCTTGTGGTCTATTATTATGATTTGATATATATATATATATATATATATATATATATATATATATATATATATATATATATATATATATATATATATATATATATATATATATATATAGGTTAAACCTATAACTCACCAACATTTTTGTTGACGTTTTAAGCATGTTTATTCTCAGGTGATTATTAAGAGCTTCCGCTGTCGCATACTTAAATAAGGACAAGATTTGGAGTCCATGCTTGTATGATATTGTGTAAAAACTGCATTCAAGAAACTTATTTTGTTGTAACATATTTGTATTGTAAACCATTATGTAATGGTCGCGTGTAAACAGGATATTTTAGATTATCATTATTTGATAATCTACGTAAAGCTTTTTAAAACTTTATTGATGAAATAAAGGTTATGGTTTGTTTTAAAATGAATGCAGTCTTTGAAAAACGTCTCATATAGAGGTCAAAACCTCGCAACGAAATCAATTAATATGGAACGTTTTTAATCAATAAGAACGGGACATTTCAGTTGGTATCAGAGTGTTGGTCTTAGAGAACCAGAATTTTGCATTAGTGTGTCTTATCGAGTTTCTTAGGATGCATTAGTGAGTCTGGACTTCGACCGTGTTTACTTGAAAAATGATTGCTTAACAAATTTTGTTGGAAACTATATATTTTTAACATGTGAATATTATGTGATATATTAATCTCTTAACGCGTTTGATATTATGTGATAGATGTCTACCTCTAGAATAAGTCCCATTGACTCACCTAATAATAATGAAGAGTCAAATGTAAATTGGAATGATTCGTGGACTGATTCACAAGTTCCCGAAGAGGAACCGGAAGAAGAGTCGAAACCGGAAGAAGAATCAGAACCGGAAGAGGAGGAACCGGAGGAGGTACCGGAACCGGTGGGGGAAATAATAAAACGGTTAAGTAAAAGAAAATCCTCAACCAACTGACCAAGGTTAATTATGGTCAATGGTGTTTCCGCCAAGGAAGCAAAATATTGGGAGGATTACCAATTCTCCGATGAATCGGATTCCAACGAGAATTCCGATGATGTTATAGAAATTACCCCAACTGAATTTAAAAAGGCAAAAGAAAATAATAAGGGAAAGGGCATAAACATATAGAAATCTAATTCCAACCCCGATGAACTTTATATGTATCGTCAACCCTCGAAGCCCTTAAGTTGTAACAATGACCCGGGAACCTCTAAACCACCAGGTTTTTCTAAACCAATGTGGAAAACGACGGCTCGTATTAAGGGAACATCATATATCCCTAGAAACTTGGCAAAATGAACCAAAACCGAAGAAGAAGAAACGAGTGAGTCGGAATAAGATAGTTGTATTCGTGTGGTGTAATATATGTAATATAGTGTGCTTATGCTTTATGATATATGTAAAAATTGCTTGTATTAATAAGTATTTTTTTTATGAATCTAACTCTTGTCTATTTTACAGTATAAAAACACAAAATGGATAGACAACCCAATATTTTAAGAGACCTACCCGGAGACATGATTGATGAAATCTTGTCTAGAGTCGGTCAGAATTCTTCGGCACAACTATTTAAGGCGAGATCAGTTTGTAAGACATTCGAAGAACGTTCCAAGAATGCCTTGGTTTATAAAAGGCTTTCGTTCGAAAGATGGGGGATATCACATTGGGAAATCCATAAGTTACGATGTGTTTACTTTGACGCATATATTGCCGGGAACCCAAATGCTATTTTACGCAATGGGTTAAAAAATTATTTTGACTCAATATATCCGAATATTGGACTTCGTGATTTAGAAAAAGCGGCTAACATGCAACATAAAGAAGCATGTTATGCTTACGGATTAGTAATGTTCGCTTCTCACCAAAGTGAGAACAAGAACATTGGGCTACAAATATTAAACAAAACGTTCCCACAAGTGACGGAGTCGGTAATTGGGGTAAGAAATGAGATTTTTAGATTGTTACGGGACTGTTGGACATTACGTAACCCTCGTCCCTTTGACGACGTTACAACACGCTGTCTTATCAACAGCCATAACGGTTATGTTCCACAAGACCAAGGATGGAAAGTAATCATAGTAAAACCAGAATGCATGACTTGTTTCTGGACGTATGAATTACGTGTCTTTATTGCCTTTGCTGAACGACTTGTGTACTAGCTAGAATTATCTTCACAACCATCTTGTATCAAATTTATTGTGTGCTATATTTCATGCTATATGTAAAATAAGCGGTATTGTAAGTTCGTAAAATATTGTGTAAAAGTTTGAACGCAGTTTTTCATATAGAATTGTAGTAGTTGAATTGTATATTAGCTACTAAGTATGAACTTAACGGGTAGGTACTACCCGAATTTAAACTTATAAAACGCTAATATGAAGAAAAAGCTTTTATAAATGAGTTCATATTATGCTACGAAATACTATTAACTACTCTTAATATTCTGTATGATTAACTTGTTCCATTTGACTATTTTGAAGGAAATGGCACCGACTACTCGACACACCGTGAATATGAATGAAGAGGAATTCCGTACTTTTCTAGCTTCAAACATAGCCGCAGTACAAGCTGCGCTACATACCAACAATAACCTTGGATCTAGCAGTACAGGAAATCATGTAGGATGCACCTACAAAGAATTCACTGCCTGCAAACCTTTGGAATTTGATGGAACCGAAGGACCGATCAGATTGAAACGGTGGACCGAGAAGGTCGAATCGGTGTTTGCCATAAGTAAGTGTACTGAAGAGGACAAAGTGAAGTACGCTACGCATACCTTCACAGGTTCTGCATTAACATGGTGGAATACCTATCTAGAGCAAGTGGGACAAGATGATGCGTACGCACTACCGTGGTCAGCATTCAAGCACTTGATGAACGAGAAGTACCGTCCCAGAACCGAGGTCAATAAGCTCAAGACAGAACTTAGAGGGTTACGAACCCAAGGATTTGATATTACCACGTACGAAAGACGATTCACAGAATTGTGCCTATTGTGTCCGGGAGCGTTCGAAGATGAGGAAGGGAAGATCGACGCGTTTGTGAAAGGATTACCGGAAAGAATCCAAGAAGATATAAGTTCACACGAGCCCGCCTCCATACAACAGGCATGTAGAATGGCTCACAAACTAGTGAACCAGATTGAAGAAAGAATTAAAGAACAGACTGCTGAAGAGGTCAATGTGAAGCAAGTCAAAAGAAAGTGGGAGGAAAACGGTGATAAGAATCAGCAATACAACAACAACAGCAATTACAACAATAATCGCAACAATAATCGCAACAATTATCCCAACAATCGCAACATCAATCGCAACTACAACAAACGACCCAACAACAACAACAACAACAACAGCAACTACAACAATCATCCCAACAACAATAATAACCGCAACAACAACAACAATCAGAAGCAGCTATGCCAAAGGTGTGAAAAGTATCACTCAGGGTTCTGCACCAAATTTTGCAACAAGTGTAAAAGAAATAGTCATAGCGCGGCGAAGTGTGAGGTCTACGGACCAGGGGTTAATAGAACGAAAGGAACAAATGGTGTCGGAACGAGTAATGGCGGAGCAAGTAGTGTCGGAGCAAGTTATGCCAATGTAGTTTGTTATAAATGTGGAAAACCGGGCCACATTATTAGAAATTGCCCGAACCAGGAGAACACGAATGGATAAGGCCGCGGAAGAGTTTTCAATATTAATGCGGCAGAGGCACAGGAAGAACCGGAGCTTGTTACGGGTACGTTTCTTATTGACAATAAATCTGCTTACGTTTTATTTGATTCAGGTGCGGATAGAAGCTATATGAGTAGAGATTTTTGTCCTAAATTAAGTTGTCCATTGATGCCTTTGGATAGTAAAATTTTACTCGAATTAGCAAATGGTAAATTAATTTCAGCAGATAATATATGTCAGAATCGAGAAATTAAACTGGTTAGCGAAACATTTAAGATTGATTTGATACCAGTAGAGTTAGGGAGTTTTGATGTGATAATCGGTATGGACTGGTTGAAAGAAGTGAAAGCAGAGATCGTTTGTTACAAAAATGCAATTCGCATTATACGAGAAAAAGGAAAACCATTAATGGTGTACGGAGAAAAGGGCAACACGAAGCTACATCTTATTAGTAATTTGAAGGCACAAAAACTAATAAGAAAAGGTTGCTATGCTGTTCTAGCACACGTCGAGAAAGTACAAACTGAAGAAAAGAGCATCAATGATGTTCCCATTGCAAAAGAATTTCCCGATGTATTTCCGAAAGAATTACCGGGATTACCCCCACATCGATCCGTTGAATTTCAAATAGATCTTGTACCAGGAGCTGCACCAATAGCTCGTGCTCCTTACAGACTCGCACCCAGCGAGATGAAAGAACTGCAAAGCCAATTACAAGAACTTTTAGAGCGTGGTTTCATTCGACCAAGCACATCACCGTGGGGAGCTCCTGTTTTGTTTGTCAAGAAGAAAGATGGTACATTCAGGTTGTGTATCGACTACCGAGAGTTGAACAAACTTACCATCAAGAACCGCTACCCACTACCGAGAATCGACGACTTATTTGATCAACTACAAGGCTCGCCTGTTTATTCAAAGATTGACTTACGTTCCAGGTATCATCAAATGCGGGTGAAAGAAGATGATATTCCAAAGACTGCTTTCAGAACACGTTACGGTCATTACGAGTTTATGGTCATGCCGTTTGGTTTAACTAATGCACCAGCTATGTTCATGGACCTTATAAACCGAGTGTGTGGACCATACCTTGACAAGTTTGTCATTGTTTTCATTGATGACATACTTATTTACTCAAAGAATGACCAAGAACATGGTGAACATTTGAGAAAGGTGTTAGAAGTATTGAGGAAGGAAGAATTGTACGCTAAGTTTTCAAAGTGTGCATTTTGGTTGGAAGAAGTTCAATTCCTCGGTCACATAGTGAACAAAGAAGGTATTAAGTTGGATCCGGCAAAGATAGAAACTGTTGAAAAGTGGGAAACCCCGAAAACTCCGAAGCACATACGCCAGTTTTTAGGACTAGCTGGTTACTACAGAAGGTTCATCCAAGACTTTTCCAGAATAGCAAAACCCTTGACTGCATTAATGCATAAAGGGAAGAAATTTGAATGGAATGATGAACAAGATAAAGCGTTTCAGTTATTGAAGAAAAAGCTAACTACGGCACCTATATTGTCATTGACTGAAGGGAATGATGATTTTGTGATTTATTGTGACGCATCAAAGCAAGGTCTCGGTTGTGTATTAATGCAACGAACGAAGGTGATTGCTTATGCGTCTAGACAATTGAAGATTCACGAACAAAATTATACGACGCATGATTTGGAATTAGGCGCGGTTGTTTTTGCATTAAAGACTTGGAGGCACTACTTATATGGGGTCAAAAGTATTATATATACCGACCACAAAAGTCTTCAACACATATTTAATCAGAAACAACTGAATATGAGGCAGCGTAGGTGGATTGAATTGTTGAATGATTACGACTTTGAGATTTGTTACCACCCGGGGAAGGCAAATGTGGTAGCCGATGCCTTGAGCAGGAAGGACAGAGAACCCATTCGAGTAAAATCTATGAATATAATGATTCATAATAACCTTACTACTCAAATAAAGGAGGCGCAACAAGGAGTTTTAAAAGAGGGAAATTTAAAGGATGAAATACCCAAAGGATCGGAGAAGCATCTTAATATTCGGGAAGACGGAACCCGGTATAGGGCTGAAAGGATTTGGGTACCAAAATTTGGAGATATGAGAGAAATGGTACTTAGAGAAGCTCATAAAACCAGATACTCAATACATCCTGGAACGGGGAAGATGTACAAGGATCTCAAGAAACATTTTTGGTGGCTGGGTATGAAAGCCGATGTTGCTAAATATGTAGGAGAATGTTTGACGTGTTCTAAGGTCAAAGCTGAGCATCAAAAACCATCAGGTCTACTACAACAACCTGAAATCCCGGAATGGAAATGGGAAAACATTACCATGGATTTCATTACTAAATTGCCAAGGACTGCAAGTGGTTATGATATTATTTGGGTAATAGTTGATCATCTCACCAAGTCAGCACACTTCCTGCCAATAAGAGAAGATGACAAGATGGAGAAGTTAGCACGACTGTATTTGAAGGAAGTCGTCTCCAGACATGGAATACCAATCTCTATTATCTCTGATAGGGATGGTAGATTTATTTCAAGATTCTGGCAGACATTACAGCAAGTATTGGGAACTCGTCTAGACATGAGTACTGCCTATCATCCACAAACTGATGGGCAGAGCGAAAGGACGATACAAATGCTTGAAGACATGCTACGAGCTTGTGTTATTGATTTCGAAAACAGTTGGGATCGACATCTACCGTTAGCAGAATTTTCCTACAACAACAGCTACCATTCAAGCATTGAGATGGTGCCGTTTGAAGCACTTTATGGTAGAAAGTGTAGGTCTCCGATTTGTTGGAGTGAAGTGGGGGATAGACAGATTACGGGTCCGGAGATTATACAAGAAACTACCGAGAAGATCATCCAAATTCAACAACGTTGAAATCCGCCCAAAGTCGACAAAAGAGTTACGCTGACATTAAAAGAAAAGATATAGAATTTGAAATTGGAGAGATGGTCATGCTTAAAGTTGCACCTTGGAAAGGCGTTGTTCGATTTGGTAAATGAGGGAAATTAAATCCAAGGTATATTGGACCATTCAAGATTATTGATCGTGTCGGACCAGTAGCTTACCGACTTGAGTTACCTCAACAACTCGCGGCTGTACATAACACTTTCCACATCTCGAATTTGAAGAAATGTTTTGCTAAAGAAGATCTCACTATTCCGTTAGATGAAATCCAAATCAACGAAAAACTCCAATTCATCGAAGAACCCGTCGAAATAATGGATCGTGAGGTTAAAAGACTTAAGCAAAACAAGATACCAATTGTTAAGGTTCGATGGAATGCTCGTAGAGGACCCGAGTTCACCTGGGAGCGTGAAGATCAGATGAAGAAGAAATACCCGCATCTATTTCCAGAAGATTCGTCAACACCTTCAACAGCTTAAAATTTCGGGACGAAATTTATTTAACGGGTAGGTACTGTAGTGACCCGAACTTTTCCATGTTTATATATATTAATTGAGATTGATATTTACATGATTAAATATTTCCAACATGTTAAGCAATCAAACTTGTTATGACTTGATTAATTGAAATATGTTTCATATAGACAATTGACCACCCAAGTTGACCGGTGATTCACGAACGTTAAAACTTGTAAAAACTATATGATGACATATATATGGATATATATATATATATAGTTAACATGATACTATGATAAGTAAACATATCATTAAGTATATTAACAATGAACTACATATGTAAAAACAAGACTACTAACTTAATGATTTTTAAACGAGACATATATGTAACGATTATTGTTGTAAAGACATTTAATGTATATATATCATATTAAGAAATATTCATACATGATAATATCATGATAATATAATAATTTAAAATCTCATTTGATATTATAAACATTGGGTTAACAACATTTAACAAGATCGTTAACCTAAAGGTTTCAAAACAACACTTACATGTAACGACTAACGATGACTTAACGACTCAGTTAAAATGTATATACATGTAGTGTTTTAATATGTATTTATACACTATTTAAAGACTTCAATACACTTATCAAAATACTTCTACTTAACAAAAATGCTTACAATTACATCCTCGTTCAGTTTCATCAACAATTCTACTCGTATGCACCCGTATTCTTACTCGTACAATATACAGCTTTTAGATGTATGTACTATAGGTATATACACTCCAAGATCAGCTCTTAATAGCCCATGTGAGTCACCTAACACATGTTAGAACCATCATTTGGCAACTAGCATGAAATATCTCATAAAGTTACAAAAATATGAGTAATCATTCATGACTTATTTACATGAAAACAAAATTACATATCCTTTATATCTAATCCATACACCAATGACCAAAAACACCTACAAACACTTTCATTCTTCAATTTTCTTCATCTAATTAATCTCTCTCAAGTTCTATCTTCAAGTTCTAAGTGTTCTTCATAAATTCTACAAGTTCTAGTTACATAAAATCAAGAATACTTTCAAGTTTGCTAGCTCACTTCCAATCTTGTAAGGTGATCATCCAACCTCAAGAAATCTTTGTTTCTTACAGTAGGTTATCATTCTAATACAAGGTAATAATCATATTCAAACTTTGGTTAAATTTCTATAACTATAACAATCTTATTTCAAGTGATGATCTTACTTGAACTTGTTTTCGTGTCATGATTCTGCTTCAAGAACTTCGAGCCATCCAAGGATCCGTTGAAGCTAGATCCATTTTTCTCTTTTCCAGTAGGTTTATCCAAGGAACTTAAGGTAGTAATGATGTTCATAACATCATTCGATTCATACATATAAAGCTATCTTATTCGAAGGTTTAAACTTGTAATCACTAGAACATAGTTTAGTTAATTCTAAACTTGTTCGCAAATAAAAGTTAATCCTTCTAAATTGACTTTTAAAATCAACTAAATACATGTTCTATATCTATATGATATGCTAACTTAATGATTTAAAACCTGGAAACACGAAAAATACCGTAAAACCGGATTTACGCCGTCGTAGTAACACCGCGGGCTGTTTTGGGTTAGTTAATTAAAAACTATGATAAACTTTGATTTAAAAGTTGTTATTCTGGGAAAATGATTTTTATTATGAACATGAAACTATATCCAAAAATTATGGTTAAACTCAAAGTGGAAGTATGTTTTCTAAAATGGTCATCTAGATGTCGTTCTTTCGACTGAAATGACTACCTTTACAAAAATGACTTGTAACTTATTTTTCCGACTATAAACCTATAGTTTTTCTGTTTAGATTCATAAAATATAGTTCAATATGAAACCATAGCAATTTGATTCACTCAAAACGGATTTAAAATGAAGAAGTTATGGGTAAAACAAGATTGGATAATTTTTCTCATTTTAGCTACGTGAAAATTGGTAACAAATCTATTCCAACCATAACTTAATCAACTTGTATTGTATATTATGTAATCTTGAGATACCATAGACACGTATACAATGTTTCGACCTATCATTTCGACACATCTATATATATTTCGGAACAACCATAGACACTCTATATGTGAATGTTGGAGTTAGCTATACAGGGTTGAGGTTGATTCCAAAATATATACAGTTTGAGTTGTGATCAATACTGAGATACGTATACACTGGGTCGTGGATTGATTCAAGATAATATTTATCGATTTATTTCTGTACATCTAACTGTGGACAACTAGTTGTAGGTTACTAACGAGGACAGCTCAGTTAATAAACTTAAAACATCAAAATATATTAAAAGTGTTGTAAATATATTTTGAACATACTTTGATATATATGTATATATTGTTATAGGTTCGTGAATCAACCAGTGGCCAAGTCTTACTTCCCGACGAAGTAAAAATTTGTGAAAGTGAGTTATAGTCCCACTTTTAAAATCTAATATTTTTGGGATGAGAATACATGCAGGTTTTATAAATGATTTACAAAATAGACACAAGTACGTGAAACTACATTCTATGGTTGAATTATCAAAATCGAATATGCCCCTTTATATTAAGTCTGGTAATCTAAGAATTAGGGAACAGACACCCTAATTGACGCGAATCCTAAAGATAGATCTATTGGGCCTAACAAACCCCATCCAAAGTACCAGATGCTTTAGTACTTCGAAATTTATATCATATCCGAAGGGTGTCCCGGAATGATGGGGATATTCTTATATATGCATCTTGTTAATGTCGGTTACCAGGTGTTCACCATATGAATGATTTTTATCTCTATGTATGGGATGTGTATTGAAATATAAAATCTTGTGGTCTATTATTATGATTTGATATATATATAGGTTAAACCTATAACGCACCAACATTTTTGTTGACGTTTTAAGCATGTTTATTCTCAGGTGATTATTAAGAGCTTCCGCTGTCGCATACTTAAATAAGGACGAGATTTGGAGTCCATGCTTGTATGATATTGTGTAAAAACTGCATTCAAGAAACTTATTTTGTTGTAACATATTTGTATTGTAAACCATTATGTAATGGTCGTGTGTAAACAGGATATTTTAGATTATCATTATTTAATAATCTACGTAAAGCTTTTTAAAACTTTATTGATGAAATAAAGGTTATGGTTTATTTTAAAATGAATGCAGTCTTTGAAAAACGTCTCATATAGAGGTCAAAACCTCGCAACGAAATCAATTAATATGGAACGTTTTTAATCAATAAGAACTGGACATTTCAACAATGATAGTTTATAATCCAAACGACATTCGAGCATGGTTTGGGGCTAAACTACCCAAAACGTTAGGCCACTTCAAAAGCTATCCAAAAAGCACCCCCTGTCAACACAAACGGGAGACAACTAATCCAACTGTATGCCCTTACCCTTGTCCAAGCCGGAACCTATAAAAAATGGTAAACAACGAGAGGGTAAGCAATGCTTAGTGAATGCAATAGTTATACATACATATATATAACCCATATATTTGCAATCACAAATACCAAATACCTCGTACTAACATGTAACTCACATAGCAAGTCAATCATACCCGAAATACCAACAAGTCGTACATTGACACCAAATCTCATTAGCATATACTTAACACTATATATATATATATATATATATATATATATATATATATATATATATATATATATATATATATATATATATATATATATATATATATATATATATATATATATATATATAATGTTAAACGATCACAACACAATATGGTTAACCATAACGCTATGGTGCTACCGGCACGTGGTTCACACCATACGCATTTGAGTCTCACTCTTTTATAGTGCTACCGGCACATGGTTCACACTTTGACGCTACCGGCACGTGGTTCACGCCTCATTTTATAGTGCTACCGGTACGTGGTTCACACTCGATGCTACCGGCACGTGGTTCACATCCTATATGCGTCACATACATGGTATGGAACTACCGGCACATGGTTCATACCATAACATTCACAAATAAACACGCCATATACATGAACGTATAATTATTCCACTCACCTTGTCACAAGGATGATTATTTAGCACTTCCAAGCTTCAACGCAATGTACCAAGACTATCTTCTTGTAGCTAGTAACAAGGAGACCAACTTTAATTCTCGCTCCTAGGTTTGATTCACAAATCTCCAACTCCAAATCTCAAGATTAAACTAAGTGGGTTTTGTGTTTTGGGAGAGAAATTAGAAAGAAAATAGAAAAGGAAATGAAATAAATGGATATGTGGTGGAGAGTTAATGCCCCCATCAGATCCATATGTCAATTTACCATTTTACCCCTTAAAATCCCTTAAAATGAGCTAAGTTCGACACCAGTTCAGCAGAACTGTCGCGGCGCGGCCTCAATCGTCGCGGCGCGACACATAAAGAGAAAATAGGCCCTTCTTAACCCAATCCCTGATCCAGGTTTGCTTTGTTTGTCGCGGCGCGGTCCCGCTCATCGCGGCGCGGCAGTTGCCTGAGCCTGGTCACTTCGACCATTTAACACAAAACGATGGTTCAAACAACTAGCACACCTCATTCACTCTTCCTATGCACGCCTAAGCTTCAACCTTAAGTCCCGCACGACTCAACTCCATCGCGACACGTACATATACACGTTCACACATGTATTCTCAAATATTTATATACATATATATATACACTCACATACATGCACCAACTCATAAACTAACACTATGGCTCATTTAATCACATAAACGAACAAGATATAATCGTGCTAATAATTAAGTTTGTACCTTTAAATATGTACGGGAAAAATGGGGTGTTACACTACTGATAGCACGTATACACATCACGACTCATCACTACTCGATACTGCCCACCATTCACTACTTGGCACTACAACGACACTGCTTGGACATACTCATCATCTCATACCACTATTCCTTACTACTTACCGTTGCTAACTACTACTCAACACCACTTCTCACTACTTATCACTATTGATAACTACTCTACACTGCTTGTCATCACTGGTTACTACACCTCTACATTCCAGCTCTTTTAGACGTGTGGAAAAAGGATTTTAGACGTGTTCCACAACACGTCTACATGTCCAAATGGTGATGAACGAAGACGAAGAAGAAAATGTGGATAAAGAAGAAGATTATGTGGTTCGAGAAATAAAATATGGAGTGTTTAAAAAAGTTAATGAAGCAGAAAAAGTTGCATAGTTTTCTAACGATGTTGATGAAGAAATGTTAATGGAAGACAACAAAAAAGAACACCTTGATGAAGATGTTAATGAAGAAGTTAATACAGAGCAAGATCCAATGATTAAACATATTGATGCAGAACTAACAAATTTCAGAATGAAACCCAGTCCTCCACCAAGAAAAATGAAGCTTTCAAAAACTATTTTCATCAAAGATGGCAAAGGTATGAGTGAGAACAATCCAATCAAATTGTAATTTGTGATGAATATTATTGATGCTACTATAACTATGTTTGTTAATGTATATTTGTGATGCTACTTTCTATTGAAGTTAATGAATATTTGTGATGCTCCTTTTGTATGAAGTTTTGTTATGGTAATATAACTGACTTTGTTTATGGTAATTTGCCAATGCAACTGTACTTAGGGTTATGATTAGGGTAATGATTCTACTTTGGGTTATGATTGCCACTGAAGGTGGTTATAAGGTCAACGTTGCTTATCATATTGGTTATTGGGTCTGATTTGACATGTATATTACCTCATGGGTTTTTTCCTAAATTGGAGTGAGCGTTGAGTTGTTATTACTTCACCAAACATAGGTTGGTTTCTGAATTAGGCACATATATAATTAACTATGTTTATATGTTTGGTTTTCTTTTGGTTTCCATAGTGTGCAGCAGGTAAATAATCAGGTTATCCAGATTTTGTTATCCAGGTTTGAGTTGTTATTACTTCACTAAACATAGTGTTGAGTTGTTATCTAGGTTTTGTTTAAACTGACCCGGTTGGTTCTGCTACTACTATCAGGTTGTGTTTGCCTATTGTTACTATATAGTATAACTTTCTTTAATTGCATAATAAGGGTTTATATGTTATAGGTTATATATAGTGTGTTTATATGTTGTTAATAAAGTTTATATGTTGTTAATATAGTGTTGTATGATGTTTAGAATCGTGTTGTGTAATCGCGTCAATCATGGTGTGTTAAAATAGTGAGATGGTTGTGTGTTGTTTGTATGTCCAGTTCTGCTCCACGTCTGCACTACATGTCTACAATCGTATTGGGTAATCGTTGGGTAATCGTGTGAATCATGGTCTGCTCCAGGTCTGCACTACATGTCTACAATCGTGTTGGGTAATCGTGTGAATCATGGTGTGTTATATAGTCAAATTGTTGTGCTATAGATCGAATCAAACATGTGTTATAAACCTGATTCAAACATGTGTGAATCATGTGATATTATTAACGTTCATGTAAACTAGATTTATACAAACTTTCATAACAAACGACATAAGATATAAAGAAAAAGAAAGATTGAATTACCTCTGCTGATTTTGAAGTCTCCATTGTTAACTTTGAATCAGACCACTTTACGTACGAACCAACTATTATAATCCTGCACTATATACTTTAAGTACAAAGCTAAACAAGCAAACAAGAACAAGCCGAAACAAAAAAACTAAAAAACGTGTGTATTTATATTTCGGAACAGATTTTTTATATTTTATATTATTTATAAGTTTAATAATAATCTTATTTAAGGTATATAAATTTTTATATAATTATAATTATATTATATATACTTATCAAAATCCATTCCTAATTATCAAATTATTTCCTAACTCTTCTGTAACTAACTAAGTTCCTATTAATTAGACGTGTTTGTTTAATAACCCATTAAATATGGAACCGTAAATAACCCGTTACATATAAATCAAATTTTATAGGATTTTTTGTTTAATTAAACGTGTTCGGTAATTTTGGTAGACTAATATTAACATAACTGTAAGGGTTAGGTTGATTAAACGGAGATCGTTAACTTATATATCCCGTTAACTTATTTAGAAATGTTCCAGTTAAAGGCGTTTGTTACAAACTAATTAGACGTGTGTTTTGAAACTTATTTATAACAACCCTCACTTTTCGACTTCTAAATTACTGAATTAACCCTAGGGTTATATGTCTGACTATATGTATTAAGGGTTGTTAGATACAATTAAATATTGATCGAATAGTAATTTTTAGTCAACAATGTACGCTTAAATAAATAATATATTATTAATTTATATAATTTGACATAATTTAACTAAGTATATAAACTTTGTATCACTTTTATTATTTAGTTAATGTATTATATATTTAACTATATAATAAATCCAATTATATATAATTGTAATAATATTTACAAACTTACTAAAACTATAGTTTAATAATTAAAATCATAATTATTATTAAAAATACAAAATACCGAATTATTTATTATTTTTATGCAAAATTTGTATTTATTAATTAAATAAAACAAAAATAAAAATAAAATAAAAATAAAATATTATTGACAAATATTCTTGGAAAAACATTAAATAAATTTGTTTATTTACATAAAAAAAATCCTTAAAATAAATAAAAATAAATAAATAAATAAATTACTTTTTAATTAAAAATTTTAATGGAAAAACTACTTTTATTATTTTATTTTGTGCATTATCCCATGACCTAACATTTAATACTTTTTAATTTTAAAATCCCATTACGAATTAAATATTTCTTTTTTTTTAATTATTTTATTCTTTTTACCTAATTTTTTCAAGTATAAATACCCCTCATTTCTCATTCAAACTCACACCAAAATTTCTCTCATTCTCTATTTGAAGAATTACTACTAGTAAGTATTTTTTTTATTACTTTTTATTTTTTTACTTTTCACTTTTTACTTTTTACTTCGGTTATTATTTTTACCGAAATATGTAAATAATGTTATAAATTATATGAAATTAAAAATAAAATAAATAACATGTATACACTATTACTATTACTATTACTAGCACCTATAACATACTACTTATATTGTAACATAAAAACATTTTGGGATATGTATTAGAGATGTATAGATCTTCGAACTTTCTTGACGAATGGTTTCTATGAGATTCTAGGCAGAGGGTTTGGATTTCCGATTTAAAGGGTCCAATGGCTCAAGCCCCTAGATCTAAATTAGCCATTCGAAGGGAAAGGGGTGATTGGAAGCTTATCTAATACGACAAGTATCCTAAAATGGAAAACACTGATAAAAGTAGAAACTCTCTAGTCATAGAAACTTAGTAAAATAAGAAACTTTCTAAAAATGGAAACTTTATAAAAATAGTAACTTACTAGGAATAGAAACTTAGTAAAACAAACTATACTTAAACACATACTTAAACTTAAACATGGGCAAAACACTTAACTACTCTTAAATGTCAATAGGTTGACTTTCCTGCTCACTCGTTCAACTCTTTATTCCGAGGAATAACACTCTCTCTACTTACTAAGGTGAATTCATAGCCCTTCTTTAATTGCTAGCAAACTTACTTACTTTTACTTGGGGTGAGACACATGCTGTTTTTACTTTTTACACTTTAGACACAAGTACCAAATTGTTAAACTATGCTATACCCGGCTATGTCCGACTAAGTCCCTACAGTGATATTTTTAATTGCTGCGGTATGCTTAATTATTGGGGGTAGGCCTATCGGGAGTAACGTCCCCGATACATTTGACCAAGTCATTGTATTACTTAATAATGAAATTAAACTGACAAGGACAGACACAACTTTTCATGGGGCAAACTTGAACGTTTAGTCTAAATATCACGCATTGGCATAACTTTTTGATCCTGCGGGAGATCAACTTTACAAACTAAATCTTGTGGTCTAAAACAACGACAAACTTTTTGTTAAACCTATGAACTTCACTCAACCTTTTTGGTTGACACTTTAGCATGTTTTGTCTCAGGTGCTGTTTGATTCAAGCTCTTATACTTACTGCTTATGTGATGCTACTTGGACATAGGATCAAGAGATATCACAGTTATTACTTCTACATGTGAACATTTACGATATTGTTATTCCTGTCATTGTAACGACATTTCATTTTCCGCTGCGTACTCATTAAAGTTAAATTCATCATTTAGTATTGTTCTCGTTTATTATAATATGTTGGTATGTTTTGATATTAGTGACGTTCCTTCCAGACCCTATTGGGAGGACGTTACATTATTAGACGTGTTAGGCATTTAGACATGTTCCCGACAAATCTAATAAGACGTGTTGCCAATTAGACATGTTGTTGTTTCATTCGGATGTGTTCTGGTATACATAATTAGACGTGTTGTTAATTGGACGTGTTCTTTGGAATATTTGTTAGACGTGTTGTCAATTAGAGGTGTTTTCGGTAAAAGTAATTAGACGTGGTTACCAAATAGAGGTGTTAAACTTATTTAGACGTGTTGCAAATTTCTAATTAGACATGTTGCGAATATTAATTTGACGTGTTCCGTGTTTTTTTTTTGGTAGAAACCTTAATTAGACGTGTTCTGTGTGATAAGTTAGATGTGTTATATAGTGAACACGTCTAAATGAAGGGCTCTAAATAAGCCGAAATGTAGTAGTGCTACTTAATATTATTTATTACTACTTATTGCTACTAAGTACTACTCGTTACTACTAGAATCTCTACGATTTACTACTACTAACTATGCATCACTACTCGTTGCTAGTTGATAATGCTAAAAACGAACATATATTTCATAGCATTATTCCTCAAGAAAGATAAGCTTTTAGTTGCAGTTGTCCTATTTACAAGTGATATTCCTTTAAATATTAAAAGGTGAAGACAAAAGACAGATTCGATGAATTGAAGACGCAAATGACCAAAAAGCTCAAAAGTACAAAATACAATCAAAGAGGTTCCAATTATTGATGAGAAACATCTCAAAATTACAAAGAGTACAAGATTCAAAACGCAAAGTACAAGATATTAAATTATACGCAAGGACGTTCGAAAATCCGGAACCGGGACCAGAGTCAACTCTCAACGCTCGACGCAACGGACTAAAAATTACAAGTCAACGGAGTACAAGAATATAATATAATATATATATAATTAAATTTTATTATATATATTATATTATATAATAAATAAATAAGCAGCCCACGTTTTTGAAGACTTTTGAGCCTCCCCAGCTGGCCATGCGATCGCATGGCCTTGAAGGGCAAAGCCCATGCGATCGCATGAGGCTCTTTTCCAGCCCACATGCCTATAAAAATCGAGCTTTGGTGCATCATATAATATATCAATCTCTCTATCTATATGTAAACTTATATATATATATTTATATTTTAATTTTAATTTTAAATCCTAATAATAAGGGTATGTTAGCGAATGTTGTAAGGGTATAAGTCGAAATTCTGTCCGTGTAACGCTACGCTATTTTTAATCATTGTAAGTTATGTTCAACCTTTTTACATTAATGTCTCATAGCTAAGTTATTATTATGATTATTTAAAACAAAGTAGTCATGATGTTGGGCTAAAAATATTAAAATTGGGTAATTGGATTTTGTACCATAATTGGGGTTTGGACAAAAGAACGACACTTGTGGAAATTAGACTATGGGCTATTAATGGGCTTTATATTTGTTTAACTAAATGATAGTTTGTTAATTTTAATATAAAGATTTACAATTGGACGTCCCTATAAATAACCATATACACTCGATCGGACACGATGGGCGGGGTATTTATATGTACGAATAATCGTTCATTTAACCGGACACGGGAATGGATTAATAGTCTATGGAATTATTAAAACAGGGGTGAAATTATGTACAAGGACACTTGGCATAATTGATAACAAAGTATTAAAACCTTGGGTTACACGCAGTCGATATCCTGGTGTAATTATTAAACAAAGTATTAAGACCTTGTTACAGTTTTAGTCCCCAATTAGTTGGAATATTTAACTTCGGGTATAAGGATAATTTGACGAGGATACTCGCACTTTATATTTATGACTGATGGACTGTTATGGACAAAAACCAGACGGACATATTAAATAATCCAGGACAAAGGACAATTAACCAATGGGCATAAAACTAAAATCAACACCTCAAACATCATGATTACGAAAGTTTAAATAAGTATAATTCTTTTATTTCATATTTAATTTTCTTTATTTTATATTTTATTGCACTTTTATTTATTGTTATTGTATTTAATTGCACTTTTAATTATCGTACTTTTTAATTATCGCAATTTTATTTTATCGCACTTTTATTTATCGCAATTTCCTTATCGTTATTTACTTTACGCTTTAAATTAAGTCTTGTATTTATTTTTAATATTTTACATTAGGTTTTAACTGTGACTAAAGTTTTAAAAATCGACAAACCGGTCATTAAACGGTAAAAACCCCCCTTTATAATAATTATATTACTTATATATATTTGTATTTTTATAAATTAAAACTAATATAGCGTTAAGCTTTGTTTAAAAGATTTTCCCTGTGGAACGAACCGGACTTACTAAAAACTACACTACTGTACGATTAGGTACACTGCCTATAAGTGTTGTAGCAAGGTTTAAGTATATCCATTCTATAAATAAATAAATATCTTGTGTAAAATTGTATCGTATTTAATAGTATTTTCTTGTAAAATTTAATAGTATTTTATACCCCTTAGCTTTAACATCACTAGTATATTTTTAGTTATTAATTTCATTGACACTAACCTGGTGTGTATTATGTTTCAAAGATCATGCCTCCCAAGGAGTCTACCGCCGCCCAAGTCCGATGACTTATTACTAAAGGAATTGCCATTACATTAGCTGACATCAACCGCACTATCAATACCAACAATACCTGCAACACCAATAATGAAGACAACACCAACAACCACAACAACAACAGAGGTGGATGCTCATACAAAGCATTCATGAGTTGTAATCCACATACTTATAGTGGGACTAAAGGGCCGGCTGGTCTCACAAGAGGTTCGAGAAACTTGAGGCAATGTTGCACATCTCTGGGTGCAGGGATACTGACAAGTTAAGTTCTCTACATGTACGCTATTTGATGGCGCGCTTACATGGTGGAACTTGTATGCACAATCTGTGGGTCTTGATCAGGCTTTTGAATCAACCTTGGAAAATCTGAAGGCAAGGATGATTGAGGAGTAGTATCTTGCAACGAGATTAAGAGATTGGAAAAAGAATTCTGTGAGTTGAAGCTAGTTGGTACTATTTTAACCAGCTACAACAAGAGGTTTTTCGAACTAGCATTAATGTTCGGGTATGGTGACGTCGAAGAATCTGAAAGTTGATCAATATCTTGATGGTCTGACTGGGGAAATTCAGAGGGGTGTAACAACTTCAAACCCCAGGACTATCCAAGAGGCTACAGATATGGCCAAACTGTTGATTGATCAAGCTTCTAGTAGGAGTAAGGTTGTTGTGACTACTGAGACTAAATTTGGTGATGGTAAAAGAAACTGGAATGGTGACCAAGACAAGAACTTCAATCAGAAATCCTATAAGAAGCAAGAGATTCCCGATAACAACACCACTATTGCAACTACTAACTTTGGGTACAAGGGTAAACTGCCACAATGTCATCAATGTGGCAAGAATCACACTGGAGTCTGGAATGGGTTAACTTGTGACAAGTGCAAGAAGTATGGTCATATGGCCAAGGATTGAAGGACCAATGCTAAGAACTGTTTTGGTTGTGGACAACCGGGGCATTTCAAGAAGGATTGTCCGGAGAATAACAATGTCGAACCAACTCGTGGTCGTGTATTCAACATAAATACTACCGAGAAAAACTACTCACGGGTACTTTCTTGTTCAACAAATGTACTTAAGTTATAGTTATCGTGTGTATCACGTTATTTCCATAACGCCCTCTACCGATGCAAACCAAAATTTTGGGATGAAATTTTTAATAACGGGTAGGTAATGTAACAACCCGAGCTTTTTCATTAAAACTTCCGTTATATTTTAGAAGATCGTTATTTAAATCATATGATTCTCATGCGCCAAATTTTTTTATATACATTTAAGAATCCTTAGCAGTGACTACTTGAACTCTACGTATTGAATTATGTGAATTCATACTTAGTCTTTAGAGGGTTACTAGAATTAATATGAATAATATATTAATTGAATAACATATTTCGGATGATGAAAATACAAAGAAAATGGAACGGTTAAGTTAACTGCAGAAAATGTCTTTCGAGATGGCGAATTACACAACTAATACATGAATGATTATTTTAATAATTATTTTCTTTAGAAAATAATATTTATATTTTATTTATTGGTTAAAATTAATAAAATTCGTAGTTTTTGTTTAAACAATTCGTTTTAGAAGTACTTTGAAAAAAGAACGGTTAGTGAAAACCGAAAAAACGACTTTGAGACAACGAAACGAATAATAACTTACTTATAATAATTACTTTATATAATTATAATTTTTTTATAATATAATTAATTTATTATTTGATTTAATAAATTAAACCCCTTGTAGATTTGTTTAAACGACCAGTTAACATCCCAGGAATTCGATTTACGTTTGTAAACTAGCAAGCTAAATGAACCCATGGACACCTCATGGGTTACCATTGGCCAAATGACCCATGATAGGGGCTCCTTTGATTTAATTTGGGCTCTAATATAGTTACTAGTGATCCATTAATCCTTATTAGGCCCTAGTTAAATCCTAGACTTAATCTAATGAGCTTCATAATCCTTAAAACTAAACAAAATTAAAAACGACTGCTTCTCCTTCCTCCTCCTTGTCGCCGACTTCCATCACCAACAATACATTATCAATTATTGATTATTTACTCTAGCTTGTTTGAAAGAAAATGTTCCTTGCATCTTCCTCTACACTCTGACATAATCAATTTGATATTTTGTGGTATAAACTTTGAAACCCTAGCTTTCTATTTCAGTTTTTTGTTAAGATTTAATATGTATTAGTGTGTATTGCTCTAGTCCATGATTGTATGTATGATTTTAGTAGATAATTTGTTCGGTTTATGTGTTGAGTTTAAATCCTGAATTTGAAATTCATGCTACCGATATTTTAGACATACTTTCTGTATTTAATATGCGTCTAGATGAATTTCTTTCAAAAAATTAATAACTTTTCGCGTAAGAATCGCATGTTTTCGATTAACAGTTTGTAAGATATGACTAGTTAAAGTTTTCAATTTTGTATTGTGTAAAACTGAATTCTGAATAAATTTCTTTGTGTTATGGTATGTGAAATGCTCGTTAACAGATAGCTATGGAAAATTCACACAAGTTAGGTTAAAATATCACATGAATTAGATTATTAAAACACGTTTTATGCTCGTTTGATTATTCATGATAACGTTGTTAATTGTTACTTAAAATAGGTTTGTATGACTAATTGATTTGATTTCTGGAACATATGCATGTGAGATTTGAAAAACTTGTGATTAGTACTGACTTTTCATATAGATATTGTATCACAAATGTTCCTAAATATTGAGATATATGCATTCGAAAATGACCTCCAGAACGGGACCGAATCTGTCCCGAGTGCACAGAAAATGGCATAACATGATATTTGTGTTGTTTTGAGACTTGACTTTCGTATATGTTAATATTTTCATGTAAAGAAGCAAATTACATTTGTATGTAAATGTTGGTACTACTTTCCGTATAGCGGATGAAAGGTACCAGTACAGTACTATAACAGCCTAGCGTTGAGCGATACGTTGTTGACTGATGTTTGCCCTCGGGATTAGATCCCTGCAGACCCGCAAGATGGATGAGAAATCCGTGGGGTGGCCTCAATTAGTCTTTGGACCAAGCTGGAGTTGGTCCGTGTAGCGTTCTATTGCTAAGCGGTTCAAGTTTTAGAGTGAGAAAGTACTGTGTAAGAGAGAAAGTGTACTTTTCTCTGACTGAATTTCAGATGTGAAATGTGGTGACCCTGGGGGTCTATTTATAGGTACAATATTGTAACATCCGTGTTACATCCGTCCCACATCGGTCGGGGAGGAGAACGAAGCATGCCTTATAAGGGTGTGGAGACCTTTCCTAGCATGACGCATTTTGGGACCACAAGCGCAGTAGATCTCATGAGAACTCTGCAGTTAAGCGTGCTCGGATGAGTGCACTAAAAGGATGGGTGACCTCCTGGGAAAGTGTTCGTCGTCTTTAGTCGCCAAGAAAAATCCGTGCGCCTACGGGCAAAGCGGATGATATCATGCTACGGGGAACGTGTTACCTGGGATGTTACAGATGGTATCAGAGCCAGGCCCCTGACCAAACGTGCACAGCGGGGACGCTATGTCCCATTATGGGGGAGGATTGTAACATTGTGTTACATCCGTCCCACATCGGTCGGAGAGGAGAACGAAGCATGCCTTATAAGGGTGTGGAGACCTTTCCTAGCATGATGCGTTTTGGGACCACAAGCGCAGCAGATCTCATAAGAACTCTGCAGTTAAGCGTGCTCGGATGAGTGCACTACCAGGATGGGTAACCTCCTGGGAAAGTGTTCGTCGTCTTTGGTCGCCAAGAAAAATCCGTGCGCCTACGGGCAAAGCGGACAATATCATGCTACGGGGAACGTGTTACCTGGGATGTTACACTTGTAATGTAAATACGATTCAATCGAGTATAACAGAAGCAGATATAGATAAACTCTATATATCATACAAAAACCTAAGGCGTTTGAACCCAGTAGTCCGTTCTCCTGACGATAGAGCCAATAAACCACCTCCAAAAATTATTAACTTGTATAAATTGCAACCAACCGTAGGAAACCTGCGTATTCCCCCTTCCATTTTTCTACAAAGAGTTCTTGCTCATTACGGGATAGGTTTGAGCCAAATTTTGGCTTACAGAAAATAATTTTGTTTAAAATGTATTGTAATTGTTTGAATAGGAAACCTAAAGTACAAATTTTTCACGAGTTATTTAGAACTCGATTAGTTAGCCAATGCTGGTACACATTTGACTGCAAACTAGGGAAAGCCGTTACTGGTGAAAAGGAATCTTCTTTGAAAAACTGGAAAGAACCCTTTTTCTTTGTCAATGAGAGGGTTATTCAAGATCCATGGGCGAGTGTTCACAAATGGGACAAAACTAAGATTGCCGCTAGCAAAGCTATTGATCTGTCGAAGATGGAAGAAACAACTGTTAAAGTGTGGAAGGCATTGAGGCTTCCATAAAGATCATATGTTGACTTTGAATCCATTCTAGTTCTCTGCGGCATGAGTAACGTTCTGAGTTTATGCCAGTATTGCGTTGGACATGCCATGGTAGGCTCCCTTATGAATATGTTATGTTTTTATTGTGTCAATATGAGTCATATATATTCTTATGTTTGTTTTTTCTACTTGTATTTGTGTTTGTGTTATGCAGACGAAGAAATGAAGGTTTACAACACCTTCAACAAAGCAAACCTTGACAATGTCATCGTTCAGGAGAGAGAAGAAACTGTTGAGGAGATTGAAGCCAAGAAGGCCAAGGATGCTGAATTTGAGCAGTAACTGAAAAGGCCAGAGCGGACGGCGGATGGCAATGGTGGTAGTGCTGCACAACCATCACTAGATCTGGAAATTATTGAAGTCACCCCACGTCCTTCGGGCTCAAAGAAAATTTCCAAATGCTCTAAGCGTGCTGGAAAAATCCTAATTATTGAGTCTGCTTCTCCACCCAAGAAATAAAGAAGTATGTATTCTGTCCATTTATTGCTATCACATGTGTAGCGTAGGTTGTTATGATACTTATTTGTTGTGTTATTGTCCAGAACTGATTTTGCAAGATGAAGATGATGATAAAACTACTGTGGATGGAAAAAATGATGATAACAATGAAGATGATGATGATGATGATGATGCGAATGATAATGATGATGTCAATGATGACGTATTTGAGAAAACTCCTTTATCTATACCCTCGCTCTCAAAAGGTCCTGGCACAACACAATCTTCTAAGGTCCTGGCACAACACAATCTTCTACCTCTTCCCTTCCTCTATCTACCGTGCCGCTAGCCAGCTTAAAGACATTTCTTGAGGACCCCCTCAACAAATTTGATAGCTTTGTTGAATTTTTGAAGGTAAGCCTCCTATTTGAAAACTTAAGCTTGTTACCATTACTTAATTGATAATAACACTCTTGTTGCAAATTATATGTGTCTTGTGCAGACAAACACCATTGCAAATCATTCCTCCTCACTCTCCTGTATGTCCTTAAAACAAACCTGCCAGTTTACTGCTGCTTCCCTTGTGCTGTACACTCAACATGTGCTCCAAAACCTCAAAATGAAAGAGGCACAGGAAGCTGTTGTCCCCAACGCTGTACAGAATGCGGCAAAATTTAAAAAACTGGAGGTGGAAGTGCAAGATGTGCACAAAAAGTGGAGGACTGCATCTAATCTTGTACAGAAGAAGGACGAGGCTTTGAATTTGTGGAAGGTAAGTGTGGTGAGGGAGGTCTGAGAGAGACAAACTGATGGAAGAAAAGGAGAAACTGTTGAGGGAGGTAGAGGAGTTAAAGAAAGCTGTGGAGGAGAAGAGTCATGTAGCTGAAGAAAATGCAGCTACCGCTGCTGCTGCTGAAAGGAACTTGCTAGAATTGAAAAATGGTGTTCCTGGCCTTATGCAAAGGATTTTAGATTTAGATACTATTTGTTGACCCTTTCATTATTATCTTGAAACAGCAGGGGCAAAGGAAGTTTCTAAAGTGGTTGAGAAGGTGATAAACTTAGTCCCCAACAACCGGATCCCCTGCCAGCTGAAATGTCCAAATTCATCAAACTTGATGCTGTTGCAAAGTTTGAAGCTGCTAGGGCTATTGTGGCTGAGTTGAAGATTGAAGCTCTGGAGGAGATTTGCAGCAAGGATGGGGTAACTGTTAAAGATATACTGGATGTGCCAGTATACATTGTAACATATTGAAACAATTTGCAATAATTCTTGTGTAATATTTACTTTAATTTTACAATATATGCATGTTTAATGTTTAACACTTTGCTTTGTTATGTATAAAAATCATGCTAACATATGCTAATGTTTAATGAGAGCATATGTATACTTAATGGTAGCAATGATAAGTTTCCATGCCATATGTTGTAGTACATATGATTGCCCAAATTATGTGTTCAATATGTTTGTGTTTTGTTAACTTGTCAACAAAATACATTTGTGTAATACCCCGTCAAAACCTATTAACGGAATGTTAACTCTGGTCCCAGTGCTTGGCTTGACTTCTACGTAACACCAATAATTATAACGGAAGCAATTAATACCTGAGAATAAAACACGCAAAAACAGGTCAACAATAATGTTGGTGAGTCTACAGGTTTAGCAATATAACAATGTCTGAAAAACAGTTATCAAAAAAACAGTTCAATTTCATTGACCACAAAACTTTAAAACGCACAACCCGAAGTTGTAAAATGCTACATAATTCCTGAGCACCTGAATACTAACAATGACATGAGTATAGAAACCATTACACTCCCTTTACCCCATAAAAATGTTATACACTTGTTCGAATGTATTTAATGTTCAAAGTAAATACGCCACGGTTAATATTGTTTGGGCGAGGTTTGTCTAACCTAACGGATCCGTCCATCTAAATTGTGCTTACCCGAAGGTAATAAAAGCATTCAAGCTAGGGGATTTTTGAACATAACTCAATATGTATAATAAGTACTCGTGTCAATCATAAAAACATTTGTAAAATGTAAATAATAAGCGTGCATTCTCATCCCAAAAATAGTAAGTAAAAATGGGACTGTAGACTCACATTTGGATAGCTCTTGAACAAACGTAAACAAATAACTTGTATAATTTATATCCAAGTAATGAAACCTAAGTATATGTATATAGGTTGGTCATTATTTATGTCTTATAATGTAGTAGTTTCATAGAGTAAGTTGTCTTGTTGCTCGACTCGACTCTTTTCAAAATAAAAGTCAACTAATTCATGCAAGTCAAACAAAGTCAACCCAAGTCAAACCAAATGTCAAACTTGGTCAAAGTGGTCAACTAAAGTCAACATCAGTAGGTTCATATCAAATGTTGGTCAACATGTCAAACCTAAGTCAACTAACACGTTTTAGATCATAATTAGTCAAATACGCGATTACAGTTTATCGTCCATCACTACGTTCATGTATAAGTTGCAAACAATGCACAATACTACATAGCACATAATACATGGTAGTATGACAAGCTCCAGATATTAACTAGACATATAAACATTTCCAAAAAGCATTGGCAGGGTCTCATACGATGCATATAAGTCAGGTTTCAGAATGGACGCATTTATGGTTCACTAAATCAGTTTCTGACTGCACACCAATCTCGTTTTGGCTATAACCCGAGCTAGGAACATGAAAATCAAGTTAGGTCAGTGGCCATGGTTCTAGGATAAATCAAATTACCATGTATCTAAAATATATACATTTTTGTTTAGCCAATTTGTACAGTTAATTCAATCAAGTTGGATGTTCTGTTTCAGCTCAAATCAGAAGTCACCAAAACTAGGGCCTTAGTGTGAACAATAGATTAGTTTTCACGATTTGACATAAACTAAACATAAGTCAAAAAACATGCAAAATTTCATTATCCAGAAGTCCAAGGTCTCAAAAGGCTTAAAACTCATGCTATAAGAATATAGGTGCATACGTTACAGATTTGAACTGAATTCAGGTTATCGTTTTGATTCGCATATTACTCAAGTTTCACAAATCCAAATGATGCAATACATAGATGAAAAGTTAACTATAACCTGTAAATTTTCCGTAAATGCAAAGACCTAAATCATCAACTCATGTCAAACAAATTAAAAAGTCAATTTCAAGATAATGGGCAAATCAGTTTTTCAAGAACGTTCAAACAAGCATAACGTGAGTTATAAAAATCCAAATCGCATGATATCCTAGTCTAACTTGAGAATTTTTAAGTCCTCTATCCATTTATTATCAGTTTACAATTCAATTCCATGTCCATTTTTCCAGAATTCGACATAATCACAGATTCATCACAAAAACTTGAATCAATCATATCTTAATCATACGGAAACGAAAATACGCAAATCCAAAGCCTAAAATTATTAATTTTTCAAGAGAATTTCAAATATATCATAACATTTAACATTCAACAAAGTCAAGTTTCTGTAATCATGCAAAACAAATTCGTGATTAACCCTAATCACATCAAACGATCAAATTAACGACAACAATTAACAATAACGTGTATCGATTTGAGCAATAGACCTCTTAATCTATCAACTCTAATAAAATCAGATCTAGAATAATTAGGGTTTAAAGATATACACCTTAGATCACTAAATTGGTTACACCAATGCGTAGAGGGTGATGTGAATTGCACTTTTCGTGTTCAAGGTTTTATCTAACTATCAAGTTTTGATGGTGCTAGGTTGGAGATGGTGATCGAAGACTTAGAGGGGTGAGAGAGGCTGAAAATTTCGTGGCTTAGGGTTAGGAGGGAGTGAAGTATGACTAAATGCCTTTTTATACCAATTTCCTTAATTAGGTTAGGGCTTAAATCACTAGTTAATCACATATGGGCTAAATTTAATCACATAAATGGGTAGGGTGATGGGAATTCGGCTAAAGGGTCCAAAAGGGAGTCTATGGGCTCACAAATGTTGCTAGACAAGTTTCCTAAGTGTACCCATTAAGTGTCGTTAGCCGAAAACGTAAACTGGATCAATAAACGTTAATTTCTCGCATTTATAATCTATATAAATTCTAATAAATTGAAAGTAATTTTAAAACATAATAATTACATAAAATAATTATTAAAAGTGATTTATATTAGGTTTTGGCTTGCTTGTTCACAAAGTGTGGTTCGTTTCTAGTTGCCGTTTAAAACGTACCGAAGGCCCTGAACGCTAAACCGATCGTTTAAAACGCAATCAAACGTTTAATTTATTAAAACCCAATAAATTAAATATTTTTAAAAAGTTAATAAATAATAAAATAATTATTAAAATAAACCCGAGCGTTTCGTTACTCGAAAAGTAGTTTTTGCAGTTATTCAAACCGTAACGTTTTATCGTATTTCTTAATCCGAAATATTTTTATCGATTAATATTAACCCATATTAATTTAAATAGCCCTCCAAGGATCACGTATGCATTTAATACACTTAAACATATAAAAGTCAAATAATCACCGTTAAATCAACTAATGGACAGTTAACAGAAGTGACGGAAATAGCATGGTTGTTCCATTACCCACCTGTTATTGAAAATTTCGTCCTGAGATTTTAGTGAACGTCCTCTGAAGTAGTTCCTTCTGGAAACTTTCGCGGGTATTTCAGTCTCATTTGATCTTCACGCTCACACGTGAACTCTAGTCCTCTTCTCGCGTTCCATCGAACCTTAATGATAGGAATTCTACTTTGCTTTAACTGTTTGACCTCACGGCCCATAATCTGAGCAGATTCCTCAATGAAATGAAGTTTGTCGTCGATACGCAGTTCCTCTAAGGGAATTACCAAATTTTCGTCGGCTAGGCACTTCTTCAGGCTGGACACATGGAAAGTATCGTGTATCCCACTAAGTGCTTGTGGCAGTTCAATCTGTAAGCTACTGGTCCAATTCTTTCGGTTATCTCGAATTGTCCAACATATCTCGGACTCAGTTTACCTCGTTTCCCGAACTGTACCACACCCTTCCAGGGTGATACTTTAAGCATGACCTTATCACCAACTTGGAATTCTAAATCTTTCCGTCTAACATCGACATAACACTTTTGACGACTCTGAGCCTTTTTCAGTCGTTCTTGAATCTGTACGACTTTCTCCGTTGTCTCCTGAATAATCTCAGGACCTGTTAACTGACTATCTCCCAATTCGCTCCAACACACGGGAGATCTACATTTCCTTCCGTACAATGCTTCAAAAGGCACAACTTTAATGCTTGTATGGTAGCTGTCGTTATATGAAAATTCAGCTAACGGCAAGTATTTATCCCAACCATTTCCGAAATTAATGACACATGCTCGCAACATGTCTACAAGAGTTTGAATAGTCCGTTCACTTTGGCCATCCGTCTGGGGGTGATATGATGTACTCATATCTAGATGAGCCCCCATAGCCTTCTGTAATGTCTGCCAGAATCTAGAAGTAAATCTTCTGTCACGATCGGATACAATAGATATAGGTACTCCATGCCTAGAGACGGCTTCCTTAATGTAGACCTGAGCCAACTTTTCCATCTTATCGATTTCTCTTATCAGTAATAAGTGTGCAGACTTAGTGAGATGATCCACGATAACCCAAATGGTGTCATGACCTCCCGCGGTCCTTGGCAATTTCGTGATGAAGTCCATTATAATGCATTCCCATTTCCACTGAGAAATCTCTGGTTGAGTCAGTAGCCCTGACGGTTTCTGGTGTTCAGCCTTGACTTTAGCGTAAGTCAAACACTTTTCAACATAAGTAGTAATGTCAGCTTTCAAATTTGGCCACCAATAAAACGCTTTCAAATCTTGGCACATTTTATCTGACCCCGGATGAATTGAGTACCTTGACTTGTGTGCTTCCTAAAACACTAGTTCTCTCAATCTACCAAACTTTGGTACCCATATTCGATTAGCAAAATATCGTGTTCCGTCCTCCTTGATGTCAAATTTCTTATACATCCCTTTGATAAATTCAACATCGATGTTCTCTTGTTTCACGGCCTCTCGTTGTGCTTCGCGGATCTGTTGATGTGAGATTCGTACGGACAACTATGTTAAGAGCTTTAACCCTTAGAGGTTTCTCTCTCTCTTTTCTGCTCAAAGCATCCACCACAACATTCGCTTTGCTAGGATGGTATTGAAGTTCACAATTACAATCGTTAAGTAATTCCATCCAACGTCGTTGTCTCATGTTGAGCTGTTTCTGATCAAATATATGTTGTAAACTCTTATGGTCGGTGAAGATAGTAAACTTGGTTCTATACAGGTAGTGTCTCCACATTTTAAGTGCAAAGACAACAGCTACTAACTCAAGGTCGTGCGTAGTGTAGTTCCGCTCGTGAATCTTTAACTGCCGTGATCCATAAGCAATAACCTTATTTCATTGCATAAGCACGCAACCCATTCCTTAACGTGAGGCATCACAATAAACAACAAAATCTTCACTTCCCTCGGGTAGAGACAATATCGGTGCAGTTGTTAACTTCTCATTCAACAACTGAGATACAGCTTCCTACGGTTCTGACCACTCATATTTCTTGCCTTTATGAGTCAACGCAGTTAATGGTCGGGCAATTTTAGAGAATCCTTTAATGAATCTCCTGTAGTAACCAGCTAGACCCAGAAATTGTCGGATCTGAGTTGGCGTCTTTGGAGTTTCCCAATTCTTAACCGACTCAATCTTTGCTGGATCGACCTTTATTCCATTGGACCCTACAACATGACCAAGAAATTGTACCTCTGGTAATCAAAAGTAACACTTAGAGAACTTCGCATACAATTGCTCTTTTCTAAGCGTAGTCAGTAGTGAATGTAAATGCTGCTCGTGCTCTTCTTTGTTCTTGGAGTACACCAATATATCATCAATAAACACAATGACGAATTTATCTAGGTATGATTTACACACACGGTTCATGAGATCCAAGAACACTGCTGGTGCATTCGTCAAACCAAACGGCATCACTGTAAACTCATAATGTCGATAGCGTGTTCTAAACGCTATCTTCGGGACATCAGCTTCTTTAACTCTCAACTGGTGATATCCGCATCTCAGATCAATCTTTGAGTAACAACTAGATCTCTGTAGATGATCGAAAGTCATCAATCCTCGGTAGCGGATACGGATTCTTGATTGTCAACTTGTTCAATTCTCTATAGTTAATACATAATCTCATCGACCCATCCTTCTTCTTAACGAACAAGACCGGAGCTCGAACTATGAACTCCTCGATCATAAAGTCCATCTGGTTGCGCCAGACACAGATCAAGGTATTACAACCCCGATGTTCTTCACCATGGGGAGTTCCTATTTAATGTGAGCATCTTGCTCCTCAGCTTGGCATTCATAGTCAAAAACTCTTATGGCTCTAGGGGTAAAGTCTAAATGGTGCGCGTGCCACTGGGGCCGCTCCTGGCACCCGATCAATTTGAAATTCATCTTCCCGGTGATGTGGAAGACCGGGTACTCCTCCGTAAGGACCTTAAGGAAAGATTTATAGCAGCCAAGACATCTCTGGGTCCCTTAAATGTTGATTCAATTTTACTTACATGTGCCAGAATTTCGAGACATTCTCATCTCAGGTACTTCTGGACCCTTGAGTAATTAATGTACGATGATGTTGTACTGATCTTCTCTCCATACACCATCCTCGGTTCGCTGTCAGGGAAAAGAGTTCGAATAGTCTTCTGGTCGTAGTAGCCTCGGTTGTGTCGTCAGATAACCGATTTGTTCAAACCACGAGGTTAAAATTTCCGGGTCTAATAGTTCTATAGAGTACACATTGTCTAAGGAAGGTACATGATTGTAAATGTTGTGACTAAATTCTCTTGCGTTAAAGCTTCTATCAGCACTGATGTCGATAGTATGAGTCATGAGTAAGAACAACTCGTGACGGACTTTCATGGGAAACAATACTGAACAAGGTGCAGTGGTACTTAAATAGAAATTGATATTTGATCAAAAGGAGTTGGTGCAGACTTCCAAACGTAAGTGTCTCACGGGAAAAAGATGAAGTTTAGTTCATGTCAATGTGTTTAAAGTCGATCGGTAATGTCTTTAGGTATAATGAAAATGATTGTCTATTAAGAAAAGTACGTTAGAAAAAAATGAGAAGGGATAAGGTAACAAGTAGTGCTTACTATTAGCAATGAGTGGGGGGTGTTTGCGATAAGTAGCGATAGGTTGTGATAAGCAGGGATGATAGTAGTGACATATAAGTTATTAGATAGCATGTTCGCACCATATATATATACACATGTATTTCAATGTGCACAATAATACATAATAGTTATCAGTCGGTGGACTCGTATTGGGAAGAAAAATTGTGAAACTGCAGGTGGCTGAATGATAGGTAAGTTGGAAGTCAAGTAGATAACATCTACTATGTATTGTGTAGGCTATTTACCAGGAATTCCTTCTTTAAAGACGTATCAGAAATGAGTTGTGGTGCACAATATCGAGCAGTAAGGCGTGGAGACGCTAGTAGTGACGAGTAGTACTTAGTAGTGGTAAGTAGTAATGAGTAGTATCTAGTAGTAGCAAGTAGCAAGGGGTAGCATTAAGTAGTATCTAGTAATGACAAGCAGTGAGAAGTAGTGATCAGTCGTGACTAGCAGTGAGAGGCGGCGTTGAGTAGTAGTTAGCAGCGATAAATAGTACTGAGTAGTGGTATGAGATGACGAGTATATCCAAGTAGTGTCTTTGTAGTGCCGAGTACTGACCGGTGGTGACGGACAGTGTCAAGCAGTGACGAGTTGTGACGAGATTTGACGCTTCTTATAGGTTATAATAACAATTAGTTCGCACAGTGTGAGTTTCTACTCGCATTTGTGATTATACGGTTTTTGTTCTAAACATTGTTTATCCAAGTAACCTAATTGACTTGGCTCAATTCCTTATTTTGTGATTCCGGAACTTCTATATGAGTTACCGTAATGTAATCCTAGTCATTACATTACGCTATCTCACATTTCCATTCGACATCACTCCATTAGTTCAAGATAGCGTAGTCAACGTAATTCATTTAAGTCTCGCGTCGTATGTGCGTATGCGATTCGTGATATAGTATTTAGTCCAAGTCCATATCGTATGGGTATAAGGTGCATATGTATTGATGTAATGTGTAGCCCTACATGTAGTATAGTGAAGCAAACAGTGCAAGTATAGTGCAAAAAAGTCGCCCAAGACACACGACTATAGACTGGATTTCACTAATGCGTCCTACGGTTAGACACACAAATGTATCCTAGTTCCCTATAGCCAAAGCTCTGATACCATATGTAATACATTACATATGGGGTCGAAACCCACCAGTGCCTTTCCTATGGTGACCACTGGGCGTACCTCAGACACGGATTTTACAGCCCGCATCTCTGCCAAGCCGGCCAACCCTTCTCCAAAGGGATTGCAAGGGGTAAGAGCTAATGCTTCATTACAGGTTACACTGTGAGAACCCCCTTTACAATTAACCCGCCAAAAAGCATAGTCCGTTTCCGTGCCCAGATTGACAACCGGATCGCGAAACGATAACTACCTTTACGGTCTAAGTTAAATTAGTTCTGATACCATATGTAACACCCTATCAAAACCCATTAATAGAATGTTAACTCTGGTCCCAGTGCTTGGTTTGACTTCTACGTAACAACAATAATTACAGCGGAAGTAATTAATACCTGAGAATAAAACACGCAAAAACAGGTCAACAATAATGTTGATGAATCTACAAGTTTAGCAATATAACAATGTCTGAACAATAGTTATCAGAAAAATAGTTCAATTTCATTGACCACAAGACTTTAAAACGCACAACCCGAAGTTGTAAAATGCTACATAATTCCTAAGCACCTGAATACTAATAATGACATGAGTATAGAAACCACTACACTCCCTTTACCCCATAAACATGTTATTCAATTGTTCGAATGTATTTAATGTTCAAAGTAAATGCGCCACAGTTAATATTGTTTGGGCGAGATTTGTCTAACCTAACGGATCCGTCTATCTACATTGTGCTTACCCGAAGGTAATAAAAGTATTCAAGCTGGGGGATTTTTTAACACAACTCAATATGTATAATAAGTACTCATGTCAATCGTAAAAACATTTGTAAAATTTAAATAATAAGCGTGTATTCTCATCCCAAAATAGTAAGTAAAAAGTGAGACTGTAGACTCACCTTTGGATAGCTCTTGAACAAACGTAAGCAAATAACTTGTATAATTTATATCCAAGTAATGCAACCTAAGTATACGTATATAGGTTGGTCATTATTTATGTCTTATAATATATTAGTTTCATAGAGTAAGTTGTCTCATTGCTCGACTCGACTCGTTTCAAAGTAAAAGTCAACTAATTCATGCAAGTCAAACAAAGTCAACCTAAGTCAAACCAAAAGTCAAACTTGGTCAAAGTGGTCAACTAAAGTCAAAATCAGTAGGTTCATGTCAAATTTTGGTCAACATGTCAAACCTAAGTCAACTAACACGTTTCAGATCATAATTAGTCAAATACACGATTACAGTTTATCGTCCATCCCAACGTTCATGTATAAGTTGCAAACAATGCAGAATATCACATAGCACATAATACATGGTAGTATGAAAAGCTCCAGATCTTAACTAGACATATAAACGTTTCCAAAAAGCATTAGCAGGGTCTCATATGATGCATATAAGTTGGGTTTCAGAATGGACGCATGTATGATTCACTAAATCAGTTTCTGACTGCGCACCAATATCGTTTTGGCAATAACCGGAGCTAGGGACATGAAAATCAAGCTAGGGCAGTGGCCATGGTTCAAGGACAAATCAAATTACCACATATCGAAAATTTAGACATTTTTGTGTAGCCAATTTATACAGTTAATTCAATCAAGTTGGATGTTCTATTTCAGCTCAAATCAGAAGTCACCAAAACTAGGGCCTTAATGTGCCAAATAGATCAGTTTTTACGACTTGACATAAACTAAACATAAGTCATAAATCATGCAAATTTTCATTTTCCAGAAGTCCAAGGTCTCAAAAGGGACACAACTCATGCTATAAGACTATAGGTGCATACATTGCAGATTTGGGCTGAATTCAGGTTATTGTTTTGATTCGCATATTACTCAAGTTTCACAAATCAAAATGATGCAAGGCATAGATGAAAAGTTAACTATAACATGTGAATTTTCCAGAAATTCAAAGACCTAAATCATCAACTCATGGCAAATGAATTAAAAAGTCAATTTCAAGATAATGAGCAAATCAGTTTTTCAAGAATGTTCAAACAAGCATAACGTGAGCTATACAAATCCAAATCGCATGATATCCTAGTCTAACTTGATTGTTGTTAAGTCCTCTATCCATTTATGATCAGTTTAAATTTCAAGTTCATGTCCATTTTTCCAGAATTCGACATAATCACAGATTCATCACAAAAACTTGAATCAATCATATCTTAATCATACGGAAACGAAAATACGCAAATTCAAAGCCTAAAATTATTAATTTTTCAAGAGGATTTCAAATATATCATAATATTTAACTTTAAACATAGTCAAGTTTCTGTATTCATGCAAAACAAATTCGTGATTAACCCTAATCACATCAAACGATCAAATTAACGACAACAATTAACAATAACGTGTATCGATTTAAGAAATAGACCTCTTACTCTATCTAATCTAATAAAATCAGATCTAGAATAATTAGGGTTTAAATAAATATACCTTAGATCACTAAATTGGTTACACCGACGCGTAGAGGGTTATGTGAATTGCACTTTTCGTGTTCAAGGTTTTATCTAACGATCAAGTTTTGATGGTGCTAGGTTGGAAATGGTGATCGACGACTTGGAGGGGTGTGAGAGGCTGAAAATTTCGTGGCTTAGGTATAGGAGGGAGTGAAGTGTGACTAAATGCCTTTTTATACCAATTTCCTTAATTAGGTTAGGGCTTAAATCACTAGTTAATCACACATGGGCTAAATTTAATCACATAAATGGATGGGGTGATGGGAATTCGGCCAAAGGGTCCAAAAGGGAGTTATGGGCTCACAAATGTTGCTAGACAAGTTTCCTAAGTGTACCGATTAAGTTTCGTTAGCCGAAAACGCAAACCGGATCGATAAACGTTAGTTTCTCGCGTTTATAATATATATAAATTCTAATAAATTGAAAGTAATTTTAAAACATAATAATTACATCAAATAATTATTAAAAGTGATTTATATTAGGTTTTGGCTTGCTTGTTCACAAAATGTGATTCGTTTCTGGTTGTCGTTTAAAACGTACCGAATGCCCGGAACGCTAAACCGATCGTTTAAAACGCAACCAAACGTTTAATTTATTAAAACCCAATAAATTAAATATTTTTAAAAATTTAATAATTAATAAAATAATTATTAAAAATAAACCCGAGCGTTTCGTTACTCGAAAAGTAGTTTTTGCAGTTATTCAAACCGTAACGTTTTTATCGTATTTCTTAATCTGAAATATTTTTATCGATTAATATTAACCCATATTAATTTAAATAGCCCTCCAAGGATCACGTATGCATTTAATACACTTAAACACATAAAAGTCAAATAATCACCGTTAAATCAACTAACGGACAGTTAACAGAAGTGACAGAAATAGCAGGGTTGTTACGATTTGCCTTTATTGCTTGTTGCATGATGGATGCATTTAGACGTCATCCATTTTCCGTGTTGGACCTAAGAGTTTTCTTGATGTAATAAATTACTATCCTTGTTGAAATCAAATCTTTTTAAACAAAAAATGAATTTTGCGAACATGATGCGCTCTTGTTTGTAAAGATATTAATGAGTCAAAAAATCATAGACTTATAGAATTTGTAAAATATGTGTTTATGAAGTTATCAGTATTCCGTATAGCGTGTTGCGCTTAGGCGTTGTGCGGCTTTTCAAAAATACACTTGTATTTTGATATGAAAACTTTCTGTTTTTCTTATAAATGGATTTATGCAGTTGAGATAAACCATTGTATATGTCATGAAATTCGAGAGATATTGTATTTTTGCCTCGGTGTTCTCTAGTGATGTCAAAACTTACACTAGCCGATCCCTTGTGTCTATAGAGTTGTCACAAAAGCTTCTACCATCGGGAGCATAAAAATACTTTACCTTTTGTGGGTAGAATTATGAATGCACTATTCTACATTCGTAACGTGTAGCGCTTTGCGTAAGCAAAAAGATAAAATTTCATTTATATTAAACTAATGCACTTACAAATTTTTGTGTAACATTTTGGTATGGATAGGGAGATCAAATCTATCCAGAAAACTACAAAAATTGCATCGCGCTTATTTGAAATGACAATAAGAAAACATGTTCAACAAATGTGCTGCACTATATATGTAATCATTATCTTCTCTGTGTAGCGTACTCCGTTGTGCCTCTAATGCTCCATCATTTTGGATACTTTAAAGTACCGTTCACCTCATTCCTGTTAAACAGTTGCCTTCAAGATCCTCCTCTGACCGTATCCCTTCCTGTTCCATAAACAACAGAGCATTCCCTTATTGGTCCTACAAACTATAAATGCACCACTGCTATGCCATTAAGGGTGGGGAATCATATTTCTGCATGTGGTGTTGAAGAGATTGCCTTAAACTTACACAGAGTCCTACGCCCCAACAAAGTATTGAACCTTGACGTGCCTTCCAGCACTGTGAAATCTATGATTTCTATGCCTTCCAATTTGATCTTCCCAACTGCTCTCACTGATGCTCCAGTTATACCAGAAAATTTCAAATATGTGCTGCGGAGCATGTCTTTAACACTGAACGGAAAATCTCAAAAATAGTCCAAGTATAAGATATCTGCCTCGCTACCAGTATCTGTGTAGATTTTGGTTTTGAACTTTTTTGCAATCACAGAAGAGATGACAACAGGATCCTCTGATATTCGCCAATTTAGAATCGTGAGGAATATGATATGAGCATACATCCACTCCTCCGTGCTGCGTTCTCTGCTTTCCTCACGCTCTTCTCCTTTATTCCAGATGACTTTGATATGCCGCTCGGGAGTTGGATCCCTCTCATCCTTTCTTTCCTCTCTGCGGTTATAATCTCTCCGCCCATCGTGAAGAAATTTTTCTTGCCAAGCAAAACGTTTATTTGGACCATTCCTCCTGTATTTGTTTCCAGGTAACAAGTGGTTCAATTCACCAACCTTGATCTTAGCAATGATCTCCCTCATCAATGACTTGCAATTGTCAGTATCATGCTCATACACCTAATGGAAATCACACCACCTATCACTCTTTGGCCCCTCTCTTTCTTCCATTGGTGCTGGAGGATTGAAAGTCTCTTTGATAGGTTCAGTGAATAAAATTTCCTTTGGAGTTTTTGTTAAAGCCATGATGAGTGGATGCCTTTCTAATGGCATGCGATGATGATAGTTATCATTTGGATGATTATTGCCCCTCCAACCATGTTGTTGTCTTTGATAACCATTGTCATACCCACGCTGCCTTTGGTAGTTGTCATTCGGGTACCGTCCTCCATTCTGCTTCCTGTAATTATTTTCAACTCGCGAATTCCCCATTTCTCCAGCTCTCAAATGTTTCCGTGCTACTATTGTAACGACCCGATGTTTTCGACTTATATTTATACTTATACTTTCCCGAATCTGCGTATACGTGCGTACTGAGCTGGATAATATTCTGGAGTCATTATCCATACTAATTACTTTCGTCAATACTTTACAATGTGTCATTAAGTGATTTATTACTTAACTTCATCCTTGAATGCTTTTACGACTGATAATGCTAAAAACGAACATATATTTCATAGCATTATTCCTCAAGAAAGACAAGCTTTTAGTTGCAATTGTTCTATTTACAAGTGATATTCGTTTGTATAATAAAAGGTGAAGACAAAAGACAGATTCGACGAATTGAAGACGCAAACGACCAAAAAGCTCAAAAGTACAAAAGACAATCAAAAAGGTTCCAATTATTGATAAGAAACGTCTCGAAATTACAAAAGTACAAGATTCAAAACGCAAAGTACAAGATATTAAATTGTACGCGAGGACGTTCGAAAATCCGGAACCGGGACCAGAGTCAACTCTTAACGCTCGACGCAACGGACTAAAAATTACAAGTTAACTATGTATATAAATATAATATAATATATAATTAATTATATTAATTATATATATATTATATTTATAAATAAAAAACCGTCGGCAGAGAAAAACTCCAAGGACTGAGCTGTAAAAGTAACCTCCGCGACTCGCGGAGTTTGAAGAGGTTTTCACCGCGAGTCGCGGAGCCCCAAAATTGAAAACTGCCTATAAAGCCAACCGAATTCTGATCAAAATCATCATCTTTTTCTTCTCTTATCATACGTAAAATTTATATATATATATATATAATTTATATTTTAATTTTAATTTTAATTCTAATAATAAGGGTATGTTAGCGAATGTTGTAAGGGTGTAAGTCGAAATTCTGTCCGTGTAACGCTACGCTATTTTTAATCATTGTAAGTTATGTTCAACCTTTTTACATTAATGTCTCGTAGCTAAGTTATTATTATACTTATTTAAAACGAAGTAGTCATGATGTTGGGCTAATTACTAAAATTGGGTAATTGGGCTTTGTACCATAAATGGGGTTTGGACAAAAGAACGACACTTGTGGAAATTAGGCTATGGGCTATTAATGGGCTTTATATTTGTTTAACTAAATGAAAGTTTGTTAATGTTAATATAAAGATTTACAATTGGGCGTCCCTATAAATTACCATATACACTCAATCGGACACGATGGGCGGGGTATTTATATGTACGAATAATCGTTCATTTAACCGGACACAGGAATGGATTAATAGCCACTAGAATATTTAAAACAGGGGTGAAATTACATTCAAGGGTAATTGGTGTAATTGTTAACAAAGTAGTAAAACCTTGGTTTACACGCAGTCGATAACCTGGTGTATTCATTAAACAAAGTATTAAAACCTTGTTACAATTCGAATCCCCAATTAGTTGGAATATTTAACTTCGGGTATAAGAATAATTTGATGAGGACACTCGCACTTTATATTTATGACTGATGGACTGTTATGGACAAAAATCAGACGGACAGATTAAATAATCCAGGACAAAGGACAATTAACCCATGGGCATAAAACTAAAATTAACACGTCAAACATCATGATTACGTAAGTTTAAATAAGCATAATTCTTTTATTTCATATTTAATTTCCTTTATTTTATATTTAATTGCACTTCTAATTATCGCACTTTTATTTATTGTTATTTAATCGCACTTTTAATTATCGTACTTTTTAATTATCGCAATTTTATTTTATCGCACTTTTATTATTCGCAATTTCATTATCGTTATTTACTTTACGCTTTAATTTAAGTCTTGTATTTATTTTATATTTTACATTAGGTTTTAACTGCGACTAAAGTCTTAAAATCGACAAACCGGTCATTAAACGGTAAAAACCCCCCTTTATAATAATAATATTACTTATATATATATTTGTATTTTTATAAAAGTAAACTAATATAGCGTTGAGCTTTGTTTAAAGATTTCCCTGTGGAACGAACCGGACTTACTAAAAACTACACTACTGTACGATTAGGTACACTGCCTATAAGTGTTGTAGCAAGGTTTAAGTATATCCATTCTATAAATAAATAAATATCTTGTGTAAAATTGTATCGTATTTAATAGTATTTTCGCACTAAAAATAATACTATTTTATATACACCTCGCATAACATCAAGTATTTTTGGCGCCGCTGCCGGGGAACTCTCTTAAACGCCGGAAGCGGAACGCTAATATATATAAAAAAAAAGATTTTTAGCTTACTTCTATTAAAAATTCGTTTTTGTAAAAATACGTTTTAAATATTCGAAAATATAAAAAGAAAAACAAAAATATAAGTATTTTTAAGATTTTGTTAAATATTTAAGTTTTATAAGTTTCTTTATTTTTATTTTAATTTATAAAAATATAAGTTTTATTAAATATCTTTTATATATAGAAAAAAAAACAGAAAACAGAAAATAAAAAAAAAATAAAGAAAAAACGCGTCGAATATTTAAATCTGTCAACTGAATTTCTGAACCCCGCGACTCGCGGGGTTCGAAGCATTAAATACCGTGACTCGCGGAGGGTACCTGACACACGGACAGAAGCCCTAATTCAGCATTAATTACGGGTTTTAATTAATTATAATTATTATTTAACCCTAATTATTATTATTATTATTATTAGTTTTATTTTTACTTTTACTTTTTATTTAATTTATGTATTTAGTATTAATTAGTTTTAATTAAATTGTAAAATTAGTAGTTTTATTAAATAAATAATATAAAAATAATATTTTTATAAAAATTGTACTTTTTATATATTTTTATATTTTGTCCCTTTTTAATCATTTTAGCGTAATATTTGTATTTTTCACTCATATTTAATTTTAAACTTAGTTTTTGCCATAGTTATTTTTACTCCTAGATTTTTAGGCTTTGCCGTAGAATTCCTTAAGTGCTTTTTCTTTAGACTAAGATTTAGGTACTTTAAACTTTTGCGACGCCTTTTTAAGTTTTAGTTTCTTTTTAAGTTATTTCCATTTGGGATTTAGTTTTTCCTTTAAGCTTTAATATTTTTAGACACCTTTTACTATGTATCAATTATCATTCCAATTAGTAATTTCAATTTGCGATTATAATTTTAAGTTAGTTGTAGTAATAAGGTTAGGTTAGTCAAGTATTTTTAAGTTTTTATAAGTTTCTTTTATTTTTCCGTCACCTTTTATTTTTCAACCATTTTTTTTCTTTTTCGACCTTTTTCGACGAACTCTTTTTCTCTCTCATTTCTCGCTATTCTAGTTTTAGGACTTAGAATTTTTTCTACTTCTTATCTAAATTTCTTAAAATTACGAAAATTTATTTTAAGTGGTTAAATTAATAGACATCAAAATTTTCTGGTTCGTAGTAATAGTTGGATTTGTACGTGGACCGGGTTATTGGAGCCAAACAGTCCTCAATTATATTGAGACCAAACGAATCCTGCCCCTCTGCTGCATCTTTTGGCTATTCGAAACGTGGGCAAAATCAGAAAAGTCTATTAATTGGATAACTTATTATAATTTTTCTTTCTTTTTAAAAACTAATAGGATATTCAGTGAATGCACCGAGCAAGACGTTCATCACCTTTTGTACGTTCACCACCTGTAACTAGATCAAGACATTTAGCAAATATAACCGCCGTTGATTTTTCTTTAGAATCGTCATCCAGTCGACCAAGTACTTCAGTTCAAATTTCCGATAATCCATTTTTTGAACCCGACCTCACAATTGAGAATCCGGAGAATATTCAGGAACGGTTCATAGATCCTGAACCATTAAACTTTCCTCCGGAGCCACCAATCATTCAAACAGAGATTGTTGAGGAACGAACCATTAAATCAGAATCATCTAGTGATACCGATTCAACAAATTCAATTATGGAGAATCTGGAACCTTTAAGTATGGAAGACCGAATGAGAGCTAAACGCACTGGCCAAGGTCACGCAATTACTCATCCAGACATTAATGCGCCAGATTATGAAATCAAAGGACAAATTCTACACATGGTGACTAATCAATGCCAATTTAGTGGTGCGCCGAAGGAAGATCCAAATGAACATCTACGTACCTTTAATAGCATCTGCACACTATTTAAAATCCGAGAAGTGGAGGATGAACAGATATATCTCATGTTATTTCCCTGGACTTTAAAGGGAGAAGCCAAAGATTGGTTGGAATCGTTACCTGAAGGGGCGATTGATACATGGGACGTTTTAGTTGACAAATTTCTTAAACAATTCTTTCCTGCATCTGAAGCCGTAAGACTTCAAGCAGAAATTGTTACGTTTACACAAAAACCAAATGAAACTCTATATGAGGCGTGGACAAGATATGGAAAGTTATTAAGAGGATGTCCGCAACATGGTTTAGACACCTGTCAAATAGTACAAATATTCTACCAAGGATGCGACATCACTACAAGAAAAGACATAGATATAGCAGCTGGTGGTTCTATTATGAAGAAAACCGAAACTGATGCTTACAAAATTATTGATAACACTGCTTCCCACTCACATGAGTGGCACCAAGAAAAAGATATCATTAGATCATCTAAAGCAGCTAGAGCCGATTCTAGCCATGACTTAGATTCCATTTCCGCAAAGATAGATGCTGTGGAGAGACGAATGGAAAAGATGACTAAAGATATTCACTCAATACGAATTAGTTGTGAGCAGTGTGGAGGACCACATTTGACAAAAGATTGTCTCAGTATTGAATTAACAATGGAATAAAGAGAGAATATTTCATACATAAACCAAAGGTCTGGAAATAATTATCAGAATAATTATCAACCGCCAAGACCGATTTACAATCAAAACCAGAATTATAACCGAAATATTCCATACAACAACCAACAAGGTCCTAGCAATCAACAAGTATCCAATAATACTTACAATCAGCAAAGACCTAATTTTCAAAATAAACCACCACAACAAACCGATGATAAAAAGCCGAATTTAGAAGATATGATGACGAAGCTAGTTGAAACTCAAACGCAGTTTTTCACATCTCAAAAACAAACCAATGAACAAAATGCTCAAGCATTTAGAAATCAACAAGCTTCTATTCAAAATCTGGAACAAGAAGTAAGTAACCTAGCAAGGTTAATAGGTGAAAGAAAACCGGGAAGTCTACCTAGTGATACAAATGCTAACCCCCGAAATGAAACAGCTAAAGCTATTACCACAAGAAGTGGTACAACACTTAAACCACCTGAAATACCTGTAACTTCTGATGAAACTATTCCTACTCCACAAGAACCACAACCTGATCAAGATAAGGAAAAAGAACCGGTAGTTGAAAAGGTTAATGAAGATAACACAGTTAAGGATAAACCTTATGTTAAACCATACCAACCACCACTTCCTTACCCGAGTAAAATGAAGAAAGAGAAACTTGAAGCCGAGCAATCCAAATTCTTGGATATGTTTAAACAGATAAATGTAAATCTTCCTTTCATTGATGTGATTTCAGGAATGCCAAGATATGCTAAATTCCTGAAAGATCTAATCTCAAATAGAAAGAAAATGGAAGAACTCTCGGCTGTTACTATGAATGCTAATTGTTCAGCAGTGCTGTTGAATAAGATACCAGAAAAACTATCTGATCCAGGAAGTTTCACAATTCCATGTTTTCTGGGTAGTCTTAGTTCAATAGAAGCATTGGCAGACTTAGGTGCTAGTATAAATCTAATGCCGTATTCACTATACACTAAACTAGACCTTGGAGAATTAAAACCAACCAGAATAAGCATACAACTAGCCGATAGATCAATAAAATATCCTAGAGGGATAATGGAGAACATGCTAGTTAAAGTTGGTACTTTAGTATTTCCAGTAGATTTTGTTGTTTTGGACATGGAAGAAGATTCTCAAGTTCCTCTCATATTAGGAAGACCATTCTTAAACACGGCTAAAGCAATGATAGACGTGTTCGGTAAGAAACTGACCCTAAGTATAGAGGATGAGAGTGTTACCTTTTCAGTTGATAGAGCAATGCAACAACCACAATCTGCAGATGATACATGTTATTATATTCAAACTATAGATGCACATGCATAATTATTAGAAGAATTTCCATAATTACAAGGAACAGGAGAATGTTCTTTAGGAGAAGGTAATGAACCAATTGATGAAGCTGAAATGTTAGCTACACTAATAGCTAATGGATATGAACCAACAACAGAAGAAATTCAAATGCTAAAAGAAGAAGACAGATATCGATATAAATCATCGATAGAAGAACCTCCGAAATTATAGTTAAAGCCACTTCCAAACCATTTGGAATACGCTTATTTACATGGTGAATCTGAATTACCTGTAATAATATCGTCTTCTCTTACTGAAAATGAGAAATCACAACTCATTTCTGTGTTGAAAGCTCATAAACCAGCCATTGCATGGAAGATTCATGATATTAAAGGAATAAGTCCTTCGTATTGCACACATAAAATCCTTATGGAAGAAGGTCATAAAACGTATGTGCAACGCCAACGAAGACTAAATCCTAATATGCAAGATGTAGTTAAGAAAGAGATTATTAAACTGCTGGATGCAGGTTTAATTTATCCAATTTCTGATAGTCCATGGGTAAGCCCAGTTCAATGCGTACCTAAGAAGGGTGGCATGACTGTCATTACAAATGAGAAAAATGAGCTTATTCCTACTAGGACTGTAACAGGATGGCGTGTATGTATTGATTATAGAAAATTAAATGACGCCACCAGAAAAGATCACTTTCCCTTACCTTTCATAGATCAAATGTTGGAAAGATTAGCCGGAAATAGTTACTATTGTTTTCTAGATGGATTTTCCGGATATTTTCAAATTCCAATAGCACCCGAAGATCAAGAGAAAACCACATTCACGTGCCCTTATGGTACTTTTGCTTACAAACGCATGCCATTTGTGTGACAACCCGGAAATTTCCAACCAAATTTAAACTTTAATCTTTATATGTTTCCGACACAATAAGCAATATTTGTTAAGTTAAATTTCAAGAATTTTAAACTATGTTCATACATTCATTCAACTTCGACCAAGTTCCAACGATTCACGAACCATTAAACGAATATGATTATATATGTATATGTGTATATATATTATAACTTGAAACGTAAATGAAATATTATATTAAATACTTTATATGATTGTATCTGTTTCAAAATGTTTATCAATGGAATTAGAAGATAAGATCAACTGATTGAATTATCAGATATATTAAATTATGATTACAAGTCTCTGTTGAAAGGCCCACGTTGATTTGAGAAATCTTTCCATTTTAACAATATTCGGAAAATGGTAAAGTAATTTATAAATAAGAACAAATTGTCAATCATTGAGAACTAGACAAAGGATAGTGGAAGATTGAATCTCATAAAGACTCGATTGATCTATTTAGTTTCAAACGTACAAAAACGTTTTCAGTTTAAAAAGAACTTTATTATTAAAACGTATATAACTTTTATAAATATCTAGAACCACTTTTGACAACTCATTACTTAACTAGTATGATAAAGATAACGATATTTATATTTTATTTTATTAAATATATATAACGATTTAAATTAATATTATATATATTTATACGCGTATAATACGTACATAGTTTTATACTTTTACTATACTTAAACTTTACCTTTACTTTATTTTTACTTTACTTTAACTTTAATAATTCACTTTAATAATTCATACTTTAATAATTCACTTTAATAATTCATACTTTAATAATTCACTTTAATAATTCATACTTTAATAATTCACTTTAATAATTCATACTTTAATAATTCATTTTAATAATTCAAAAATCTATTATAAATAGAATTCAATAGGTTTTATTATTTCATAGAAACTTGAAAATATTTTTCTCTAAACTCTCTCAATCGATTTACATATATATATTTACTCCGTATTATTTCAAGATATTATTAGTATACATAAAATATTACGACGGAGTGTTGTCTGAGTGATTTCGAAATTGTTTTTCGAGTAGGATAGGATTAAGGAAATTATGGGTTATAGCTATAGAGGTGATTGAGTATGGTTCATGGGTATGCTCGTGAGGTCAATATAGTGTTTATCATTTCCGTTGCGTCTACGTACCTTTCCTGCAATATTGAATCTCAATATTGATACGTGAGTACTCATAATTTAACTTTTACATACTAATAGTGTATCCTTGACTAGTGCTCGAGTATTTAGGATTATGCATGCTTGTACTTTTGATATTGTCCTTAGACAGGTTAGGTTGAATCTTGAATTAGTTACACTTGCGGTTGAGATAAGGTATAAGATATGCATGTCCTTGGAAAGCTAGCGAAAAATTAAGAACTTTTCCTTTAGATATCGAATGGTTTCGATGAACGGATTAGACGTTATAATCAATTGAATTTTCGATATTTTTATTAAAAATGATTATTATTATCGTCGTTTTTATCGTCGTTCTAGTTTTATCTTATTATTATCTTTATCAATAAAAGGGATTTATCATTAAAAATTGTTTTCTTTATTACTATCGTTATTATCGTTAAAGTTATAATTAGTATTATTATTATTATTATTATCCCATTATCATTATCATTATTATTATTATTATTATTATTATTAGTAGTATTATTATTATTATTATTATTATTATTATTATTATCATTATTAATATATATATATATATCATTATTTAAAAATGGTTATTCTTATTGTTATTATTATTATTACTATATTATCATTAAGATAATTATTAGTATTATCGTTAATAATATTATAGTAACTATCATTATTAATATTAGTGCAATTAAAACAAATAATTGTAACACCTAAATATTTTGATTACTATTATTATCACTATTATGAACACGATATAAAAGACGATTAAAAGCTGTTAAACGAAACGATTAGGAAATAATGAGTAAGAGTATCATGATGAAATTAAAATATTATAATATATTAATTTAGATAAAATTATCGTTCTTATTATTTTTATCATTACTATTATTATTAAAAGTATCGTTAGTATTAAAACTATCATTTTAACAAAAATTATCATTTTAATAGAAATGTCATTGTTACTATAAAATATCATTATTATTATTATTTTAAATAGAATTATTATTTTAAAGATAATATTAAAAATTATCGTAAATATTAAAGTTATCATAATTAGAATTATCGTTTTATCATAATGTCATCTTAGTAATTATAAATATTGATATTTTTATAATAATAATTATTATTACAAAATAATACAACTTTTACTTACTATCATTATAGATATTATTTTATCAAATAAATATGTGATACAAACATATTTTACTACGTGTAATAACTTACTTTAATAATACCTATCATATTATCTTTATGATATTAAATGAACCCTATAAATTTTATTACTTAATATATATAAAAGTATATTTGATTATATAAATTTAATATAAAATTTTATTTATTAATAAATAAATTATATTATTTACTCTAATAAATCTTTTTAAAATATTTAAAAATATAAAATGACGATATTTAAACTATATATTAATCATGTATAGATTTTTAGAAATTATTTTGAGTCAAATTTACTTTTGTTGACTTTTGCATATTAGTCTCGAGCATTAGGATTGTGGTACACTATGACTTGACCTAATTTGTTAGACAAATATTGACCAACATATAAATATATATAATTAATTTGGGTTCGTGAATCCGAGGCCAACCTTGCACTTGTTCAATGACGTTATATGTATTTTTACTACGAAATACAGTATGGTGAGTTTCATTTGCCTTTTTACCTTTTATATTTTTGGGCTGGGAATACATGCGCAACTTTTATAAATGTTTTACGAAATAGACACAAGTACGTGAAACTACATTCTATGGTTGAATTTTCGAAATCGAATATGCCCCTTTTTATTAAGTCTGGTAATCTAAGAATTAGGGAACAGACACCCTAATTGACGCGAATCCTAAAGATAGATCTATTGGGCCTAACAAACCCCATCCAAAGTACCGGATGCTTTAGTACTTCGAAATTTATATCATGTCCGAAGGAGGATCCCGGAATGATAGGGGATATTCTTATATGTATCTAGTTAATGTCGGTTACCAGGTGTTCACCATATGAATGATTATTTTTGTCTCTATGCATGGGACGTATATTTATGAGAACTGAAAATGAAATTCTTGTGGTCTATTAAAATGATGGAAATAAATGATTATGATAAACTAATGAACTCACCAACCTTTTGGTTGACACTTTAAAGCATGTTTATTCTCAGGTGTTAAAGAAATCTTCCGCTGTGCATTTGCTCATTTTAAAGATATTACTTGGAGTCTTTCATAGCATATTTTGAAGAACGTTGCATTCGAGTCATTGAGTTCATCAAAGATTATTATTAAATCAATTTATAGTTGGATAGTGGATATTATGAAATGGTATGCATGCCTGTCAATTTTTGATGTAAAGAAAGTTTGTCTTTTAAAAATGAATGCAATGTTTGTAAAATGTATCATATAGAGGTCAAATACCTCGCAATGTAATCAACTATTGTGAATCGTTTATAATGTATATGAACGGGTCTTTTCAGTTGGTATCAGAGCGGTGGTCTTAGCGAACCAGGTCTGCATTAGTGTGTCTAACTGATAAGTCGATAGGATGCATTAGTGAGTCTGGACTTCGACCGTATCTGCATGTCAAAAGTTTTGCTTATCATTTTGTGTCGAAAATTAACTACTTATCATCCTCAGAAAATTACCTGCTTATCATTTTTAGTCTAAGACACGTCTTGCTGTATTGATTGCATGAATAGTGTATAGACAAAAATTCATATCTTAGCATATCTGCTAAATCATATCTTATCGTATCTGTTACTTTAAACTTTGCCTGACATATCCCGCAAAGTCCTCCGTAATCTACGAAATCTTTTGATCTATATATATATATATATATATATATATATATATATATATATATATATATATATATATATATATATATATATATATATATATATATATATATATATATATATATATATATATATATATATATATATATTCTATGTAATTAGAATACCATCCGTTAGCCAAAATTATTTCATATCGAAAAAAAAAAATCCTTTATCCAATCTTACGAAATGGAATTGTCATCAGTTCAAGTCACTCAGATTCCGAAATGGAATCCCATTCAAGCTCCGAAAGTAGTGTGACCGGAATAGATCAACCAATCAGTCATCACCTATTCTGGATGAATTGGGGATGGGTTCGTAGCCTCCTCAATCATTGGAGACAAGAAGAAGGTGATCCCTTCCATCCACCACATTGCCCTCTTGATGAAGAACCTGAAGCACTTACCGGCGAACCTGTCCGAAACACCATTTTCTCGCTCATTTCCAGAGTATCTCGTCACGATTATATATTACATCAAATTTTAGATTTTATTTATCCGCTCGTCCGAACCGACAATCACCCCGGTGTAATAGAAGAAGTCAACGAGCTTCGCGCTCGGGTAGTGGCTTTGGAGAATATGGTGCAGAGATTACAAACACCAGCAGCAGCATCAGCAGCATAACCAGTACCACCATCATCAACACCAACAGTACCATTACCACCTCCAACCACAACCGCGTCGTAAACCTCAACTTCACAATCTGTCCCACGAGCATCAACGTCATACGCACCATAGATACCAAGGAGTACCAACAACAATAACTGACGAAGTATTAATTCATAACTTCATTGGAGAAACATTCCGCGGCGATTATGTAATCTCTAAAGTCTTAGAGATTATCTAATCTAGCCCTAACCATAAATCAGTTAAGCGAACCAAAATGATGGAAGGAAGAGTAGAAACCCTGACAAAAATGGTGTGTGATTAACAAGCTAAACTTGCTTTACCAACAACATCAATAGTACCATCAGTGTTACCAGCATCGTCAGTACAGTTAACATCCGAATCAACAACACCGATAACATCACAAACTCCGTCAGTTCAAGAATCACTGTGGACATCATTACGAATCAATAACGTTTATATTGTATCAACGAGTTATGAAGAATTAACTCATTTCCTCTGAAGAAATTATATGTATGTATATATATATATATATATATATATATATATATATATATATATATATATATATATATATATATATATATATATATATATATATATATATATTGAAATAAATCTTTCAGTGCTAAGCTATTGTGTGTGAATCTTAACTACTCGGTTAATTCATATTACAAATATGCAATAATGTACGTCCTTCGGCCGCAACTTAACCAGCGTTAACTACAATCTCTGTCGCAATTCAACAAATTCCAATTCATAATAAATCAAGTATATATTTGATTTTACACTTTCATCATCAATGTACCCGAAACTTTTCAGATAACATCATTCGTACTTTGCGAAATTCACAAGAATTCCACGAACCGAACACCATACATCAACAAATAACGAAGTATTGATTCATAATTTTAATATCATTAAAGAAATACTGCGTAAAAGTTATGTACTTTTTAAAGCCTTTAGGGATTATTCAATTCTAGTTTCAACCGTAAATTAAATGAGTTTAATTTAACATTAACTCATTAAATCTATGTTACATCTGAAGAAAATATACATATATATATTTTCATAAAGACTGTAATAAAATTCTTTTGTACAAAATATTAATTGTGAATTTTTTTTTTAACGGGTAGGTAATACCCGAGAGATATATAAATTCACAATTAATATGTTACATTCTTCGAATCTGATTCAGCAAATCATCCATTATACTCCCTACTTTCACAACAATATACATTCTTTTATAGAAATCAAAACAACCATACTCATTCAAAATTTAATTACATATTCTGATTTTGAAATCTCAAAATTTAACTTGAGATATGACCAAAATCATCACTCTTAGATCCTTACATCTTTCACAATCTATATTTTGACTTCAAAACTGTGTTAGAACATCAAATGTATGTTAACGATTACAATATGTGTTCAAACCCTTCGAAAATTTCTGAAGACACTTCGAATGATGAGCAATCGAGATGATGATCCAACCACATGTTAACCACAGTTATGTACCCGAAAAACTCTTGAAACCAAAGTAAAAGTTTAAACAACGTATCCGCGTCAGATTCTTTGGCATTTATTAGCAAAAATAACTTTGCGACTCCTATTCAAAGTAGCCAGTTTTGTCACAGCTCCAGCAAGTCAACTTCGAATTTTCAGTCAGACTAACCTTATTATAACCTTGAGATATACACCATCGTTACCAGGGAACCTTTTACATTCCACCATATTATTAGCAGATGTACCAACAACTTCATTACCCTTTGACTTTAGCCTCTCCAAAAAGTCATCATAATTATTCATTGAAACCCCATCATTTACTCATTCGCATCTTGTAATGAGAATTGCCATACGAATCATTGGGAATTAGCAATCAGTATTTTGAAATCTTGCAGCATGTCTGCGCCAACAGTTATATGTGTATATATAACGTCTATCTTCTGGACTTAATTTGAATGTGAAGTTTCTGAAAAACACTCCGAACTACGAATTGGTTCTCCGAAAATGGAAAAAATGCTGATGAAGCAGCAAAAACTATAAACGACTTTAAATGGTAAAAGCTGGATGATAATGATGAAGTGTGCTGGCAAAGCGCAGAAAAAGAGAAGTTTTGGAACTGGAAAACGGATTGAGCAAAGTAGGAAGGAGGCTGTGGACAAATTACAAAGACTGAACCTTGACTTTAAAGGATCCAAATGATTCAGTACCTGCTGAAGTCATTAACGAATACCTTGCTCCTGACTCTAAACCCCTGCGGACAATATTCTTCATCATCCTCTGATATTAGAAATTCTAAAATATCATCATATCTTTCATTATAAATATCCTCCATATTTCTGAAGATATTTTCTTAATTCTTCTTATTTGAAATCATTTACCTCTTCGCGCTCTCTGTATTACATCATAAAAGAAACTATTTTAGTTTCTAAATTCTGAAAGATTCAAGTTTAAAATAGGAATATTTTGAAGTAGTGTTGAGAACTGAAGCATGAATTAGTATAATATAATGACACTTGATCAAGGTGATTATATTACAGTAAGTCATGCTGAGTTTCTAAATGGAACGTGATGATTCACAGATCATAACATCATCATGTGCCATGTTATACGACTCTTGTATTCTATTTAACATCTAAAATATCAAAAAAATATTTCTTGATGATTCGGCCTTTTCCAAGGTATTCTAGTAATTTGACAAGTCAAGATCGTGCCATCACAATTTCCTTCCTAGAACATTAACAATGTTCATTCCGAAATTCATATCTGTGAATTCTGGACCATTACAAGCGGTGCTTAATCGCAAGAAGAAGAAACGAAAGGACAAAACTCCGAAATAGAAATTGGGGTATAAATTGCAGCAAATAAAAGAGAGCATTAACTGTGAATGATAATGATTATAGAAGACAGAAGCAGAGACTTTGAAATATAAGGGAACATATAAAGCTCAACGACAAACCAAAAATTATAAACCATATATCGATGCATATAGCAATATAAAGACACGGGAGAACTAGAAACACTATAAACCCAAGAGTATAGTAGAAGTAAATAGATTCTTCCGGCGGTAGATGAAAAAGAAGAATGACCGATATGAAAGTTAGAAGTATATCGAGAATCAGAGCTGGATGGAGCATATTGATGAATACTTTAAAATATGAGTTGAGGGGGAAAGAATAGAAGGTGATGAAACATGACTAGGAACTTAGAAATCAACAGATTTAACTCACACAATGGCAGAATAAGTGAATCAAACCCTCTAGTGAATAGGTTAAGTTTTTTTTGATTAATTTAGTCAAACCACAACTAAATCAAGTGTGATTAGATCAACACCTAGAGCTATTATTCACCACATGGGTGATTTGGACTGAGAGAGAATCGGAGGAGCTCACTAGATCTGAGTGTGTGTAACAAATAAGAGGCTTAACCTAAAATGAAGAACATAAGACTTTATATACCCCTGCTGTTGACTCACCCATACAATTCATTCATCACACGTACGAGTTGGCTTCATCAGCCGTACGGGTGATCACTCACTCGTGTCTTCTCATTTAGGTTGTAATTGTGACTTAGCTCAGCATCAACCGTGCGTATGAGCCTGTCAGCCGTACTAGTGAGGCTTCACTCGTACGTCTGACTAAGTCTAACATAGTCAAACATCTAAATCTCGTTCCTGCAGTTCCTGTAACCACATACAAACACAGGATAATAATGAGCAATCATGGTGGCCTGTAAACTGTTGTACCTGCAATGGACGTGGGTAGATGTCTAGGGACTTGCATAAAATGCATCAACAGAAGGTGTGAGTTGTAAGGAAACGAAGGAGGTGAATTTATAAGAAAATCTCCGATAGAATAATTAAAATGGACGATCGCATTTAAAGCGGATCCTAATTTCCTTGATTACCGGAGAGTCAAATCTTATTAAGAAGATTTTCTTCAAATCCCTTGAAATCTGGGAATCAATCATATCTACGTCAAATGATAAGATGAATCTACACTTACTCATTTCACTCTTCTATGTTAGCTTCATTCGTACTCTTCATATAAATGGATTGTTTATCCAAATTATTCGCTGATGATAAAACTCTAATTTTCAGCCCGTATGTATCATGAAAACATACTTATTATCATTCACGACCTTTCCACTTAAATTTCGGGACGAAATTTCTTTAACGGGTAGGTACTGTGACAACCCGGAAATTTCCAACCAAATTTAAACTTTAATCTTTATATGTTTCCGACACAATAAGCAATATTTGTTAAGTTAAATTTCAAGAATTTTAAACTATGTTCATACATTCATTCAACTTCGACCAAGTTCCAACGATTCACGAACCATTAAACGAATATGATTATATATGTATATGTGTATATATATTATAACTTGAAACGTAAATGAAATATTATATTAAGTACTTTATATGATTGTATCTGTTTCAAAATGTTTATCAATGGAATTAGAAGATAAGATCAACTGATTGAATTATCAGATATATTAAATTATGATTACAAGTCTCTGTTGAAAGGCCCACGTTGATTTGAGAAATCTTTCCATTTTAACAATATTCGGAAAATGGTAAAGTAATTTATAAATAAGAACAAATTGTCAATCATTGAGAACTAGACAAAGGATAGTGGAAGATTGAATCTCATAAAGACTCGATTGATCTATTTAGTTTCAAACATACAAAAACGTTTTCAGTTTAAAAAGAACTTTATTATTAAAACGTATATAACTTTTATAAATATCTAGAACCACTTTTGACAACTCATTACTTAACTAGTATGATAAAGATAACGATATTTATATTTTATTTTATTAAATATATATAACGATTTAAATTAATATTATATATATTTATACGCGTATAATACGTACATAGTTTTATACTTTTACTATACTTAAACTTTACCTTTACTTTATTTTTACTTTACTTTAACTTTAATAATTCACTTTAATAATTCATACTTTAATAATTTATACTTTAATAATTCACTTTAATAATTCATACTTTAATAATTCACTTTAATAATTCATACTTTAATAATTCACTTTAATAATTCATACTTTAATAATTCATTTTAATAATTCAAAAATCTATTATAAATAGAATTCAATAGGTTTCATTATTTCATAGAAACTTGAAAATATTTTTCTCTAAACTCTCTCAATCGATTTACATATATATATTTACTCCGTATTATTTCAAGATATTATTAGTATACATAAAATATTACGACGGAGTGTTGTCTGAGTGATTTCGAAATTGTTTTTCGAGTAGGATAGGATTAAGGAAATTATGGGTTATAGCTATAGAGGTGATTGAGTATGGTTCATGGGTATGCTCGTGAGGTCAATATAGTGTTTATCATTTCCGTTGCGTCTACGTACCTTTCCTGCAATATTGAATCTCAATATTGATACGTGAGTACTCATAATTTAACTTTTACATACTAATAGTGTATCCTTGACTAGTGCTCGAGTATTTAGGATTATGCATGCTTGTACTTTTGATATTGTCCTTAGACAGGTTAGGTTGAATCTTGAATTAGTTACACTTGCGGTTGAGATAAGGTATAAGATATGCATGTCCTTGGAAAGCTAGCGAAAAATTAAGAACTTTTCCTTTAGATATCGAATGGTTTCGATGAACGGATTAGAAGTTATAATCAATTGAATTTTCGATATTTTTATTAAAAATGATTATTATTATCGTCGTTTTTATCGTCGTTCTAGTTTTATCTTATTATTATCATTATTATTATCTTTATCAATAAAAGGGATTTATCATTAAAAATTGTTTTCTTTATTACTATCGTTATTATCGTTAAAGTTATAATTAGTATTATTATTATTATTATCCCATTATCATTATCATTATTATTATTATTATTATTATTAGTATTATTATTATTATTATTATTATTATTATTATTATTATTATTATTATTATTATCATTATTAATATATATATATATATCATTATTTAAAAATGGTTATTGTTATTGTTATTATTATTATTACTATATTATCATTAAGATAATTATTAGTATTATCGTTAATAATATTATAGTAACTATCATTATTAATATTAGTGCAATTAAAACAAATAATTGTAACACCTAAATATTTTGATTACTATTATTATCACTATTATGAACACGATATAAAAGACGATTAAAAGCTGTTAAACGAAACGATTAGGAAATAATGAGTAAGAGTATCATGATGAAATTAAAATATTATAAGATATTAATTTAGATAAAATTATCGTTCTTATTATTTTTATCATTACTATTATTATTAAAAGTATCGTTAGTATTAAAACTATCATTTTAACAAAAATTATCATTTTAATAGAAATGTCATTGTTACTATAAAATATCATTATTATTATTATTTTAAATAGAATTATTATTATAAAGATAATATTAAAAATTATCGTAAATATTAAATTTATCATAATTAGAATTATCGTTTTATCATAATGTCATCTTAGTAATTATAAATATTGATATTTTTATAATAATAATTATTATTACAAAATAATACAACTTTTACTTACTATCATTATAGATATTATTTTATCAAATAAATATGTGATACAAACATATTTTACTACGTGTAATAACTTACTTTAATAATACCTATCATATTATCTTTATGATATTAAATGAACCCTATAAATTTTATTACTTAATATATATAAAAGTATATTTGATTATATAAATTTAATATAAAATTTTATTTATTAATAAATAAATTATATTATTTACTCTAATAAATCTTTTTAAAATATTTAAAAATATAAAACGACGATATTTAAACTATATATTAATCATGTATAGATTTTTAGAAATTATTTTGAGTCAAATTTACTTTTGTTGACTTTTGCATATTAGTCTCGAGCATTAGGATTGTGGTACACTATGACTTGACCTAATTTGTTAGACAAATATTGACCAACATATAAATATATATAATTAATTTAGGTTCGTGAATCCGAGGCCAACCTTGCACTTGTTCAATGACGTTATATGTATTTTTACTACGAAATACAGTATGGTGAGTTTCATTTGCCTTTTTACCTTTTATATTTTTGGACTGGGAATACATGCGCAACTTTTATAAATGTTTTACGAAATAGACACAAGTACGTGAAACTACATTCTATGGTTGAATTATCGAAATCGAATATGCCCCTTTTTATTAAGTCTGGTAATCTAAGAATTAGGGAACAGACACCCTAATTGACGTGAATCCTAAAGATAGATCTATTGGGCCTAACAAACCCCATCCAAAGTACCGGATGCTTTAGTACTTTGAAATTTATATCATGTCCGAAGGAGGATCCCGGAATGATAGGGGATATTCTTATATGTATCTAGTTAATGTCGGTTACCAGGTGTTCACCATATGAATGATTATTTTTGTCTCTATGCATGGGACGTATATTTATGAGAACTGAAAATGAAATTCTTGTGGTCTATTAAAATGATGGAAATAAATGATTATGATAAACTAATGAACTCACCAACCTTTTGGTTGACACTTTAAAGCATGTTTATTCTCAGGTGTTAAAGAAATCTTCCGCTGTGCATTTGCTCATTTTAAAGATATTACTTGGAGTCTTTCATAGCATATTTTGAAGAACGTTGCATTCGAGTCATTGAGTTCATCAAAGATTATTATTAAATCAATTTATAGTTGGATAGTGGATATTATGAAATGGTATGCATGCCTGTCAATTTTCGATGTAAAGAAAGTTTGTCTTTTAAAAACGAATGCAATGTTTGTAAAATGTATCATATAGAGGTCAAATACCTCGCAATGTAATCAACTATTGTGAATCGTTTATAATGTATATGAACGGGTCCTTTCAATTTGGACTTTGCAACGCCCCTGCAACCTTTCAAAGGTGTATGATGGCGATTTTTCACGACATGATAGAAGAATGCATGGAAGTATTCATGGATGACTTTTCAGTCTTCGGTGATACATTTAAATCATGTCTAGTTAATCTGGAACGAATGCTAATTAGATGCGAACAATCAAATCTAGTACTTAATTGGGAGAAATGCCATTTCATGGTTAAAGAAGGCATCGTTCTTGGACATAAAATTTCAAAAGAAGGAATTGAAGTGGATAGAGCTAAAGTAGATGTAATTGCTAAACTTCCACATCCCACCAATGTTAGAGGAGTTAGGAGTTTTCTAGGGCATGACGGTTTTTACCGACGTTTCATAAAAGATTTTTCTAAAATTGCCACTCCTATGAATAAACTCCTAGAAAAGGATGCGACATTCATCTTTTCAGATGAGTGTATCAAATCTTTTAATATTCTTAAAGAGAAACTCACTAATGCACCGATCATGATAACACCAAATTGGAATCTACCATTTGAACTAATGTGCGATGCAAGTGATTTTGCAATGGGAGCCGTTTTAGGACAAAGGATTGAAAAACGATTTCAACCTATATATTATGCTAGTAAGACGTTACAAGGAGCACAAACGAACTATACAACTACTGAAAAAGAACTCCTTGCTATTGTCTTTGCTTTTGACAAATTTCGATCATATCTCGTTCTAGCAAAAACGGTGGTCTATACCGACCATTCTGCTCTTAGATACCTATTTTCAAAACAAGATGCTAAACCAAGATTAATCCGTTGGATCTTACTCTTACAAGAGTTTGATATTGAAATCCGAGATAAAAGAGGAGCAGAAAATCTCGCCGCTGACCATCTTTCTCGTCTTGAAAATCCTGAGTTAGAAGTTCTAAATGAATCGGCCATACAAGACAACTTTCCTGATGAATATCTATTGAAGATAGATTATAAAGAAATCCCATGGTTTGCAGACTATGCAAACTACTTAGTTTGTGGATTCCTTGAAAAAGGATTATCGTACCAAAGACGAAAGAAATTCTTCAGTGATATAAAACACTATTTCTGGGAAGATCCACATCTGTTTAAAAGTTGTCCCGATGGAATAATACGCCGATGTGTATTTGGAGATGAAGCTAGTAAAATTTTAAACCATTGTCACACAGGACCAACAGGAGGGCATTATGGACCTCAACTAACAGCAAGAAAAGTTTATGAAGCTGGATTCTATTGGCCTACAATTTACAAAGACGCACACCTTCTTTGCAAATCCTGTGATGCATGTCAAAGGGCCGGAAAAATAAGTCAACGTGATGAAATGCCACAAAATGTCATCCAAGTATGTGAAGTATTTGACATTTGGGGTATTGACTTTATGGGTCCATTTCCAAAATCTAATAATAATCTATATATACTCGTAGCCATTGATTATGTATCTAAATGGGCGGAAGCACAAGCTCTCCCAACTAACGATGCACGAGTTGTAGTCAACTTTTTAAAACGTCTTTTTGCAAGGTTTGGAACACCGAAAGCTTTAATAAGTGATCGGGGTACTCATTTCTGTAATAATCAACTTGAGAAAGTTCTTAAAAGATATGGAGTAACTCATAAAATCTCCACCGCATATCATCCACAAACAAGTGGACAAGTTGAAAATACCAACCGAGCTTTAAAACGTATTCTAGAGAAAACCGTAGGATCAAATCCGAAGGAATGGTCCATTAAATTGGAGGATGCACTCTGGGCTTTTAGAACAGCCTACAAAACTCCAATTGTAACCACACCTTTTAGACTTGTTTATGGAAAAGCATGTCATCTTCCAGTAGAAATTGAACACAAAGCATTTTGGGCTTTGAAGACATGTAATCTTGATTTATATGAAGCTGGACGTCTACGATTAAGTCAACTAAACGAATTAGAAGAATTAAGACATGAAGCATACGAAAATTCGTTAATCTATAAAGAAAGAACGAAGAAATGGCATGATAAAAGAATCAGAAGTTCAAAAGAATTTAAAGAAGGAGACAGAGTTCTTCTTTTCAATTCACGATTCAAGCTATTTCCTGGAAAATTGAAATCAAGATGGTCTGGACCATTCATAGTCAAAAGAGTTTTCCCATACGGAACGATAGAATTAATAAATTCAAATGGGATTGAATTTAAAGTTAATGGTCACAGAGTTAAACATTACATACATGGTTCGATGGAAGTCGACAACGAAGTTAATCACAATTTCGACACCACAGCTAACTAAGTGTGGGGAGAACCAAGTCTTTAAAGGATAATATGTATTTCTGTTAGAGTTAGATTGTCTGTTTTCGTGTAGTTCTCGAAAATGGAACCCGAATGGTCTTTCCCTAGCAGACCCTAAAGAACTAGTCTTCTCCCCCCATTCTGAATTTTTATTTTTTTTAGGTTTTTACAAAATGAAGACTGCCTGTGAACTAAACCATGGTCTAATGCTACACGCTTTGATCACTAAAAGAAATAATGACATACTACCGAGTGAAATAGTATCAGTAATCAGAGAAAGAATGGACGGAGTTAGAAAAGAATCCAGATGCGAAGATAATAAGTTACAATTTGGTAAAGGAAAATCAAAATCCGCAGCGAAAAGAAGAGCACGACACCTAGAACGATGTCACAAATGCGGAAAATGGTCACATGGAGGTAAATGTTCAAATAATCAAACCTATTCAAATACCGAATTTGTTACTTTATGCAGAGACGGACCGTTCATATGTTTAGAAGAAAAGACACTGAATGCTCGAGGTTACGCCTATGTAGCCATGGAAAATCAATTAAACCGACTATCTTATGAATGGGATAGATCATATAACTAAGAAATCTATTCCACAGGTATGTCTGTACAGTTTTTATTTTTATTTTTATTTTTAACCTTTTGATAATAAACGCTAATTTGTTCGCTAAAAAGTATTAAATTGGTATTGAATAAAATTAGGTTTGGCGACCGAAATTATTGATATCATTCAAAAATTTATTACATCACTGCGAAATTTAACGTTTATTCTTAAGGTATAAATATCTTTAATCAATCAACCCAAAATATTTCAAAAATTCGTCATGAGTTAAATTAGGTCTTGGAACCAAAATTACTTTACCGAAAAGAGGGGCGCATATTTTTGATAATATTTGATTGATTAAAGTGGGATAAAAAGACAAAAAGATTTTTTTTATTTTTACCATGTTTTTAAAATTAATATTTAAATCTTAAATTAATATTGTAAATTTTGTAAAAACAATATATTTAAAATTGTAAATATTTGAAAAATTAATATAAGTTTGATATGAATTTATGAATTTTTAAATTAAGTTTGGTGTGAATTTTTAAAATATAAATTCTTAATTTTATGCATTTTAAATTCTAAGTTTGGTGTGAATTTTTAATAATAATTTTGAATTTTATATTTAAGTTGTGTGAATTTAAAAACAAAAATTTACTTTATCTCATTAAGTTAAGAATATGATTTTTAAAATTCGTCGTAAGTTGAAGACTAGGTCTTTGAACCGAAATTGCTTTACCCAAGGGAGGGACGAGAACTTTTATTATCATTATTTTTAATCTTATTGATTTAAAGTATGCCAAAAACATTGAAAAAACCCAAAAAAATCTTAGCTTGTAAAACAATCGCTACAAAAAGACAAATTTTAAAATTTTGTCGAAGGACGGACTAGGACATCGATCCGAAACGACCTCGTCCTAAATAACAAGGGAAACAAAATTTTAAAATTAAGTACTTAATTGTTTCAAAAGTTAATGATTATAAAAAAAAATATATAAAAAAAAAACAACTCCGCGAGTCGCGGAGTTTGAAGTGTATTTTGCCGCGACTCGCGGAGGGCCTGAAAATCAGAAAAAAAAAAAAAAAAAGAGCTGAACGATCAGTGCACCACACAACCCCAAAACAGAAAAAATAGCTGCGAAAAACCCACGAAAAACCACCCAAAAACACCCCAAAAATCCCAATTTTTAACTGTTAATCACCAAATTTTTTGCTAAAATCATGTTGAGAAGGATGCTATCTAAGAATTACTCAAGAAAAACGGTAAATTTCTACACCTAAACACCATTTAATCCGAAATTTGATGTTCTTGAGCTATTTTTTCCCAATTTGATTTTGATGCTTTTTAGTGTAATTAAGCTTAAATTGTTTATGTATTATGCTTGTATAACCTAGATTGATGCTGTTTAACATGATTAGAAGCCTTAAACTTCAAATTTTGAATAATCTAGGGTTTGTGTTCTTGAGCAAATTTGGGGCTTTTTGATATAAACAGGTTATGGCCGATTTTTGTCATGAATTGTTGCTAAATTGAGTAGTGTAACATGTCTAGGTAGTTAAATGATCCAAACTTTGAGCCTAAACATGATTTTGAGAATTAAAGTGGACTTTTTCAAGTCTAAAATTCATGAACTTGATTTTTGAAAGATAATGCCATTTGAGACTTGTTTGATTGTTAGTAATGATTATTTTGACATGTTATTTGAGTTGAATGCTTATGAACTTGGCAAAAATTTTCGTATATGCTTATTTGAAAAAGTGTAGATTTGATAAAAATGTGAAAATAAGCTTAAGTTTGATAAAAATTGATAATGTCATTGTAATTATTTTTATTGATGATTTTGCTGACACTAATGCATATTTGGATGCACAAAAATTGTGTTTGATGCGTTTTGCAGAATGAAAGGGGTGAATCTTCATCCCAAGCCCGCAATGCTCCTGCTGAGAATTTGGAACAACAGGAGGTGGATAACTACTACAAGCAGGATATACCTCATCCAGTCATGACCTTTTCCGATATGCACTTGGAAGAGTTGCACCCGAACCTGAGATTTGACAGACTTTGGATAGATTATCCAAAATATCAACGGGGTTTGCATACTCTTCATTCTAAGGTTGTTGAGGTACCGAGGGTCATAGAATGGGGACCCTTAGAAGCTGTAGAATTGGCCGGGCCAATTAGGGAATTACTTGTACAGAGGTATGGTAATTCTTCTTTTAATGACTGGATATGTTTATTCACCATACGTAGACCTGTATATAAAGTATGGTGTGAAGAATTGTTATGTAGTATAGAGTTGAATGATCGGGTAGCTAGTTTAACCGATCGTTCTTTTATTAGATTTTTGTTAGGCGGTTCGATGCGCCACATGTATTTACTGGACATGGCTCAGGCTTTACGTATATATACGCCTGAGGAGTTAGCGTCTGCCGATTGTAGAGGATTGATACTAAACGGTAGAAAGATAGATGAGAATTTTGATACACACGGTGTGTGGAGTCAAATGACAAGCCATCACCGTTTCAAAGGGGGAAATTACTCTTATTTGGATATAGATAGAGCCGAATTAAGAGTGATACATAGGTTTTTAGCTAATTCGATTACACAAAGGGGTAAGAACAAAGAAAAAGTAAATAAACAGGATTTGTTTTACCATATGTGTATTCGAGACCCACAAAGCGCTGTAAGTATACCATATTGTGTGGGTTATTATTTATCAGCTATGGTTCGGGGGATGCGACCACATAGCATAATAGGAGGTGGTATTTTTATTACTTTGATTGGTGAATATCTCGGTGTGGATATAAGTCGGGGGGGATTATTACTAGAAGAGCCGGAACCCCGCGATACTATAGGTTTAAATGTATACCATGGTGCGAAAGTTTTGAAGAGGCGAAATAACGCCGCAGTACGATACCATGGTAGACATCCACAGGTGGAGAGAAACCAGCAGCAAGGTAATGTAGGAGGGGGGAATGAGATGCAAGAAATGCATAGGTTTATAGCTTCTCAGGAATACGAAAATGCTAGACAGAGAGCATTTGAAGATTGGCAAGTTCATCAGAACCAAATCATAGCTCATTGCCAACATATAGGTAGAAACTATATTCCTACACCGAAACCCATCTTCCCTCCTTGGTCTATAGAGATGCAGCCACCATATCATACGTATGACCCTGCCGAAGCATTCTATAGCACTTATGGTTACGCCTGGAACCCCTATTGGTACCAATATCATCCTTAGTTTACTTATTATTTTTTTTTTATTTTGTAATTTGTAATTATTGATACGTTTAATACTTTTGTTAATATTGTAATCATTTTTATAATTATCTAACTTTTATTCTTAGATTTTAATAATTTTTGAATGTGGGGTAATATACCAAACTTCAAAAATATGTATATATGTTTGCAGTTTATCTTATGTACACAACAGGGTAAAACAACGCATTTTCAAAGACTGGCATTAAGTTCAGCAAAAGCAACTAATTTTGACGACAAGATGCAAAATATATGTGAAATAACAACAAGACGGAATGAACAAATGATGTGCACCATTTATCATTCAGCAAACAAACGCCAATATATTTGGAAACTTTGGTAAAAATTTAATCATTTTCACACAAATCACCCTCAATAATTTAAATTATTCCTGATTTCTTGCAAATGAGGGCATTGCAAGATCTTAAGTGTGGGAAGGGGTTAAATTCTTTCGGATTTTAAAAATTTTTACTTTATACATTTGGTTACCATTAAAAATACTAGTAAAGCAGTAGTTGTATTAGAATCTAGTGCTCTCTGATAAAAAAAGAACAGCCCTAGTCTTATATACTGACTACCCAATTCTAGTAAAATTTTTCAAAATTTTCAATTAAATGAACTCAAAATCATGTTTATACATATTTATGAACGATAAAACTAGGTTTTAACACCGAAATTATTGTTACCTCGGAAAGGACATAAATTGAGAAACAAACTAAAATGTTAAAATTCATTTAAAATGGAATAGAGGACGATAAAAAGGAAAATAAAAGCCAAGTGTGGGAAAATTTACCAAGTTATCTTAACATATGTCACATATATTTGTAACAAATAACTGAAAATACTTTTGCTTTGGACTAAACTAAACTGTTTTACCCGATGAAAGAAAATAAGAGATGGATCTACACGATGAATCAATTCCATCATTAAAAGGAAGTAAAGTCTTCCGAAAAAGACACGCGCTTCTTGATTTAGGTCATGAAGTTGTCGTCCAGATCAGCTGTAGGTTGACGAAAAATCTAGAAAAGTCATCACTAAAATCAGCAGGAAATCCACGGACCTCAGCATTAAACAGGGTCGCCAAGTGGTCAGATTTATCCTAACCATGAGAAGGATTTATCTCGTATAATGGGGGGGCACCATGCAAATTAGCTGGACAAGACTAATGAATCAGATCCCCAGAAAGGATAATCTCCTTAAAGATTAAAAATCAGCTTTTAAGACTGATATTACTCAATCCTAGAGATTGACCTTAAAGATTGAGAATTCAAACTCATGGAATTCAATGATATCTAAACTCGAGCTTAAACGAGAAAATATTTTGATCAAAATTACAAACCGATTTGTTTTCTGAAAACCCTATTTTCAATGCGTTCATTACCATTGAACGTAAAATCCTAGGAATTCACCTGGAATTCATTAGGTCACCTGAACTAAATCGGGTGTCAACCGTAAGAACGGTGGTTGCATAGTGGTCAAAGACAGGACCTTGTGCCAGACCGAAAAATTATAAGGGTGAGCTTTACTATTGCTCCTACCAAGGATAGTAATTGCGTCCGACACGTTATAGACCATAATTAAAAGCATGTCACGGGACATTGCCTTAACAGTTGCTTGTTCAACGCTTTCCTTTACAACCGGACGGTAGTTTGCCGAAAGGTAATATACGGGACAAGTAAACTGGACGTGTTGCTTTCCAAATACAAGGTTAGCAAGTGGGTGACACAAAACAGCAAGTTTTGAGCTAAAATTTTCAATTCTGAACCCCACCAAACCCACAAAAATATTTTGCAAACACCGGTAAAGGGTTATCCCGGAAAACTTATCTAGGGTAAAAACTAGATTTAATTTTCAAAAGATCAAATGTTTTCATAAAGATCCAATTTCCTTAATGGATCTAAATTTTTATAGTCATGTGGGACTGTAAACCATATCGTTACTACCATTGTTTATACCGCCGTATAGAAATCACTGATGTACAAAGTGTGAAGAATAAAGAAGTGATTCTAGTATTTCAAGAAAATATTGCTTGAGGACAAGCAACGCTCAAGTGTGGGAATATTTGATAATGCTAAAAACGAACATATATTTCATAGCATTATTCCTCAAGAAAGACAAGCTTTTAGTTGCAATTGTTCTATTTACAAGTGATATTCGTTTGTATAATAAAAGGTGAAGACAAAAGACAGATTCGACGAATTGAAGACGCAAACGACCAAAAAGCTCAAAAGTACAAAAGACAATCAAAAAGGTTCCAATTATTGATAAGAAACGTCTCGAAATTACAAAAGTACAAGATTCAAAACGCAAAGTACAAGATATTAAATTGTACGCGAGGACGTTCGAAAATCCGGAACCTGGACCAGAGTCAACTCTTAACGCTCGACGCAACGGACTAAAAATTACAAGTTAACTATGTATATAAATATAATATAATATATAATTAATTATATTAATTATATATATATTATATTTATAAATAAAAAACCGTCGGCAGAGAAGAGGTTTGAAGAGGTTTGAAGAGGTTTTGAAGAGGTTTTCACCGCGAGTCGCGGAGCCCCAAAATTGAAAACTGCCTATAAAGCCAACCGAATTCTGATCAAAATCATCATCTTTTTCTTCTCTTATCATACGTAAAATTTATATATATATATATAATTTATATTTTAATTTTAATTTTAATTCTAATAATAAGGGTATGTTAGCGAATGTTGTAAGGGTGTAAGTCGAAATTCTGTCCGTGTAACGCTACGCTATTTTTAATCATTGTAAGTTATGTTCAACCTTTTTACATTAATGTCTCGTAGCTAAGTTATTATTATGCTTATTTAAAACGAAGTAGTCATGATGTTGGGCTAATTACTAAAATTGGGTAATTGGGCTTTGTACCATAATTGGGGTTTGGACAAAAGAACGACACTTGTGGAAATTAGGCTATGGGCTATTAATGGGCTTTATATTTGTTTAACTAAATGAAAGTTTGTTAATGTTAATATAAAGATTTACAATTGGGCGTCCCTATAAATTACCATATACACTCAATCGGACACGATGGGCGGGGTATTTATATGTACGAATAATCGTTCATTTAACCGGACACGGGAATGGATTAATAGCCACTAGAATAATTAAAACAGGGGTGAAATTACATTCAAGGGTAATTGGTGTAATTGTTAACAAAGTAGTAAAACCTTGGTTTACACGCAGTCGATAACCTGGTGTATTCATTAAACAAAGTATTAAAACCTTGTTACAATTCGAATCCCCAATTAGTTGGAATATTTAACTTCGGGTATAAGAATAATTTGATGAGGACACTCGCACTTTATATTTATGACTGATGGACTGTTATGGACAAAAACCAGACGGACAGATTAAATAATCCAGGACAAAGGACAATTAACCCATGGGCATAAAACTAAAATTAACACGTCAAACATCATGATTACGGAAGTTTAAATAAGCATAATTCTTTTATTTCATATTTAATTTCCTTTATTTTATATTTAATTGCACGCACTTTTATTTATTGTTATTTAATCGCACTTTTAATTATCGTACTTTTTAATTATCGCAATTTTATTTTATCGCACTTTTATTATTCGCAATTTCATTATCGTTATTTACTTTATGCTTTAATTTAAGTCTTGTATTTATTTTATATTTTACATTAGGTTTTAACTGCGACTAAAGTCTTAAAATCGACAAACCGGTCATTAAACGGTAAAAACCCCCCTTTATAATAATAATATTACTTATATATATATTTGTATTTTTATAAAAGTAAACTAATATAGCGTTGAGCTTTGTTTAAAGATTTCCCTGTGGAACGAACCGGACTTACTAAAAACTACACTACTGTACGATTAGGTACACTGCCTATAAGTGTTGTAGCAAGGTTTAAGTATATCCATTCTATAAATAAATAAATATCTTGTGTAAAATTGTATCGTATTTAATAGTATTTTCGCACTAAAAATAATACTATTTTATATACACCTCGCATAACATCAACGACCGTTAGTGTCACTAGTCGTTTAGAACGAGGTACGTACTTGGTGCACGTTAATCTTTGGTCATAATGAGAATATTTTGACACCATAATTCTAATTGTTATTTCTTAATGACAATTACTTAGTTCATCATTTGCTTAATTACGTTTAGTGAATTGTTAATTACTTGGGCTTATCTTAATTGGACTAGGATTACCAGGGCCCACCATACTCTAGTCAATGGGTTAATTAATAAGCCCATCTTAATAAGTTAATGAACCCATTAAGCTTAAGATAATCCATTAAGACATAAGACAAAAGTGTATGCATGCATGCTTGTACCACCCTTACACATTTTGGCACCATGCACCATGTCACCCAACATCACCACCTCACTTTTGTACCACCATGGACCACCACCTCCCCCACCCTCCAAATCGTCATTTTTGTGTCCCCCACCATCACCACCATTTTGTTGTCTTGTTTTGTGATTACTTGCCTATAAATACAAAACCCCTCCATTCACTAATTCATTTTGCACATGCACTCTTCTCTCTAGTTTCTCACTCTAACTTCTCTCTAGTTTTGAAAGCTTTTCTTCTTTCTTTCTTCATCATCAACCACGAAATTTATCATCATCATTATTGTTTCAAGATCAAGTTTTATAACTTGTATCTTCTTTACATCTTGTTGCTTTAAACTCTTGTTTGAAGATTATGCAAGAACATGAAGGATTCAAGCTCTCTATCTTTGAATCTTTCTTTACTTGATTAAATTACTTCACTTTTGTTAAAAGATCAAAACTTGTGTTTATGATCTTCATAAAACTTATAGATCTAGCTTTATGCTTTAAGGATCTACAGGAACATTAGAGATCCAAGCTTTCCAGCTTACGGTTTCACCATTTTGTTTAGATCTAAGCTTTTTAGCTTTTGATCTCATTAGTTTTACTAGATCTAAGCTCTCTAGATTATGGTTTCATATATATTGTTTAGATCTAAGCTTTCTAGCTTATGGTCTCATTAATCTTGTAAGAATCCAAGCTTTCTAGCTTAGGGTTTCATAATACTTGAGATCTAAGTTTTGTTGTAGATCTCATTTACTTGTAACCTTTTTATGATTTTTATGGTGATAAAATCTAGTCTTTATCATCTACATATGATAAAGGCACATAAACTTATATAAAGATGATAAGGAATAATGCTTAATGCTGAGGATGTAACCTTGGTTCATCATGTAGCATGAAACTCTTAAAGATTTAGTTTTTTTTTCATTTAATGTTAATAAGTGTGTTGATGGTTAAATCTTGACACAAATGATGCAAAAGTATCTAGAGTTGTACACTTGAAGCTTAAATGCATCAAGGATGAGAACCATGATAAGCACCATGACTTAAGAAACCCACCGGAGCACAAACTACTGTATTTTCGGGATCTGAACCAGTACCTGGTCTTTCTGGAAAATTGATTTTCAAGAAGTTTAGTTTGTGTAGATAAATTTTCGTTTAAGACTTGCCTAAATTCAATATACGGTTTAGGAGTTATGGTCAAAAGAAACTTACTACTACCTTGTAATGACGTGCTGAAATTTTTGACTTGTTCTCAGTCAGACTGTCGCCACGGCTTGACAATGTTGAGTTCAGATCTGGAAGTTTGGCAGCAGTTAAAGGACTCACAAATGGAGCCTTGTCCACTGACCACTCATCAATTGAGTTTGTATAGAGGGCACAACAGCTGTCCTAAGTCAGCCCTCTAAACAAGTCTTTACTTTTGTTAAACGACTTTTCTTTTGATTGATGATGATGATGATGTCACTCGACTTACTTTAAACTTCATATGAAACTTATCTAGACATGATTACTGACTTAGCTACTTGACGAGGGCTCATTGGATCGACCACCTTACTTGCTTACGTTTATGCACTGTTTACTATACTGAGCATTCACTGTGAGTTATTGCTCCCTTTTTACTTAACTATGTTTGAGACTGAGAATACATGCGCTTTTTATGTTTTACATACTAGACACGAGTACTTTAACTTTATATATGTATGGGTGACATAACGGCACAAATTTTCACCTTAGCTCGGTAACGTTTAACTATTGGTTTATGAACTAGTAGACGCGAATCTTAGATATGGATCCATAGGGTTTGACATCCCCACTCGGGCTAGTCGCGCTAGCATTCAACGGGTGTTTAATACTTCGTCTATTTTAACGCACTCGCCAAGTGTACTTTTAGGGGGTGATATTTATATTACTTTGTTAAGTTCGTTACCGAGTGCCCACGGTTAAGCATATACTTTTCATACTGTTTTGAATACAAAAATCTCGTGGTCTACATTATTCTATTGTTTACAAAAACTATAGCTCACCAACATTCGTGTTGACTTTTTAAAGCATGTAATTTCTCAGATACTTAGACAAAATTGCTTCCGCTGTAATAGACTTGCTGTGTTAGACTTTCGCTGTTGTTAGAACGCCTACCTTTGGTGTCAGAGACTTTATTCAAATTTACTTTTGCATTCAATAAAACGAAACTGTATTTCGATACACTATCATGTAATGACTTATGAGTCACGTACTACTTATGATGCTTTCTATCTTTAGAAGCATGCTACTTTGTTAAACTTTTTACTATGGTAAAACCTTATTTCAATAACGAATGCCAAAGTTTTGTTTAAACTAGCATATAGTGTTGTAACCGTGTAATGGACCTGGAATTGATGATTTGTGCCAACGAGGTTTGGGGCGGGTCGTCACAGTTTGTATCAGAGTATTGGTTATAGGGAATGAGTCTGCATTAGTGTGTCTTGACCGAGTCGACTAGAATTCACTAATATGACTAATCTACAACTTGATCTTTTACCTGATCCTGCGAAAACTGCTTATTGCAACTGTTTTGCTGCTATATGCTACTGCTTTATGGTACTGCTTTATGGTACTGCTATACGCTACTGCTACATGCTACTGTTATATATTACTGCATGTTATTGTTTATTACTACTACATGCTAATACTATCTGCTTTTGATTGCATAATACTACTATATACTACTGCTTACTACAACTACTAAATACCACTGTCCTCTGTGACTGCTATAGGCATCAACTGTATACTACTATCATTTGTTACCACTATATGTAACTACTGTATGCCATTATCATCTGTTACTGCTACTTGTAACCATTGCATGCTACTGTTATCTGCTATCGATTATATGATACTATTGTATAACACTACTGTATGACACTACTTGTGATGCCCTGTACAAAACCATCGTGTACGAATCATCAACAACAGGATCATTACAAGGTCAAACACTATATGCTATTTCAAAATACGTTTGCATTCATGATAAAAGCTGACGTCATAACCAACGCCAAATGTTCTACAACTAAAGTATGCTCCGATGAATAGAGCAAAGATAATAGTATGTGACCCTTAGGTGGTTACAAATCATAGTTCCAAATGTAATTAAGTTTGAATACAAGATAAACAGTTCATGCGGTGATAACACTAGAGCAGCGGGTGTCTACGGCAAGACTAGTACACAGCGGAAGCAACCTTAAGCATCTAAGAAAAACATGCTTAAAAACGTCAACACAAACGTTGGTGAGCTATAGTTTAAGTATAATAGTATGTAAGGTAGGCCACGAGATTTCAGTGCTACAAAGAGCGTTTCAAAACAGTATGATAAAGTATATGTTAACCGTGGGCACTTGGTAACTAACTTAACATTTATACCCCCTGAAAGTACACTTGGCAAGTGCGTATATTTACGAAGTATTAAACACCCGTTAAATGCTAGCGCTACTAGCCCTAGTGGGGATGTCAAACCCTATGGATCCATATCTAAGATTCGCGTTCACCGGTTTAAAAACCAATGACTAAATGTTACCGAGCTAAAGGGAATGTTTCTGCCATTGTATAACCCATACATATATAAGTTTAAGTACTCGTGCCTAGTATGTAAAACATAAAATGCGCATGTATTCTCAGTTCCCAAAATAGTTAAAGTAAAAAGGGATGCTATAACTCACAATGATAAAGTAGCGGTAAAGTATGACTCGGAAAGCAAGTAATGAAGGTTGTCCAAACGGGTCCTCAATCTAAGTCAAATAGTACTAAGTCAGTAAATCGTCTGAATAGGTTTAAATGTATGTAAATAAGGTCTTAAGGGTCATCATCATTCATCATCAAACAAAAGGTGTAAAGTAAGTTTCGTTCATGAAAAGAGTTTAAAACAAAGGCTGAGTTCGGTCAGTCACCACGGCATCTATACCTACTGAAATAAGGTGAAACCAGTGGCCATGGCTCCGTATATGAGTCCTTTAGTTGTGGTAAAAATTACAGAAGCAAAATCGTCTTCGTTTGACCGTGGCGACGGTCTAAGTGCGAGTAGGTCAGAATTTTTTTCAGCACAACGTTAAATGGACATAGTGACGATCGGAGGGCCATAAATCCTAAACCGTAACTCGGATTAAGACGAGTCCTATATGAAAAGTTATCTACTCAAACAGAGCTATCTGAAAATCGTAATTACAGTAGCCCAGGTCGTACGGGTCAGACACAGAAACAGTAGAACAGTAGGGTCAGTAGGTTCCGGTGGTTCTTGGTGCTCGATGCTTATCATGGTTCTCATTCTTGATGCATATAGCTTCAAGTGTACAACTCGTTGATGTGTTTGCATCATGTTCACCAAGGTTTGACCATCATAACCCAAGTGTAAGTCTAAGACATGAAGCATAACTCACTTAAGTGTTGCAAGTGTTTTGATGAACCAAAGTTACATCAAAGTCTTAGATCTAACACATACATGAACTTTAAAACTAATAATAAGTTACAAACTTGAAAGTGAACTTATGAAATCAAGATCTTAAGTTGTAGAACATAGTTCTTAGTTAGATCTTGAAGATCCTAGACCCAAAAGTCTAGATCTAACATAAGTGTACAAAGTTATAATTAAAGAAAGCTTACTTACATGTTCTTGAACTTTTAAAAGTTAATTTTAGTTCAAGATTAATGAGACAAAGTTAACTATTAACACTTGACCAATCTTAACCAACAAACATGAATTTAAAGTGCATAATATAAGGAAATAAACTAAGTAAACTAGTAACTAGTTCATGGGTTGTTCATACTTTAAAGATTCAAACTAGAGTTTGATCTTTAAGAAAGTAAACTTTAAAGTTTACTAACATGAATTACAAGTATGCTTTCACAACACATGAACTTAAATCTTTTTAAAACAACAAGTGTAGAACATAACTAGAAAGCTTATGTTCTTGTTTGTTCTTGTAAATACAAGATAGAATGAAGAATTAAACTAAAAAGTTTGATTCTTGATAACTAGTAAGTAAGTAACAACAAATAAGTAAACAACTACAACAAGTAACAACAATCAAAGACAAGTGATGATGATGATTATGTATGTATGTAATTCGGTTTTTAACAAGAAAAGAAGAAGAAAAAAAGAAGAAGTTCAAGTTACTTACAACTTAGAGAGAAAAGAGAGAAAGTTGGAAGTGTTTTGTGTGTGTGTTTTGAAATGAGAGAAATGTGAGTAGAAGTAATACAAAAAAATGAAATGAAAACTCCTCTAAAGAGGCCTATGGCCGGCGGTCAAGATGGAGAAAGGGAGGAAGAGGTTTGCTCACTAGTCCATGCATGGTAAAGCCTTAAAAGTTGGTTATTAGATGGTTGTTTATGGGAAAGAACAAGTAACAAGATTCTTACCAAGTTAAGTCTTCTAGTTGCAACTTAAAGTGATACTTACATTTGGTGATGGGCTAAAGAGTCCATGAAAGAAGTAGGGTGGGCTTTATAAGCCCATATTCAATCATAAAGCCCAAGTATGTATTAATTAACAAATTAATCCAAGTAAAAGTCCATTAACACTAATAAAGGCCCAAGTAATTAACTAGTAACCTTAGTTAATTAAAATGATTAATAAAATCAATCATGAATGTAAATAATATTCTAAAAATATTATTCGTGAAAGTTTCGTGTGTCACAAAGACGTTTCGGGCATTTAAAGTCAAGTACGGGCAATCATGGTAACAAGTAAATGTAATAACATACATTCGTTAAATCACAAGTATTAATAATAACAATTATTAATAAATAAACGTTAGAAAATCCAGGGTCGTTACATTACCCACCTGTTAAAGAAAATTTCGTCCCGAAATTTAAGCTGAGGTAGGTGGAGGAGTCGAGAAAAGGTGAGGATACTTCTGCATCATTTGATCCTCTCGCTCCCAAGTAAACTCAGGTCCTCGTTTGGCATTTCATCGTACTCGTACAATCAGAATCTTGTTGCGTTTCAAAGTCTTGACCTCACGGTCCATAATCTCAACTGGTTCTTCCACAAAGTGGAGTTTGTCGTCAATCGTAAGTTCCTCAAGTGGTATGATAAGTTCAGGTGCAGCAAGACACTTCTTCAAGTTTGACACGTGGAAGGTAGGATGAACTGAGCTCAATTGAGCTGGAAGATCCAAACGGTAAGCAACGGGTCCAACATGTTCCAAGATTTTGAAAGGACCAATGTATCGTGGGTTCAACTTTCCACGTTTTCCAAAACGAATCGCACCTTTCCAAGGTGCAACCTTCAATATTACACGGTCACCAACGTTGAATTCAAAGTTTTTACGTTTAAGATCAGCATAACTCTTTTGACGATCGCGGGCAGTCTTAAGTCTAGCTTGAATCTGAGCAATCTTCTCCGTCGTTTCATGGACTACCTGGGGTCCGGTGATTTGCTTTTCGCCTACTTCGGCCCAACAAATAGGAGATCGGCACTTGCGGCCATACAACGCTTCAAAAGGTGCGGCATTAATGCTCGAGTGGTAACTGTTGTTGTAAGAAAATTCGGCGAGTGGCAAATGCCTTTCCCAGGCCTTTCCGAAATTGATAACACATGCACGCAACATGTCTTCCAAGGTCTGAATCGTTTGTTCACTTTGCACGTCGGTCTGTGGGTGATAAGCAGTACTCATGTCGAGACGAGTTCCCATGGCTTGTTGTAAAGAACACCAAAATCTAGAAGCAAAACGGGGATCGCGATCCGAGATGATCGACAAAGGTACACCATGACGAGATACAACCTCTTTGACATATAATTGAGCAAGTCTCTCCATTGTATCCGTTTCCTTCATCGCTAGGAAGTGTGCAGATTTAGTAAGGCGGTCAACAATAACCCAGATGGTATCGTATCCGCCCACCGTCTTTGGTAGCTTAGTAATGAAATCCATTGTGATCCTTTCCCACTTCCATTGTGGGATTTTCGGTTATTGAAGTAAACCAGAAGGTCTCTGATGCTCGGCTTTAACCTTCGAGCAAGTCACACACTTACCAACATAAGTCGCAATGTCCTTCTTAAGATTCGGCCACCAATACTGTTCTTTAAGGTCGTGGTACATTTTGCCCGCTCCGGGATGAATCGAATATCTCGAATTGTGGGCTTCATCAAGTATAAGGTTCCGTAGATCTCTATAGTAAGGTACCCAAATTCTTCCGGCATAACATCGGAGTCCAGACTCCCTAACCTTAAATCGAGAGACAAGAATGTTCAAATGTTCATGAGATATATTCTCCTCCTTGAGAGCCTCATCTTGGGCTACTCTGATCTGGCTGTTGAGGTTCGAATGGATGGTGATGTTCAGAGCCCTAACAAGAAGAGGTGTCATCCTCTCCTTTCAGCTTAAAGCGTCAGCTACAACACTGGCCTTGCCAGGGTGATAACGAAGTTCACAATCGTAGTCGTTCAATGTCTCGATCCATCATCGATGTCGCATATTCAGTTGCTTCTGATCGAAGATGTGCTGGAGACTCTTGTGATCGGTGAAGATAGTGCTCTTAGTCCCAAACAAATAATGTCTCCACAATTTGACCTCAAAGACAACGGCTCCAAGTTCGAGATCGTGAGTAGTGTAGTTCCGCTCATGAATCTTCAGTTGACGGGAAGCATAGGTTGCATCAGTACACAACCAAAACCACTCTTCGATGCATCACAATAAACAACAAAGTCATCACTGCCCTCAGGAAGTGATAGGATAGGTGCGGTGGTTAACTTCTTCTTCAAAGTTTGGAATGCTGATTCGTGTGCGGGTTCCCAAATGAACTTATTCCCTTTGTGAGTCAGTGCGGTCAAAGGACGCGCAATTAGAGAAAATCGCTCAATAAACCTTCGGTAGTAACCGGCGAGACCTAAAAATTGGCGAATATGTGTCGGAGTAGTGGGGGTTTCCCACTTGCTGATAGCTTCAATCTTGGCGGGATCAACTTTGATACCCTGGTCGCTCACAACATGACCCAGAAATTGGACTTCCTTCAGCCAAAATTCACACTTGGAGAATTTGAGGTAAAGTTACTCTTGTCTCAAGAGTTCAAGTAGTAGTCGGAGGTGTTGCTCATGCTCTTCTTCGCTCTTATAGTAGATGAGGATATCATCTATGAAGACGATAACAAACTTATCCAGGTATGGCTTGCAGACACGATTCATAAGGTCCATGAACATGGCAGGTGCGTTGGTTAATCCGAATGGCATCACGAGAAACTCATAATGACCATAACGAGTTCTGAACGCAGTTTTCATCACATCACTTTACTTTACCCTCAGTTGGTGATATCCGGATCGCAAATCAATCTTTGAGTAAACGCTCGATCCTTGTAATTGGTCAAAAAGATCGTCAATGTGGGGAAGAGGATACCGATTCTTGATTGTAAATTTGTTGAGTTCACGGTAGTCGATACACATACGGAAGGATCCATCCTTCTTCTTCACAAACAGAATAGGTGCGCCCCAAGGCGAGAAACTTGGTTGGATAAATCCACGGTCTAACAGCTCTGGAATTCCTTGTAAGTACACCCATTACGAATGGGTTGAATAACCGGTGGTGGTGGCGGTGGGGGTGGAGCTTGGGGTTGCATTTCCGCAATGGCTGCGGCTACCCTTTCGGCAATCATCTCCTCGATTTGGGCGGTGGTAGGTGTTGATCGTCCGTTGGCCATGGTGTTCTAAACAGAAATTTTGACTCAAGTTAAAATCCAGCATTCAATATATAATAATACAGTATATGTAACCAAAACGGAATCAACACATCACATGTTTATTAAATAATGCAATCCAGGTACAAATACCACAGAATCATACAGTAACGTAAATAGAACATTGTGCAAGAATTAAATAACGCAAAGTTCCATTCATTAATAATAATAAGTTTCATACATCTGAATAAATCCGTACAATACATAAGTGAAACATAAAACTACAACTAGATTACATAACGAAATCTAAATACAAAAGCCCTACGGTGAAGGTGGGTGAAGGATGTCCATAACATGGGCCATCTGGTCCTCTAGCTCAGCAACTCGAGCTCGGAGTATCTCCACCTCCCTTGTCAATTCCTCGACAGTGGGAGATGGTGGGGCAGGCGGTGCTGGTGGTGCAGGTGGTGCCGGTGGTGCAGACATTACATAACGGGGTGCAGATGTTCCGGCTCCAGAAATAGTCAGTACGTAACGGGGTGTCTTACGCACTTGTGGGTCGGCAGGGTACGGCACAAGCCGCTTACGAGCAGTAACCCTACGACGCCGACCAAATGCGCCAGTGAAAGTACGACCTCCATTCACCCCTGGAATGATGGTGCCATCAAAACGGTACCGCTTCTTTGGCGGGGTGGAGGGTGCCTGTATAGGTACATCAGCAGGGTCCTCATCATCACTGGAGTCGTCTGAGGAGGTTTCGTCGGATGAAGCATCAGTGGATGACGGGTCGTCCGAATCATGTGGTGGCTGTACGGGTGGCTGAACTGGCCATCCTTGAGCGGCCATCATCTGTCTGTACCTAGCGGGTCCGATCAGAATGAGACGTCCATCAGGGGCGCGTCGGCACCAATGGCGATACCGGTTACGGAATGGACCTTCCCCGAACTCCGCGGGAATCACAATCTCGCCGGAGTGGGGCTGTGATCCTGAGGGTCCGGGGGCAGATGGAGCTGGAATCTCTGAAGGGTCCTGGGCTCCGCTAGAAGTAACCACTGGGGCAGGCGCCTGGCTGCTAGTCCAGGAAGATGAAGCGCCGGGGTCACTCGTGGGTAGCGGGATCGGTGTGTCGGCAGTAGCAGCAGGTGGGGTGGCTGACGAGTCTGAACTGCCCAAAATGATAGCAGGTGGAGTATCCGACATCTGAACAAGGAAAAATAAATTTTTCCATGTCAGTAAGTCATAAAGCAAGCACGTATTAGGCCAACAGTTTAAATCATGTATAACAGTTAGTAGCATGGCAATAACGACAAGTATCATGCAATCGAAAGCATACAATAGCATGCAGTAGTGAAGTCATGTAATAGCATACGGCATATAGCAGTAAAAGTAAGCAGCAGCATGCAGTAAGTTCAGCGGAAACAAGTAAACTAGCAAGTTGTAGATTAGTCCTATTAGTGAATCCTACTCGGGTCGATCTTAGACTCACTAATGCAACCTAATTCCCTACAACCAATGCTCTGATACCAAATGTGATGCCCCGTACAAAACCATCCTGTACGAATCAACAACAACAAGATCATTACAAGGTCAAACACTATATGCTATTTCAAAATACGTTTGCATTCATGATAAAAGCTGACGTCATAACCAACGTCAAATGTTTTACAACTAAAGTATGCTCCTATGAATAAAGCAAAGATAATAGTACGTGACCCTTAGGTCGTTACAAATCATAGTTCCAAATGTAATTAAGTTTGAATGCAAGATAAACAGTTCATGCGGTGATAACACTAGAGCAGCGGGTGTCTACGGCAAGACTAGTACACAGCGGAAGCAACCTTAAGCACCTGAGAAAAACATGCTTAAAAACGTCAACACAAAGGTTGGTGAGCTATAGTTTAAGTATAACAGTATGTAAGGTAGGCCACGAGATTTCAGTGCTACAAAGAGCGTTTCAAAACAGTATGATAAAGTATATGTTAACCGTGGGCACTTGGTAACTAACTTAACGTTTATACCCCCTGAAAGTACACTTGGCAAGTGCGTATGTTTACGAAGTATTAAACACCCATTAAATGCTTGCGCTACTAGCCCGAGTGGGGATGTCAAACCCTATGGATCCATATCTAAGATTCACGTTCACCGGTTCAAAAACCAATGACTAAACGTTACCGAGCTAGAGGGAATGTTTCTGCCATTGTATAACCCACACATATATAAGTTTAAGTACTCATGCCTAGTATGTAAAACATAAAATGCACATGTATTCTCAGTTAGCAAAATAGTTAAAGTAAAAAGGGATGCTATAACTCACAATGATAAAGTAGCGGTAAAGTATGACTCGGAAAGCAAGTAATGAAGGTTGTCCAAATGGGTCCTCAACCTAAATCAAATAGTACTAAGTCAGTAAATCGCCCGAATAGGTTTAAATGTATGTAAATAAGGTCTTAAGGGTCATCATCATTCATCATCAAACAAAATGTATAAAGTAAGTTTCGTTCATGAAAAGAGTTTAAAACAAAGGCTGAGTTCGGTCAGTCACCACGGCCTCTATACCTACTGAAATAAGGTGATACCAGTGGCCATGACTCCGTATATGAGTCCTTTAGTTGTGGTAAAAATTACAGAAGCAAACTCATCTTCGTTTGACCGTGGCGACGGTCTAAGTGCGAGTAGGTCAGAATTTTCAGCACAACGTTAAATGGACATAGTGACGATCGGAGGGCCATAAATCTTAAACCGTAACTCGGATTAAGACGAGTCCTATATTAAAAGTTATCTAATCAAACTGAGCTATCTAAAAATCATAATTACAGTAGCCCAGGTCGTACAGGTAAACACAGAAACAGTAGAACAGTAGGGTCAGTAGGTTCCGGTGGTTCTTGGTGCTCGATGCTTATCATGGTTCTCATCCTTGATGCATATAGCTTCAAGTGTACAACTCGTTGTTGTGTTTGCATCATGTTCACCAAGGTTTGACCATCATAACCCAAGTGTAAGTCTAAGACATGAAGCACAACTCACTTAAGTGTTGCAAGTGTTTTGATGAACCAAAGTTACATCAAAGTCTTAGATCTAACACATACATGAACTTTAAAACTAATAATAAGTTACAAACTTTAAAGTGAACTTATGAAATCAAGATCTTAAGTTGTAGAACATAGTTCTTAGTTAGATCTTGAAGATCCTAGACCCAAAAGTCTAGATCTAACATAAGTGTACAAAGTTATAATTAAAGAAAGCTTACTTACATGTTCTTGAACTTTTAAAAGTTAATTTTAGTTCAAGATTAATGAGACAAAGTTAACTATTAACACTTGACCAATCTTAACCAACAAACATGAATTTAAAGTGCATAATATAAGGAAATAAACTAAGTAAACTATTAACTATTTCATGGGTTGTTCATACTTTAAAGATTCAAACCAAAGTTTGATCTTTAAGAAAGTAAACTTTAAAGTTTACTAACATGAATTACAAGTATGCTTTCACAACACATGAACTTAAATCTTTTTAAAACAACAAGTGTAGAACATAACTAGAAAGCTTATGTTCTTGTTTGTTCTTGTAAATACAAGATAGAATGAAGAATTAAACTAAAAAGTTTGATTCTTGATAACTAGTAAGTAAGTAACAAAAAATAAGTAAACAACTACAACAAGTAACAACAATCAAAGACAAGTGATGATGATAATTATGTATGTATGTAATTCAGTTTTTAACAAGAAAAGAAGAAGAAAAAAGAAGAAGTTCAAGTTACTTACAACTTAGAGAGAAAAGAGAGAAAGTTGGAAGTGTTTTGTGTGTGTGTTTTGAAATGAGAGAAATGTGAGTAGAAGTAATACAAAAAAATGAAATGAAAACACCTCTAAAGAGGCCTATGGCCGACGGTCAAGATGGGGAAAGGGAGGAAGAGGTTTGCTCACTAGTCCATGCATGGTAAAGCCTTAAAAGTTGGTTATTAGATGGTTGTTTATGGGAAAGAACAATTAACAAGATTCTTACCAAGTTAAGTCTTCTTGTTGCAACTTAAAGTGATACTTACATGTGGTGATGGGCTAAAGAGTCCATGAAAGAAGTAGGGTGGGCTTTATAAGCCCATGTTCAATCATAAAGCCCAAGTATGTATTAATTAACAAATTAATCCAAGTAAAAATCCATTAACACTAATAAAGGCCCAAGTAATTAACTAGTAACCTTAGTTAATTAAAATGATTAATAAAATCAATCATGAATGTAAATAATATTCTAAAAATATTATTCGTGAAAGTTTTGTTTGTCACAAAGACGTTTCGGGCATTTAAAGTCAAGTACGGGCAATCATGGTAACAAGTAAATGTAATAACAAACATTCGTTAAATCACAAGTATTAATAATAACAATTATTAATAAATAAACGTTGGAAAATCCAGGGTCGTTACACTACTAGTATTACTCTGTTATGTACTGCCTTAGACTACTGTTGTAGGTTACTATTGTGTACCGCTATGATATACTATGTGCTAACGTTTCTAATTAATCGAGCCGAGTGTTAACTCACATGTATCCGAATAAACTTTTAAATTTCTTGCACCATAAGATATTTTCTCAATCCATCCCCACTCATCCGACTTTGGGGACTTGTATCCTGATCCATCAGTTACCATCATCCACCCGATCCTGAGAACGAAGCGATTCCTTGCACAATCGAAGAAGAATTCCCCTCGGTGCATGCACAAATCAAAGTAGATCCCTTGAAAGAGGAACCCTCCATGGAATGGATGGAGCAACCACACCTTGTCACACTTACCATGCTCACCGTGATGGGCCATACACGATGTACAGACTCTCAGAATAATGCTCAAATCTCACAACCTAGTATACTATTTACCTTCATCCTACACCATCCGTCCGAGATCTAACAACATAATTGGACTTAGGTCCCTAACACTCTTATACATTAAGATGTCAGAAGGGCATTTAAATTCGCCCCAAGTTGGAGTATCTTCTGTTGATACTCATCTATACCTAATGAGTTCAGAGTTGCCTCACATCGCCCTATATCATTCCTTGTCCGACATGAGGACACGATTGAAGCTCTTTAAAGGAACCTGGAAGCATTGCACGAACCCGAGCATTTTGAAGCCATGCACCGACACATTTAAACATCGATACGTACCCTACGGCACCTACACCGACAAGCCGTGGGATAAAGTATGCATATCTCCCGTTGGGATAGCAAGGATGGAGCATCACTTAGATGGAGTTGAGTTGAAACTCGAAGTTGATCACGTTATCTTGAACTTGTGAAGTGATAACGGAATGGAAGTATGAATTAGTTTAATATAATGACGACTGGCCGACGTGATTATATTGCGGTAATTCATATAGATGTTTCGATGTTGTTACATGAGGAATATGAAGTGATCAAAGAGAATTTTGGAAGACACAGTGGTGTATTTATTAGGCGGACTACTAGAAGTGGAGGAAGAATGGCCACATGGCCAAGGAGGTCAAAGGGGACTCACATAGATCTGGAGTATAGTGGAGACTACATTTCTTCTCAACAATATTATTGTTTCAGAGTTGTTTACTACTGGAGTGGTTGATACCCTGGATCTAAGAACTTTAGTGTTTTGATTAGTAAGCCCTTAACACCCATGGACGTTAAGTATATTTTATGGAGCAAAGCATTGGAAAAATAACAAGGGTATGTGAATAATTTAAGGTAGTACCTTAAAATTAATAGGTGGGTCATTTGGAGATGACCTCATGTCAACAAAACTTGGAAGTTTTAAAGTAGTAATTGGAAAAGATTAGTTACCTACGCACAAGTAGATGTTATTTGAGAAGATTGATAGAATTTTTCACGGTAGTATAATAAGATTTGGTTGGAATGGACCTTGAGATTAACCTAACACCCATCAATTTGGGAAGCTTTGATGTAATAATTGAAATGGACTTTAGGATTAACCTAATACTCATCAAGTTAGGGAGCTTTGATGTAATAGTTGGAATGGACTTTAGGATTAACCTAATACCCATCAAGTTAGGAAGCTTTGATGTAATAGTTGGAATGGACTGGCTTTCAAAGATGAAAGCAAAAGTTATTTGTAGTGAGAAGATTCTTCACATACCTCGTGAGAACGGTGTGCCAATGATAGTACACGGAGAGAGGTGTAACTCAAAGCTAAATCTCATAAGCTGTTTGAAGGCTCAAAAGTTTATGAGAAAAGGACATTTTGCAATATTGGCACATGTGAAAAAAGTAGAAACCGAAGAGAATCAGACGTCCTTCACCGCGATTGGAAATTCAATGAAGTCCCAATCGTTAGTAAATTTCCAGAAGTTTTTCCAAAAAAGTTGCTTGGACTACTGCCATCACGATCAATAGAGTTTCAGATCGATCTAGTGTCGAGAGCTGCACCTGTAGCTCATGCACCTTATCGAATTGCACCAATAAAAGTGCAAGAGTTGCAGAGTCAACTACAAGAATTTCTAGACTCGTGGATTTATTCGACCAAGTTCTTCGCCTTGTGGCGCTCCTGTATTGTTCATAAAGAAGAAGGACGGATCTTTCCGTATGTGTATCAACTATTGCGAACTAAACAAGTTGAAAATCAAGAATCGATATCCTCTCCCAAGGTTTGATGATTTATTCGATCAACTTCAAGGATCGAGCATTTATTCGAAGATTGATTTACGGTCAGGCTATCACCAATTGAGGGTGAAGGAAGAAGATGTGCCTAAGACCGCATTCCGAACTCGGTATGGTCATTATGAGTTCCTTGTAAGATCCATGAATACAGCATCGTATAAATCGCGTATGCAAGCCTTATCTGGACAAATTCGTTATCGTATTCATAGATGATATCTTAATCTATTCCAAAAGTGAGAAGGAACACGAGCAACATCTCCGTCTCATGCCCGAACTCTTGAGAAAAGAGCAACCCTATGCCAAATTCTCTAAGTGTGAATTTTGGTTACACGAAGTTCAACTTCTTGGCCACGTTGTTAGTAGCCAAGGTATCAAAGTTGATCCCGCGAAAATTAAAACCATAAGTAATTAGGAGACTCCCACGACTCCTACTCATATTCGTCAATCATAGGTCTCGCTGGTTATTATCGAAGAGTTATTGAAGATTTTTTCATAGTTTCGCATCCCCTAATCGCGTTAACTCACAAAGGAAAGAAATTCATTTGGACAGCCGAGCAAGAGTCGGCATTCCAAACCCTGAAGCAGAAGTTAACCACCACACCTATCATATCTCTTCCCAAAGGCAATGATGATTTCATTGTGTATTACGATGCCTCCCGACAAGGTTTCGGGTGTGTTTTAATGTAACGAAAGAATGTTATTACTTATGCCTCCCGACAATTGAAGGTTCACGAATGAAACTACACAACACACGATCTTGAACTTGGAGCCATTATCTTCACACTCAAAATGTGAAAACACTATCTTTATGAAATCAAAAGTACCGTATACACCGACCACAAAAGCCTCCAACACATCTCTGGTCGAAAGCAATTAAACATGAGACAACGCCGATGGGTTGAATGTTTAAATGAGTGCGATTGTGAACATCGTTATCATCCTGGCAAGGCAAATGTTGTAACAGATGCCTTGAGCCCAAAAGAAAGGGGTTAAACCTATTCGTGTCCGAGCTTTAGAAGCCCTAAGTAAAAAGGAAACGATCGAACCTATTTGTATTCGAGGCCTAAATGTAATCATCCACACTAATCTCACTAGTCAAATCCGTAAAGCCCAAGAGGAAGCCCTCAAGGAAGAAAATGTTTCTAGTGAACATATGAAAGGTCTCCTTCCTCGTCTCGAAGGCAAAGAAAACGGAATTCGATATTTTACCGGACGAATTTGGGTACCTAGTTATGGAAGTCTAAGAAGCCTTATCTTAGACGAAGCACATAAGTCAAGGTATCCGATTCATCCAGGAGCCGGTAAAATGTATCATGATCTCAAAGAACAATACTGGTGGCCGAACCTCGAAAAGGACGTTGTTACCTATGTTGGAAGATGTTTGACTTGCTTTAAAGTCAAGGCCGAACATCAAAGACCATATGTACTACTTCAACAACCCAAAATTTCGTAATGGAAATAGGAAATGATCACAATGGATTTTATCACAAAACCACCTAAAACAGTAGGCGGTTATGATACCATTTGAGTTATTATTGACCGTCTCACAAAATCTGCTCACTTCTTAGCTATGAATGAAACTGACAAGATGGAGAAGCTTGCCCAGTTGTACATAAAGGAAATTGTATCTCGACATGGTGCGCCGTTGTCAATTATTTCAGATTAAGATTCTCGTTTCACATCTAGATTTTGGAGTGCCTTGAAAGAAGCTTTGGGTATTAGATTGGACATGAGTACCGCTCACAATCCACGAACCGACGGACTGAGTGAATGCACTATCCAAACCTTGGAAGACATGTTACGTGCTTGTGTTATCAATTCTGGAAACGGATGGGAAAAGTATTTGCCTCTAGCCGAATTCTCTTACTACAATAGTTATCATTCGAGTAATAATTCTGCACCTTTTGAAGCTTTATATGGCTGAAAGTGTCGATCTCCGATTTTTTGGGCCAAAGTAGGTGACCAGCAACTCACCGGGCCCTAGATCATTCTTAAAACAACCGAAAAGATTGTCCAAACTCAATAAAGGCTAAAGACGGCCCGTAGTCATCAAAAGAGCTATGCTAATGTCAGACGGAAACCTCTTGAGTTCCAAGTGGGTGACCGTGTAATGTTGAAGGTTGCACCATGGAAGGGTGTAATTCGTTTTGGAAAACAAGTAAAGTTGAATCCCGATATATTGGACCTTTTGAAATTTTGGAACGCATTGGACCCATTGCCTATCGTTTAGATCTACCGTTTCAATTAAATTCTATCCATCCTACCTTCAACGTGTTGAACTTAAAGAAGTGTATTGCAGAACAAGAACTTATTATTCCTCTATTCGAACTTACTATTGATGATCAACTCCACTTCGTAGAAGAGCCAGTTGAGGTTATGGACCGAGAAGTCAAATGCTTGAAACAAAGCAAAATTTCTAAATCATCAGAGTTCGATGGAATGCTAAACGAAGACCCGAATTTACTTGGGAAAGGGGAGATTAAATGGAAAGGAAGTATCCTCACTTATTTGGAAATGGGGCAATGGAAACCCTCGAGGAAGAACCAACACCTGTTACATCCACTTAAAATTTCGGGACGAAATTTTCTTTAACAATGAACCCATTAAGCTTAAGATAATCTATTAAGACATAAGACAAGTGTATTCATGCATGCTTGTACCTCCCTTACACATTTTGGCACCATGCACCATGCCACCCAACATCACCACCTCACTTTTGTACCACCATGGACCACCACCTCCCCCACCCTCCAAACCGTCATTTTTGTGTCCCCCACCATCACCACTATTTTGTTGTCTTGTTTTGTGATTACTTGCCTATAAATACAAGACCCCTCTATTCACTAATTCATTTTGCACATGCACTCTTCTCTCTAGTTTCTCACTCTAACTTCTCTATAGTTTTGCAAGATTTTATTCTTTCTTTCTTCATCATCATCCACGAAATTCATCATCATCATTATTGTTTCAAGATCAATTTTTATAACTTGTATCTTCTTTACATCTTGTTGCTTCAAACTCTTGTTTGAAGATTATGCAAGAACATGAAGGATTCAAGCTCTCTAGCTTTGAATCTTTTTTTACTTGTTTAAATTACTTTACTTTTATTAAAAGATCAAAACTTGTGTTTATGATCTTCATAAAACTTGTAGATCTAGCTTTATGCTTTAAGGATCTACAAGAACATTAGAAATCCAAGCTTTCTAGCTTAGGATTTCACCATTTTGTTTAGATCTAAGCTTTTTAGCTTTTGATCTCATTACTTTTACTAGATCTAAGCTCTCTAGCTTATGGTCTCATATATCTTGTTTAGATCTAAGCTTTCTAGCTTATGGTCTCATTAATCTTGTAAGAATCCAAGCTTTCTAGCTTAGGATTTCATAATACTTGAGATCTAAGTTTTGTTGTAGATCTCATTTACTTGTAATCTTTTTATGATTTTTATGGTGATAAAAATCCAGTCTTTATCATCTACATATGATAAAGGCACATAAACTTATATAAAAATGATAAGGAACAATGCTTAATGCTAAGGATGTAACATTGGTTCATCATGTAGCATGAAACTCTTAAAGAGTTGTTTTTTTTCTTCTTTTCATTTAATGTTAATAAGTGTGTTGATGGTTAAAGCTTGACCAAAATAATGCAAAAGTATCTAGAATTGTACACTTGAAGCTTAAATGCATCAAGGATGAGAACCATGATAAGCACCATGAGTTAAGAAACCCACCGGAGCACAAACTACTGTATTTTTCGGATCTGAACCAGTACCTAGTATTTCTGGAAAATTGATTTTCAAAAAGTTTAGTTTGTGTAGATAACTTTTCGATTAAGACTCGTCGAAATTCGATATACAGTTTAGGAGTTATGGTCAAAAGAAACTTACTACTACCTTGTAACGAGTGCTGAAATTTCTGACCTGTTCTCGCTCAGACTGTCGCCAAGGCTTGACAACTTTGAGTTCAGATCTGGAAATTTGGCAGCGTTTAAAGGACTCACAAACAGAGCCTTGGCCCCTGACCATTCATCAATTGAGTTTGTATAGAGGGCACAACTGATGTACTAAGTCAGCCCTCTAAACCAGTATTTACTTTTGTTAAACGACTTTTCTTTTGATGATTGATGATGATTGATGATGATGATGATGTCACTCGACTTACTTTAAACTTCATACGAAACTTATCTGACATGATTACTGACTTAGAAACTTGACGAGTGCTTGTTCGATCGACCACCTTACTTGCCTACGTTTACGCACAGTTTACTATACTGAGCATTCACTGTGAGTTATAGCTCGCTTTTTTACTTTAACTACGTTTGGGACTGAGAATACATGCCCTTTTTATGTTTTACATACTAGACACGAGTACTTTAACTTTATATATGTGTGGGTGACATAACGGCACAAATTTTCCCCTTAGCTCGGTAACTTTTAACTATTGGTTTATAAACCGGTAGACGCGAATATTAGATATGGATCCATAGGGTTTGACATCCCCACTCGGGCTAGTCGCGCTAGCATTCAACGGATGTCTAATACTTCGTCTATTTTAACGCACTTTTCAAGTGTACTTTTAGGGGTTGATATTTATATTACTTTGTTAAGTTAGTTACCGAGTGCCCATGGTTAAATATATACTTTTCATACTGTTTTAAATACAAAAATCTCGTGGTCTACATTATTCTATTGTTTACAATAAAACTATAGCTCACCAACATTCGTGTTGACTTTTTAAAGCATGTAATTTCTCAGGTACTTAGACGAAATTGCTTCCGCTGTAATAGACTTGCTGTGTTAGACTTCTGCTGTCGTTAGAACGCCTACCTTTGGTGTCGCAGACTTTATTCAAATTTACTTTTGCATTCAATAAAACGAAACTGTATTTTGATACACTATCATGTAATGACTTATGAGTCATGTACTACTTATGATGCTTTCTATCTTTAGAAGCATGCTACTTTATTAAACTTTTTACTATGGTAAAACCTTATTTCAATAACAAATGCAAAAGTTTTATTTAAACTAGCATATAGTGTTGTAACCGCGTAATGGACCTAGAGTTGACGATTTGTGCCCAGGAGGTTTGGGGTAGGTCGTCACAACTATCAACGCTTGATGTAATGTTTTTGGAACATCATATCGTAATGCGTGAACCAATCTTGAAAATTGACGCTGGTCAAGACAGAAAATAAAACCAGACACAAGTTGAGATTCTGGTATATCAGTTATTTTCAGACACTCAACAGTATAACGCTTCATAAAGTTGCTTAGAGACTCATTTTGATGAATAGTGATTTCATGTGCATCCAGATGCGACAATGTGCAACTCCTCAGACTTTGGTATTACATGACAAATTTGGCTCTTAAATCAAGAAAGCTGGTAATACTCCTAGGCGAAAGACTTGCAAACCACTCTCTTGCCACCTTCTGCAGCACCATGGGAAACATATGACATGCAGCCTCATCTTCCTAATGCTGCAATCTCATAACTCCTTCAAACATAGTAAGGAAATCTTCTGGATAAGTCGTTCCATCATAAACACCAATAGATGGTATCCCTAGGTTTCATGGTAGTGGATACTCTTCAATTCGAGTTACAAAACACTGAGTTGATCATGCTATTGCTGGAGGCTTAATAACTTCATCTCCTGTGATCAAAGAAAAAAAAATTATCCACCACTGTTGCACGGATGGCGGGCTGCGCTAGCTTTTGCTTATATTTTAATGCCACTGTTTTTGTCAAGATCCCATCTAACAACTTTCCTGCCATCTCCTCAGACATGAATGGTTGTTCTTCTTCTCTGCAATATTCCCATGTGTTTTCTAGAAAACCTTCATCATTATGCTCATGCTCAGAATCATCCACCAAAGTATTTAACTGATTGAATAGCTTGGAAAACCGTTGTCTGAAAATTGCTTTACCTTTGCTTGTGTGCTTCGTATTTACATCAGATGTTATTTTAAAAGAGATGTTGTACGTTCCCCGTCGTGCTTTCCATACTCTTCCACTTGAATTTTCCAACAATGTTTTCTTCAATCGTGTTGCTGTGTCATTCACATGCTCTTTTGTTGCATCAGCATTCACCTGATCCTCCTCTTCAATTGAAGTTTCTTCCAAAGTTAATTGGACAACTGAGATGTTCTCGAAAAGGTTTTTAGTAATTGGATCAAGTGGTGTTCGTATTGAAGTCATGTCATTTGCTTTTGCGTTCTTGGTATTCTTGTTGTTCTTCAAAATGGATGGCGCCATATGTTGGTACTATTTTCCGTATAACGGATGAAAGGTACCAGTACAGTACTATAACAGCCTAGCGTTGAGCGATATGTTGTCGACTGATGTTTGCCCTCGGGATTAGATTCCTGCAGACCTAGAACACGGATGAGAAATCTGTGGGGTGGCCTTAATCAGTCTTTGGACCAAGATGGAGTTGGTCCGTGTAGCGTTCTGTTGCTAAGCGGTTAAAGTTTTAGAGTGAGAAAGTACTGTGTAAGAGAGAAAGTGTACTTCTCTCTTACTGAAGTTCAGATGTGAAATGTGGTGACCCAGGGGGTCTATTTATAGGCGTAGAATGTCCGAAATTCTCGGAAACATGTGTTAAACGCTGATTAATTCAGTTATGCGATATATCCGAAACCGCCTTTAGCGTGGTCTGACGTGGCTGCTTGTCGCTCACGCGCCTAATCAAGGGCTTAAGCATAGAATATTCCTACAGGGCTTACGCATGACGCTGGGCGGCCTGGTTGAGCGCTGGACGAAAAATGCTAAAACCTGCCAACGTTACTATCTTTTATGCTTTTTAATCCTTTCTTTTATATAAAAATGATGCTTTACGCGTGTTTCCCCTAGGATACACCATTAGGAAACATGTAAAACTTTATCTATTGTGTGCTATATGGGTCGTAAAATGCTATGTCTAGAATATGTCCGAATCAGAACACCAGACTTTCGGTGCAAAACTGTACAAATTGGCTACACCAAAAGCTTAGTCCTTTTTACCAGTGAAACTTTGGGATGTTTGTGATCACCTTCCACTGGCGCGTGAGCTAATAACTGTTGTGTGCAAATTGAACTATATACACAAATCTATAAATGATATGACATGATGGCTTACATTTTAGAAAAGTTAATTGAATGACCTAAACACCTACCAAGTGCCATACTTTCAGGTTATACAAACTTGTATATTGACTTGGGTTTAACTCCATTACTTTCATAACATGACCTACTGATGTGTTTGAATTATGTTGACCATCATTTCTCAAGTTTGACTTTTGTTGACTTGCTTGAACTTTGTTGACTATGTGTTGACTTTTAGTAATTAATCTAGTCGGACTGAGCAATAGGGCAACTAATACTATGAATCAACTTCTACTTAGAATATACTTATTTGACAACTAAAACATCTCTAGGTTGCTTTACACAGTTGTAACCATCTTCTTTACTTATGCTTACTGCATTACTTTACTGAGCACAGAAGGTGAGTCTACAGTCCCATTTTACTTTTATTTTTGGGATGAGATAACATGCCGATTTCTATACTATTTTACGCTTTAGAAACGAGTACTATACCTTTATACATATGAGATTATGCCTAAAATCCCTTATCTTGAATACTTTAGTTACTTGGGAAGCGCGAATCATAAGGACGGATCTGTTAGGTTTGACAGCCTCACTGCTACAAACTGTGGTGCTTATTACTTCGTATAACATACACTAAGGCAAGTGTATACATGAGTATAGGGTAAATGATTGCATAGTTTGCTATGTATTGGTTAAGCTTTGTATTCAAGTGCTCATAAAAATGTATATACTATACAACTGGATTGTAAGAAAATTCATGGTCTAATACAGATAACCGATTAATGATAACTGATTTCGAATAAGTGACTACAAATGACTAAATTCTAACCATTAAATTCTGATAAATTATTTTACTGATAACTGATTTTTGAAAACCGATTATCGACAACGGATTTCTGAACACCGATTTATGAAACATACTGGTATCCGTTGCTAAAACCTGGAGATTCACCAACTGTTGCATTTAAATACTGTTGCATTTACATTATTTATATTCACATTTTTTTAAAACTGTTGCATTTAAATATTGTTGCGCATTTACTACGGTACTTTTGGTATTTAATACTTATAGTTTAATAATTTTGTTAAGTCAAATGTTTTAATTAAAAATTAAGGTGAATGATTTTCGGTAAACGTCTCATACAGAGGGCGTATAAGTTATTTTGTGGGATCGAATGGTAATATTTCATCAAATGGAATTTGGCGGGGTGTTACATCATTGCACAACCAGATAAGATAACCCTTCAGTTTCATCAACCTTTAATGAGGAGCTGGGTGGAGAAGAGATTGCTTGACGAAGACTAATGTAACAACCCTACTTTTTCCGTTATTTCTATATAAATTTCTGTTACTTAATCTTAATGGTGTTTACTTGAACTTTAAGTTTTCAGCTTTATAAATACATATATGATCCATTTTAGGGTTCCTTTAATTAATATATTTAAATATTAATTAATTAACTTATTTAGATTATTGAAATACGAATAAAACGATACGGCTTTGATCACTGCAAAAGTTGTTTTTCGGATTAACGAAACACTCAGAGTAAATGTTAATAATTATATTAATAATTATTAACTTAATAAAATATAATTAATTTATTAATTGTTTTAGTAAATTAAACTTGTTGGATTTGTTTAAACGTCCAGTTAACGTTCCGGGAATTCAGTTTCAGTTAACGGCAGCTAGAAACGAACCATACTTAGTGGACTAGCAAGCCAAAACATAACATAAATCACTTTTAATAATTATATCATATAATTATCATGTTTTTAAGACACTTTGAATTTTTTAGAAGTTGTTTTAAATTAAATCTCGTAGAGTTCGATAAAACGCTCAGTTAACGTTCCAATTTTCGGTTTCGGTTCACGACACATAACGGGCTACACAAAGAATGATATAACTAGTCAAAATAGGCCAAAGGACATCCCTTTCAAAGCCCTTGGGCCAAATCCATCCTTGGGGGGGGGGGGGGGGGGTGTTTGTCAATTTTGAAACTTATTATTACGGATTAAGGTTAAAACACTAGTTTTCACATAATGCAGTTATATTTTTTTCTCTCTGTCTCTTCTCCCTCCCCTCCTAATCGACGACTTCAGCCCACAAAAACCCCTCACCATCGATCGCCTTCATCTCATCATATCACCATCAATTTTTAACAATTAGCTCTTACTTGCTTCACAAAAGTTATTGCTTTTATCGTTTTCTACGAGTTGATATAAGTTAATTGCTTGTTAGAGGTGTAAACCTCGAAACCCTAATTTTTAATTGCAGTTTTTCAATCAATTATTCTATGGTGGATGTTGTTATAGCTCAAGTCCATGACCAATTATTCGTTATTGATTGCTAGATCGCGTTGTTTGTGCACTTTGTGTAAAAGTCGTTTTTCTAATCTGACCTAAACCATATGTATGATATGAAATCAGTAAATAATATGTATGTAGATGAAAAGCTATCAAAAATTTAATAAGTTTGCTTGAAAGAATCACTAGATTTTTTAAGAATTGCTCCTGTTAACCTTATTTGAAGTTTTGACTTGTTTATGCTATGGATCTGAATTTTCTGAGCAAAATACCTTATGATTGGGAATGTGAATTTTTTACCAACTGAAATATAATTACAAACCACTCAAGTTAGACTTAAGAATCATGTGAATTGGATTCGTAATGCCATGATATGCTAGTTTGATTGTTTCCGGCTACTTTTGTTGATCAATACTTAAAACTGATGCAAACGACCATTTTAAGTTAACTTCTGGAATATGATTTTGATTTTTTTTTGGAAAGTACATGATTATTACTTCAATTTTAATTTAGATTATGAATTCTAACTGTTCCTAGATGTTTAGATAATTGCATCTGAATAGGGTCAAATCTGTCTCATGTGCAGAAAGTGTGGCGTAACATGAACTAGAAGTGGATTGGAGACTTGGCTTTCTGATATGTTGATATTTAGATGATAAGAAGCATATTACATTTTTAATGTCAACATCTGAAACCTTCTACTTTGTGTGCTACATGCGTCATAAAATGATGTGTCTGGATTTTGTCCAAATCAGACACTTGACTTTTGTGCTAAAATTGTACAAATTGCCTAAACAAAACACTTAGATCTTTTTACCACCTAAACTTTAGGATATTAGTTATCATCATCCAATGGACATGTGTCAATTGCATTTTTCTAGAATATATGATAAATCATACAAAATTATTGCGCGTGCAGAAACTGAGTTTGTGAAAATCATATGTAAATTGAGTTATAGAAATCATTTGAGGGAATGAATAGAATTTTTAGAAAATATATAACATGTTCTTTTGATCTGGAGTGAACCACATTTTCATGATTTATGAGTGGTGATGCTTGGTGATTTGCATGACTTGCATGAACGCGAAATGGCACGATAACTAGTAAACAAGTAAATGACAAACTATAATCTAAAAACTTGTTAGTTGACCTAGGGTTGACTCATTGAATAAGATTACATAACATACTGATGTGTTTGACTTTGCTTGACCACTTTGACCAAGTTTAACTTTTGTTGATTTGTATGAACTGTGTTGACTGTGTGTTGACTTTTATAACCTTATCGAGTTGGACGGAGCTATAGAACAACATGTAAACTATAGAATAACATAGTGTGATATTATAAACTTACTTGAACAATATAAATGATTAGGTTGCATTATACGATAATAATCTGTAAAGACCCGTCCTAATCCATAAGAACGAATACAATAACATATGATTACATCGCGAGGTAATTGACCTCTATATGATACATTTTACAAACATTGCATTCGTTTTTAAAAAGATAAACTTTCATTACATCGAAAGTTGATGGCATGCATACCATTTCATACTATATCCAACTATAATTGACTTAATAATAATCTTGATGAACTCAATGACTCAAATGCAAAGTCCTTTGAAATATGTCATGAATGACTCCAAGTAATGTCTCTACAATGAGCAAATGCACAGCGGAAGATTTCTTTCATAACTGAGAATAAACATGCTTTAAAGTGTCAACTAAAAGGTTGGTGAGTTCATTAGTTTATCATAATCAATCATTTCCATCATTTTAATAGACCACAAGATTTTCATTTCTCATAAATATACATCCCATGCATAGAGACAAAAATAATCATTCATATGGTGAACACCTGGTAACCGACATTAACAAGATGCATATAAGAATATCCCCTATCATTTCGAGAAATCCTTCGGACATGATAAAAACAACATCGAAGTACTAAAGCATCCGGTACTTTGAATGGGGTTCGTTAGGCCCAATAGATCTATCATTAGGATTCACGTCAATTAGGCGTGCACTAATTCTCAAAATTATTGATGTTCCCTAATTCTTAGGCTACCAAGCAAAAAGGGGCATATTCGGCTTCGATCATTCAACCATATAATGTAGTTTCGATTACTTGTGTCTATTTCGTAAAACATTTATAAAAGCGCATGTATTCTCAGTCCCAAAAATATATAAAACATTAATGTAACAACCCTACTTTTTCCGTTATTTCTATATTCATTTTGTTATATAAAATGTTAATTTTTCGTTATGTTATATGTATTAAATATATATATTTTTTAATATATATATATATATATATATATATATATATATATATATATATATATATATATATATATATATCATTTGTATATTAATAATAGTAGTTATAATAAAAACAAAAATAACATTAATAGTGGTAAAAATGATAGTAATTATAATACTTAATATTACTAATGAGATAATAATGTTAATAATTTTATTAATGATAGTAATAATGATATTAATAATTATAATCGTAAAATATTAATTTTACTGTTAATGATAGTTATACTACTGATTTTAGCAATTACATAATAATAATACTAGTGATAATACAAATAATAATACTTATGTTAATTTAACAATTCTATTATTTATAAAAAGATACTAATACTAATATTTACGAGAATAATAATTTGTATTATTTTCATAAAGATAATAATCATAATCATCATTTTGATAATAATATTAAAATGGTAAAAATTATGTTTTTAGTAATACTTATAATACTAATGATAATATTAATAATAATAACATTAACCATAATTTATACTTATATAATCATAAAAATAATAATAAGTGATAAATCATAATAATAATAATTTTTAATACTAATTGATATCTCTAATAATAAATGATATTCATAATACTTGATAATAATAATAATACCTATAATAACACTAATACTTGATAATAATACTAATAATAACAATAATAATCAATAACATAACAATAATAATAATAAATAAATAAATAAAAATTTAAAAAGTGTATACCCTTAAAAGCTTTGTGTAAAAAGGAATGCTCCATACGGGACTCGAACCCACAACCTATTGTTCAAACCCAACACCCTCCACCATCCATCTATCCTTGCTTCTCTGATTATTATTAGATACCCATTATATCTAAACCGAAACTTTCAGTTTCCTTCTTCTTCTTTAATATTCAAAACTTAATCTCCTCATCATCATCATCTAATAACATCATCTATACCTTCATCATTCTATCAGCTTATCATCTTGTATCATAATCATATTATTATTGTTATCATCATAAGAGTAAATCATTATCTTCATCTTCCTAATGTCATCGTGACATCATAACCATCCTCTTAATCTTAACCCTCATTATCAATATCATTATACTATTATCATCTATAACGTCACTCTCTTTACGGTTTCATTACTCATTCGTCATCTAATTATTGTTATCATTATGGATCACCACATCATCTATCAAGTATCTAACCTCACCATTATCCTTATTGACACTTATGTCATATTATGTCGTGGTTGTATTAGAACTGAGGTAGTAAGCGGCTATTAACAGAAACAATAAAAGGATAGTAAAATTTAACGGGTTTCATTCTTGGGCTAGAGAATAGCGGTTTATTCCAATAGAAATTGAGCAAGTGATACAAGCCCACTTCGATTAACTAATCCAGTATCAGGCCCGAAAACAGAAAGTAGAAGTGTGGGGTTTTCGGTATTTGTGACAGAAAATTCAAACGGTAGAAACCAAATACAGCGCAGCATGCACTCACCATTATAATAACCATTGTTACTACTTTATTCTTTAATCATTATCTTACATTATCACCAGCATTATTTAAATGAAGCCTAATCAAATACAGAAAGAAAGTAAAATATCCAGTAGCGACGTTTTTATATGGGTTCGATGATCTATTTTCGAACAGAAAAGAAGAAAAGGAGTATTCAGTAGGTTGTAGCAGTATTAGTGTGAATAAAAAAATTAAAAGAAAAGTTGCAGCTGCAGATACGAGCAACAATAGTACCAATTTTGTAGGTTATGTGAAGGAGAATGGTGATTGTTTGGGTACTGTTGTAATAGAATACCAGCATAGCAGCAGCAAGTAATACTATAGCAGTAACAGTTAATGGCTTTTGGTGCTCTTGTTCGATTACAAAACAGAAAACAGCAATGGCATTCGAGCTGTAGCAGTGTATATTGATACATACGTGGTGTATTTGATTGCGGTTTATGTGATCTTCGTTCGAAACAAGAAAAGATAACAGCGACCAAGAGGCGAGTAGCATATACGTATAGTTACAGGTTTGTATGAGGGTTAAGTCTCGAAAATATAAACGTGCAAGTGGTTGTGTGGCGGGTTACGTGAATAAGATGGTGGCTTTGTGGTTGTGTTCGGGTTTAGGGTGTTTGTCTTGGTGGTGACCGAATATGATGGTAAGTGTATCGATGGGTTTAACATTTTGGTGGGTTTATGGTGGCGTTGAAGATGGTGTTAGGAGGTGGTGTATCATAGTTGCAATGGTTTGAAATATATATATAGTGCTCATGTGTATATATAGGTGGAAGGATAGTGAACGTTAATGGTGTTGGTAACTTGGTTCTTGAACCGAAACAAACTCTAGTTTGAAACCGGGTGTGATTGATTGAAGCTATAAGCATGTATATGCATAGCAAAAGATAATGAAGATGATGGTTGGCGAGGTGAAGAAGGTGATGGTCTCGGTTGATCAAATAAGTTGTTGGTTGAAAAAAAAAATATATGTGATATTTTCCTGGGTCTATGCATATATGCACATACATGCTTTTAGATATTGAAAGACAAAGATAACATATACACTTGAAGTTCACGGATAAAACTTATGATATTAAAGTAATAAATATATCATATAATAATAATATTAAGAATAAGAAAACGTGTGATTATACAGAAGCAGCCTTAAATTTTGTTGTCATCTATCGACACTCTTCACGGGTTGTTATATCGTGCCCCGTTGATTAATTAAGTGGCGGATAAACTTAATAAGAAAAATCTCATATTTTTAAATTAACTATTTTTATTTATTTTAGTCATTATGGTATAGAATTCGATCCTTAATTTGATAAATAAAAGTTACATCAACTGTCCCTCTCATTTATGAGTGAAATATAAAAAGTGTTAAAATTAAATAATTAGATCCTAAATATACTTTTAATAAGCCTATAACTCCTATAACTCATTTTCGGATCACCTTTTATTTTAAAATTACATAAGTTCGAATTTAACTTGCTTAATATCAATCGGAACATCAAACGAGTATTACAAGCATTTAACATTTATTTTTAATATACTTTATTTATATATAGAGATATATTTTAAATAATAATTATTATAATATCTTATTTTTTTTATTTTATTAATTTTTAATAACAACAATATACAATACTTCAAATTATATTTCGAATTATTATTTATATATACATACACACATATCTATTTACAATTAATTGTTCATGAATCGTCGAGAGCAGTCGAAGGTCAATTGAATATATGAACATCGTTTCAAAATTTTCTAGACTCAACATTACATACTTTGCTTATCGTGTCGGAAACATATAAAAATTAAGTTTAAATTTGGTCGGAAATTCTCGGGTCGTCACAGTACCTACCCGTTAAAGAAATTTCGTCCCGAAATTTGAGTAAGGTGGTCATGGCTAACAATAGAAATATTTTCATGACAAATATGAGTTGATGAATAGAGTTTTATCATCATCGGGTAATACAGATAAAACAATTCGATTATTCGAAGCGTATGAGTGAAGTTATCACAAAAGAGTGAATTTAATTAAGTAGGAGTTCGACTTAACTTTTGATGTAGTCACAGTTGATTTTCGGAATTCAAGGGATTTAAAGAAAATCTTCGAAATCTATAAGATCTGATTCTTTGGTGAATAAGGAAATTAAGATCTCTATAATTAAATACGGTGATCTGCCTTGATTACTTTTTCTGATATTTTCACTATAAATTAAACTCTTCCATTCCATTATTCTCACCATTCCTATACTTTCTTTTTTTTAGTTCATACATCCAAAAGATTGTGAAAATGCTTAATTCCATTCTAATCCTTGATATTTCCTTAATTATCATTTCTGTCATCCTTCTTTTCAATCTTCCACCAGAAAAATTTGTTTACTTCTACAATTGCCTTGTGGTGATACTATTCTTAATTATACCGTGTCTTTATATTGCTATTCGTATTAATATCCACGGTTTTAACTTCTGTGTTGTTATTGGGTTTTATATTTTCTCTTATATTTTGATGTCCCTACTTCTGTCTCCTATAATCATTGTCATCCACAGTTAATGCTCTCTCCTATTTGATGCGATTTATACCCCCATTTACACTTCAAAGCTTTATGCTCTGTTTTCTCTTCTATCCAGTAAGCACATCAAGTACTGATCCAGAATTCGTAAGTATGGAGTTTAGAATGAACTTAATATTCTAAATAAAAAAGAACGTAATAGCACGATTTGATTTGTCAAATTACCTGAATCACTGAGAATAGAACTATCAAGAATATACTTTCTTGATATGTTCAGAAGTTAAACAGAATGAAAGAGTTATGTAACATGGCACATGATGACATTATGATCTATGAATCATCACGTTCCATTAGAAACTCAGCATGACTTACTGTAATATAATCACGTTGATCAAGTGTCATTATATTATACTAACTCATGCATCAGTTCCCAACACTACTTCAAAACATTCATAATTTAAACTTGAAGATTTACAGAATATAGAAATTAAACTGTTTCCTTTATGGTGTAATACTGATGACGTGAAAAGATATCTGATTTCAGATAAAGATAGTTATGAAAATATCTTCAGAAATATCGAAGATATTTATGACGATATTTTGGAACTTCTAAGATCGAAGGTTGATGAAGAAAATCCTTTCGCAAGGATTTAGAATAAATAAGGAGCAAGATATTCGCTGAATAGTTCATCAGATACAGAATCATCTGAATTCATTAAGTACAGGTTTAGTCCTTGTGATTTGTCCACAGTCTCCTTCATAATTTCGCATAATCCGCTTTTTGATACTAAATTTTCTATTGAGCGTTTCCAACACTCCATTCTTTATCATCAAACTTTCGACTGTTAACATCGTTTACAATTTTTGCTGCTTCTTTCAGCTTTTTCATCATTCCGAGTATTGATTCGTAGGTTGGGTGCCTTTCAGAGTTTCAGAATCGAAGAACATAATTCTAGGAGATGAATGTTATATGTATACATATAACTGTTGATAAACGCTGCGAGATTCAAAATATTGATTGCTGATTTTCTGCTACTTGGTATGGCAATTCTTGTTACAAGATACGGATGAGTATATGAGAGGGTTTTAATGAAAAAATATAATGGTCTTTCGGAGGAACTTAAGCCAGTGAGTAATGAAGTTACTGGTAAGTTTACTGCTAATGTGGTGGAATACAAACGGTTCTCCGGTAACGATGATAAAGGCAACTTATATATCATAATTATAATAAGGCTAATCCGAATGAAAACTTGAAGTTGATTTGTTGGAGCTGTGACAAATTTGGCTAATTTGAAAGGGATTACCAAGTTATTTTGGGTAAAAATAACACTAAAAGAATTAGCACAGCTACGTGTTAAATGTTTACTTAGGTTCCGAGTATTTTCAGGTGCATAACTATATGCATCAATCTTTTCTTTCGTAGATGAAGTGCGGTTGGTTCATCCTCTCAATTGAGGTGTGTTTTCAAGAATCATGAAAGGTTTGAACGCAGATTGTAATTGTCAAGATATAAATGAGGTTCAAGATGAAATCAAGTGGCAAACTTGAAGAATTGTTTAGTTTCATATGTTATAATCAATATTTTAATTCATTTTAATTGTCCAATGTTGGTAATCCATGGTCGATAGTCCACAGTTAACAGTTCAATAATTCATATATAGTTTAATATATAATATTCGAATTGATTAATACGTATCGTGACCCGTGTACATGTCTCAGACTCGATCACAACTCAAAGTATATATATTATTTGAGAATCGACCTCAACCCTGTATAGCTAACTCTATCATTACTGCATATAGAGTGTCTATGGTTATTCCAAATAATATATATATATAGATGCGTCGATATGATATGTCAAAACCTTGTATACGTGTCCCGATATTTAAAATGCGTAAATAACAGTATTTAAATGACAATAAATAAAGTTCGTAAAATAAATAACAGAAATTAAATGACGATAAATAAAATTGCGAGAATTAAAATTGTGATAATTAAATTGCGATAAATAAAATGTAATACGGAATTAACAGTTAGCTAGGATTTCGTTAGCGTGGTTTCTTAACAAATTTTCTCATAGTTAATTTATTTGTTTCTAACAAATTTTATTTTGTCAAATGTTTTCTTCATTATGCCGCTCGTTGGATTCTGATAGGTCAAAATCCAAATATGAAATTGAAGGAAAATGGTTATTCTGCGGTAAATGGATACGTATATCTGTGGATGTAAGTAGGATAGTAAATGACCATTGAATCAGATTCGAAGAATGTACAGTGTAACTTGTTAATGTGAAATCTAAATATTCCTCGGGTATTACCTACCCGTTAAAATATTTTCACCATTAACAGTCTGTACGAAAGAATTTTTAATTACAATCTTTATGAAAATATACTTACATATATATTTTCTTCAGATGTAATCATGGATTTAATGAGTTAATATGATATTAAACTCATTTAATTTACCGTTAGAACAAGAATATATATTCTCTAAAATATTAGAGATTACATAATCATCATGAAGAACGAAGATAACCGATGTAGAACAAAATGTCGAACGAAGATTATGCTCGAGGTATAGATTGCGATGTTGAGGCATGTGATGTTGAAACTTGGGTTATTGGTGGTACTGTTGGTGCTAATGGTGTTGTTGAAGCTGGTACATTTTGCACCACGTTTTCTAAATTGATTACTCGAGCGCGAAGCTCGTTAACTTCTTCCATTATTCCGAAATGATTGTCGGTCGGGACGAGCGGATGAATAAGATTTAGAATTTTAGATAGAATATAATCGAGGCGAGATACTCTGGAAATGAGAGAGAAAATGGTGTTACGAACAGGTTCGCTAGTAAGTGCTTCAGGTTCTTCGCCAAGAGGTGGATGTGGTGGATGGAAGGGATCGCCTTCTTCTTATTTCCAATGATTAAGTAGGCTACGAACCTATCAGATGAATTGGGGATGGCTGATTGGTTGATTCATTCTGGTGACGCTACTTCCGGAGCTTAGGTGAATATCTATGTCGAAATAACTGTCGGAATCCGAGGAACTCGAACTGGTTGAGGGATCCATATCGTACGATCAAATAAAGGATTTTTGATAAGAAATAGATTATAGGATGTAGATTAGTACCCTGCAATACATAATTTACATGTGCATATATAATACTAAAATCCCATAAGTTACGGAGGAATCTACGGAAGCTGTCAGGCAAAGGTAACAATAACAGATACGCTATGATATGAATTTATCTATACACTGTCTATGCAATATAGGTAGTAAGACGTGTCTAGACTAGGAATGATAAGCAAGTGATTCCCTAAGAATAATAAGCAGGTAATTTTCGAGACGAAATGATAAACAAAACTTTTGATATGCAGACACGGTCGAAGTCCAGACCCACTAATGCATCTAAACAACTATCAGTTAGACACACTAATACAAGACTTGGTTCGCTAAGACCATCGCTCTGATACCACATGTAAAGACCCGTCCTAATCCATAAGAACGAATACAATAACATATGATTACATCGCGAGGTACTTGACCTCTATATGATACATTTTACAAACATTGCATTCATTTTTAAAAAGATAAACTTTCATTACATCGAAAGTTGACGGCATGCATACCATTTCATACTATATCCAACTATAATTGACTTAATAATAATCTTGATGAACTCAACGACTCGAATGCAAAGTCCTTTGAAATATGTCATGAATAACTCCAAGTAATGTCTCTACAATGAGAAAATGCACAGTAGAAGATTTATTTCATACCTGAGAATAAACATGCTTTAAAGTGTCAACCAAAAGGTTGGTGAGTTCATTAGTTTATCATAATCAATCATTTTCATCATTTTAATAGACCACAAGACTTTAATTTCTCATAAATATACGTCCCATGCATAGAGACAAAAATAATCATTCATATGGTGAACACCTGGTAACCGACATTAACAAGATGCATATAAGAATATCCACTATCATTCCGGGAAATCCTTCGGACATGATAAAAATAACATTGAAGTACTAAAGCATTGGGTACTTGGGATGGGGTTCGTTAGGCCCAATAGATCTATCTTTAGGATTCGCGTCAATTAGGCGTGCACTAATTCTCAAAATTAGTGATGTTCCCTAATTCTTAGGCTACCAAGCAAAAAGGGGTATATTCAGCTTCGATCATTCAACCATATAATGTAGTTTCGATTACTTGTGTCTATTTCGTAAAACATTTATAAAAGCGCATGTATTCTCAGTCCCAAAAATATATATATTGCAAAAGCATTTAAAAAGGGAGTAATGAAACTCACATATTGTATTTTGTAGTAAAAATACATATAACGACATTGAACAATACAGGGTTGGCCTCAGATTCACGAACCTATATCATATGTGTATTTATTAATATACATAGTTGTAAACAAACAATATATATATAAATTTATTAGTTATATGCTTTTTATATTAATAATATATATATTTCATATATTCATTTTGTTATATAAAATGTTAATTTTCTGTTATGTTATATGTATTAAATATATATATTTTTTAATATATATATATATATATATATATATATATATATATATATATATATATATATATATATATATCATTTGTATATTAATAATAGTAGTTATAATAAAAACAAAAATAACATTAATAGTGGTAAAAATGATAGTAATTATAATACTTAATATTACTAATGTGATAATAATGTTAATAATTTTATTAATGATAGTAATAATGATATTAATAATTATAATTGTAAAATATTAATTTTACTGTTAATGATAGTTATACTACTGATTTTAGTAATTACATAATAATAATACTAGTGATAATACAAATAATAATACTTATGTTAATTTTAACAATTCTATTATTTATAAAAAGATACTAATACTAATATTTACGAGAATAATAATTTGTATTATTTTCATAATGATAATAATCATAATCATCATTTTGATAATAATATTAAAATGGTAAAAATTATGTTTTTAGTAATACTTATAATACTAATGATAATATTAATAATAATAACATTAACCATAATTTATACTTATATAATCATAAAAATAATAATAAGTGATAAATCATAATAATAATAATTTTTAATACTAATTGATATCTCTAATAATAAATGATATTCATAATACTTGATAACAATAATAATACCTATAATAACACTAATACTTGATAATAATACTAATAATAACAATAATAATCCATAACAATAATAATAATAATAAATAAATAAATAAAAATTTAAAAAGTGTATACCCTTAAAAGATTTGTGTAAAAAGGAATGCTCCAGACGGACTCGAACCCACAACCTATTGTTCAAACCCGACACCCTCCACCATCCATCTATCCTTGCTTCTCTGATTATTATCAGATACCCATTATATCTAAACCGAAACTTTCAGTTTCCTTCTTCTTCTTCTTTAATATTCAAAACTTAATCTCCTCATCATCATCATCTAATAACATCATCTATACCTTCATCATTCTATCAGCTTATCATCTTGTATCATAATCATATTATTATTGTTATCATCATAAGTGTAAATCATTATCTTCATCTTCCTAATGTCATCGTGACATCATAACCATCCTCTTAATCTTAACCCTCATTATCAATATCATTATACGATTATCATCTATATCGTCACTCTCTTTACGGTTTCATTACTCATTCGTCATCTAATTATCGTTATCATTATGGATCACCACATCATCTATCAAGTATCTAACCTCACCATTATCCTTATTGACACTTATGTTATATTATGTCGTGGTTGTATTAGAACTGAGGTAGTAAGCGGCTATTAAAAGAAACAATAAAAGGATAGTAAAATTTAATGGGTTTCGTTCTTGGGCTAGAGAATAGCGGTTTATTCTAATAGAAATTGAGCAAGTGATACAAGCCCACTTCGATTAACTAATCCAGTATCAGGCCCGAAAACAGAAAGTAGAAGTGTGGGGTTTTTGGTATTTGTGACAGAAAATTCAAACGGTAGAAACCAAATACAGCGCAGCATGCACTCACCATTATAATAACGATTGTTACTACTTTATTCTTTAATCATTATCTTGCATTATCACCAGCATTATTTAAATGAAGCCTACTCAAATACAGAAAGAAAGTAAAATATCCAGTAACGACGTTTTTATATGGGTTCGGTGATCTATTTTCGAACAGAAAAGAAGAAAAGGAGTATTCGGTAGGTTGTAGCAGTATTAGTGTGAATCAAAAAAATAGAAGAAAAGTTGCAGCTGCAGATACGAGCAACAATAGTACCAATTTTGTAGGTTACGTGAAGGAGAATGGTGATTGTTTGGGTACTGTTGTAGTAGAAGACCAGCATAGCAGCAGCAAGTAATACTATAGCAGTAACAGTTAACGGCTTTTGGTGCTCTCGTTCGATTACAAAACAGAAAACAGCAATGGCATTCGAGCTGTAGCAGTGTATATTGATACATACGTGGTGTATTTGATTGCGGTTTATGTAATCTTCGTTCGAAACAAGAAAAGATAACAGCGACCAAGAGGCGAGTAGCATATACGTATAGTTACAGGTTTGTATGAGGGTTAAGTCTCGAAAATATAAACGTGCAAGTGGTTGTGTGGTGGGTTACATGAATAAGATGGTGGCTTTGTGGTTGTGTTCGGGTTTAGGGTGTTTGTCTTGGTGGTGACCGAATATGATGGTAAGTGTATCGATGGGTTTAACATTTTGGTGGGTTTATGGTGGCGTTGAAGATGGTGTTAGGAGATGGTGTATCATAGTTGCAATGGTTGTTGAAAACAGAAATAGATATATAGTACTCATGTGTATATATAGGTGGAAGGATAGTGAACGTTAATGGTGTTAGTAACTTGGTTCTTGAACTGAAACAAACTCTAGTTTGCAACCGGGTGTGATTGATTGAAGCTATAAGCATGTATATACATAGCAAAAGATAATGAAGATGATGGTTGGCGAGGTGAAGAAGGTGATGGTCTCGGTTAATCAAATAAGTTGTTGGTTGAAAAAAAAAATATATGTGATATTTTCCTGGGTCTATGCATATATGCACATACATGCTTTTAGATATTGAAAGACAAAGATAACATATACACTTGAAGTTCACGAATAAAACTTATGATATTAAAGTAATAAATATATCATATAATAATAATATTAAGAATAAGAAAACGTGTGATTACACAGAAGCAGCCTTAAATTTTGTTTTCATTTACCGACACTCTTCACGGGTTGTTATATCGTACCCCGTTAATTAATTAAGTGGCGGATAAACTTAATCAGAAAAATCTCATATTTTTAAATTAACTATTTTTATTTATTTTGGTCATTATGGTATAGAATTCGATCCTTAATTTGATAAATAAAAGTTACATCAACTGTCCCTTTCATTTATGAGTAAAATATAAAAAGTGTTAAAATTAAATAATTAGATCCTAAATATACTTTTAATAAGCCTATAACTCGTATAACTCATTTTCAGATCACCTTTTATTTTAAAATTACATAAGTTCGAATTTAACTTGCTTAATATCAATCGGAACATCAAACGAGTATTACAAGCATTTAATATTTATTTTTAATATACTTTATTTATATATAGAGATATATTTTAAATAATAATAATTATAATATCTTATTTTTTTATTTTATTAATTTTTAATAACAACAATATATAATACTTTAAATTATATTTTGAATTATTATTTATATATACATACACATATCTATTTACAATTAATTGTTCGTGAATCGTTGAGAGCAGTCGAAGGTCAATTGAATATATGAACATCGTTTCAAAATTTTTTAGACTCAACATTACATACTTTGCTTATCTTGTCGAAAACATATAAAAATTAAGTTTAAAATTGGTCGGAAATTCCTGGGTCGTCACATAATCGTCCAGTTTACTTACTACTTTTGACTATCATTTACCGTGCACGCAAGATGAGTCTACAATCTCACTTTTACTTACTTATTTTGGGATGATAATACACGCTATTTACAAATGCTCTTACTTTTAACACGAGTACCATTATACATATGAGTTATTGTTCAGAAATCCCTTAGCTTGAATACTTTAATTACTTTTTGGTAAGCACGAACTAGATGGACGGATCTGTTAGGTTAGACAAGCCTCACCCTACTAAACTTGGGTGCATATTTTTCGTACAATTTTACAATCGAACAAGTGTATGCGGTATATAAGGTAAGGGATAAGCGTAGTTCTAAACTACCCAAGGCGTTAAGTTAGTATTCAAGTGCGCATAAGATGTATGTACTTTTTAAAACACGTGGGTTGTATGTAGAAAATCTCGTTGTCTTAAACAAATAATTATTTTCTGAATACTATTTTCAGACACTGTTTTATGTTACTTATACTTGTGGTTTACAAGTAGGAGAAACAGAACATTTTAGATGTCTTACACAGTTGAAACTTGACATTGTTGTTTACAAATAGTTTAAAACTAGACAATTGATGTCTACAAACTTTTGATACTAAACCATTGCGGTCTTATGCTGATAAACGTTTTTCTAAAAATCGTTTTTTAAACATACTGTATTGTTTACTTAAACTTGTAGATTCATTCAACATTATTTTTTACCCGTTTTTCATGTTCTATCTCAGGTATTTAATGCTTCCGCTGTAGAACTTTGTTGTTACATAGAAGTCAAGCCATGCACTGGGACCAAAGTTAACATCGCCATTAATGGACTTTGACGGGGTGTTAAAACTAACTCTATGGGAGTATCAGATTCCATTGCTATATCTTTAGGAGACCCAGCAGTTGTGACTTGCTACGAACTAGCATCATCATTTTATATTGAAGGGATATAGAAAGAACTTTTGATATGATAGAATCGAGAGAACTTACATATTGCATGCACATGCACATAGCATATGCACATGTTCTTCACTCTGTGCTCACAGACTGAAAAAAATATTTTTTATAGGAAAAATTATTCTTTATCAGTCTGCCACGTGTTAGTCTGCGTGGTTCAGTCTGTGTAACGTATCAGTCTATGCCTATGTGTTAGTCCACATGCCATTTTGTGCCTACATGTCAGTCTGCATGACAGAAGACTAACTTCGGTCTGTCCTACGTGGCAGGTAAGTATGTCCTACCTATCATCGCCACATGGCACAGAATGAAGCCAGTCTGTGCCACATGGAATTCATTTATTTCATTTAGAAATTTATTTTTAGCTTGTGAACACGGATTAAGAACAGGTGCATATGCTAAGTGCATGTACATTTTATCTGTGAGTTCTTTGAGTTATCTTTCACCCTTAGTTCTCTATGGATCCTCACCCTATATGAGAGAGGATCCATGGGGGACTTAGGTAGGGAGAGAACCTAGAGAACCTATTTATGTGAAAAGGGTATTTTTGACATTTTACCATTAATTTCAAGTCGCAGTTATTTATTTAAATGAAAAAATACATGGTTATATGGGTTTTATCCAATCAAAAGCTATATATATATATATATATATATATATATATATATATATATATATATATATATATATATATATATATATATATATATATATATATATATATATATATATATATTGTTCATATACATAGTACTGTATATGTATATTTTATTTGCTAAAGGCTAAAAACAGAAGTTACACGAAGTATATTCGAAAGGCTTGGAATATTCGCCGAGAATAAAGATAGCGGATCATGTTCCGCGTTAATAAAAGATTATGGGTCACTTCGCTAAGTTTTCGCGGATAGTTAAGCAATCCGCAGACCGCGGATATTTTGAATACTATAAATAGGGAGCATGACCTCTCATTTATAGGTTGTTGATTCTCTGTCATTTGCTTAAACCTTTGTGATTTTCTCTTGTGATCTTGCCCAAGGAACTTTTACATCGTGTTAAGGTGAATCACGCTAATTAACAATCAAGACTGGGTCGGGGTGATTGATCACTTGATAGTTAAAGTGAAAAACGATCATCAGGGCCCAAAAGAATCATCAAACATCTCATCCTCCATCTTAATCTCATTGCACTCAATCCGTAATTAAGTAACTCATTAATTAAGGATTGATATATATATATATATATATATATATATATATATATATATATATATATATATATATATATATATATATATATATATATATATATATATATATATATATATATAATCCCACACATTCACCTTCCTAAATTTGTGGCTCAAAATGTTTCCCCTATTTAAACTCATTTTGTTGTTCCCTCTTTTACGTACCATTATATATGGGTAGGATCAAGACGAAAGAAAATGTTGAGGATATATATATATATATATATATATATATATATATATATATATATATATATATATATATATATATATATATATATATATATATACACACATTGTTTTACTATATTGTGCACACCCTGCCCCACATGGAGTTTCAAACTAGTGTTCGTCTATGTTAATTATTGGGTTAAAGCTATAAATAAGACACACACTTTCAGTTTTGCTATGTTATTGGTTATATCCCCAAAAAATACCATTGTAAGTTATAAACTTACAAATAGTGTATCTATGTAAAGAAAACTTCACCGATTACCGGATGTACCGTAAAATGGTTATATGGCATTTTTTAGTCTTTTTAAAGATGACATGATATTATTTAGACAAAATTAACCTAGTCCCCGCAGTTTTGTAAGGTATATAGCCTACAATCAGTGGCGGAATTTGAAGTTCATAATTAGGAGGGCGAAAACATCGAACATTCAAAATTATCAAGTGTACGATCATATAATTGCAAATGATAATAAAAGTCATTACCTTTTAAAATCATAAATACTATACCACTAATCCATGACTTTGATAATATCCAGGGACTTTTGCAAATTTAAGAAATAATTCCATTCCTCTCGAATATGAAATATTTGCATTTTTCACCTTTCTTTTTATCTTTTTATCTTGTTACTACCCCCGTCTCATTCCAATAGGCCATTATTCTATTTTGGGCTGTCCCATTCTTATAGTCCACTTCTATAAATAGAAAGAAAAGAGGATATTTCATTGGTGGATCTGGAGAGAGAAGATATTTCATTGGTGGAGAAATGAAGTTAGTGGAATTTCCTAAAACTGCGTATTTTTTGTCTGTAGACTATTGGAATGAGACGGAGGGAGTATCTTATTATATGTATACATCAATACATCAATGATAAAATGGAATTTTACATATTTATCTTATCTATTTATTAAAGTTGAATAATAAGTTTAGTAGAACTAAAATGAAATAATATACATATAACAATAACAAGAAGTAATAAGTACTCCGTAATAATTTATTTTGAGATTGTTAGGCACCAATTTTGAAGAATTAGAATGATTTTTCAAACAAAAATAAATATGTGGTTGATATTTTAGGGAGGCTAACAAAGTAAATATTTTATTTTACTTCTTGAAAACTAAAAAAGGTGTATTAGTAACCAAAAAGTTTGAGATGTTTACTGCCCTCCTACCCATAAACAAAGTTCCGCCTTTGCCTACAATGGAATGAAATTGAAAGTATATGGTTTACGATAATATTTTATGGGTATATAGCATACCATGTAATGATAAGTCAACACCACATTTGATGACACGTCATCACGTGTTATTGTTTCGATTTAAAAAGTTTAGTTCGTTTATATTTATACAGGATTTGAAAGTGTATCACCTACAATAGTATTTTGTGATATTGAATAAAAGTAAAACTATATGACACCTTTATAACTTTAACCTTTAATTATTTTATAGTTACATCATGAATGAAGGACAAAAATTGCATTCAAGTAGCAAACGAATTAAAGAGAAAACAAGAGTCTACCCACTACCTGCTCATGGCACATTACCGCAAAAAGTATATGCAAACCCGAATTTGAGAAGTCCGAATTTGACATGTAAACAAAGCCGAATTTGAGGGTTCGGGGTATACTTGTTTTACAATATCATTTCAATAAAATAATGGTTTCACAAATGAGTTTCAAAATCATACTATTCATCCAAAATTTGCGTAAGGCAATACAAAAAGCAATGTTAATCAGATTTCAGATTCAACTAAAAAAAAGACCAACAATCCAATTCCATGAACCGCGTATTATGATTTTTCTAACGGTTGTTAGGAAACACTCAGTCCTAAAGCGATGTCAGAAGCTACCCACCCGATCATTTCTTTGGACGAACAATACAGTCCTACCACTTTCAGGAGGAAACCCCCACGACAAATCCTTACAGGCGTCACCTATGGTAAAATCCCACCAGGTGAGGCTCAAATACATAGATGTCTGAAAACCTCCGAGTCCCATGAAATGGACAGGTAACCATAAGAAAAATAATTTTTTGCAATACATGGGAGTTGAACCCTGACATTAAAACTCTTTTAAGGAAAGTCATGACACCAACGATGCACCGAGTATTATGATCTATCTAATAAAATTTAATAAAACTAAGGCAAAATTTGATAATTCAAAAAACTGTACTAGGTAATGCAAGCAGGGTCTTTCGAACTGTGAACCATTCTTTGTCAAGATTTATTCTAATTAAAGACGGCTTACTACAATCAATTAAGTGCATATTGTTACAAGGTAGCAGTGTTCACAGCATCAAAGCATCACTCCAGTACTAGCAGTAGCAGATAACACATATAGAAGTTAAATATCATAGTTATTAACGACAACAATACTACACAGTTAAATTTATAATAATTCCGTCAAATTCCTGAATTAAAATCTTGATACTTGAATCAAGAGCTCAATGCTGCTAGCTTCTGTGAAAGAACACTTCTCAACTCGTCTCCTTTCTTTTCCTGACAAAATTATATTTCAAATTATAAAATTGAAACTTGGGAAAAGATTGCTTTTGCATTTATCGCAGAATAGATACATTTTTTTTATCATCCAATAACAAAATTGTACAGATTACTTACCTTAGAATTAATGTTGATGGCTCCTACATATTTGGGGTTACTAATGCTACAACTTCTTGATAAGTCTTGGGTTTTATTGGTTTTGGGATTGGGATATTATTAGAATCTTTTTAAGAGTGTTGGAAACGTTACGCCTGTCTGGTCTTGGTGGGTGTTGGTACTATTACGCCTGTTGGTACTACAATCGGAATGGAAGTTGTCCTAATATTCTAATAGTTTCTAAACAAAACTCACAAATATTCATTAACATATATTATTCTACTATATATTAATTTGTGTCTAAACATCGGTAAAACACACTTTTTATACTAATTTTCCTACATAATTTGACTTTCGGTTTTATATCATGCATGATCCAATAACCGTCACCGTTGTTTTCTGGATCTTTTTCTTCTTTTCGCCACCCATCGAGACCAGACGAACACTACCAGAGGAATGATCTGACCAATTGAATTGAAAACCAGAAGAAAAATAAAATCGCCGTCCATCGCCTTTCGAAAATCACGGAACACTAGGGCTACAAAACCCTAATTTAAGGAAAATTGTGATTAAATATGCCAGGAGACAGGTAGCGATACGAACGTTTTAGAGTTTAAGGTTTATGGTTTAGGGTTTAGGTTAGGGTTTGGAGTTTTGGGTTTAGGGACTAAACCCAAAACACCAAACCCTAAACCCTAAACTTTAAATCGGGCTAAATTTTAATTCACAAAACATGAAGAAAAAAAAAACGTTAACATTCTTCACGATCAATATTATCTTAAATGTTATTTTTGTCGATCGTTTTTCCGCCTAAATAATAACATTCATCACGAAGTGTCTTTTCTAAATGTTCATATTTTCGTGGGATCTTGATGCTTGAAAAAAAATTTCCAAAAAAAAGCGAATTTTTTTTTGCTTCTCCCCGCGTCCCCCCGGCTGATTACTTCCCCATTGATCCTGCCCCTATATATATATATATATATATATATATATATATATATATATATATATATATATATATATATATATATATATATATATATATATATATATATATATATATATATATATATATATATATATATATATATATCCTCCTCCCATTGAGGTCCTTCCGAGGAGGACACCTCTTCACGATAAGTTTGAAGGTTCTTTTTTAACCATGTAAGTGTGAAAATTATAACCGAAAGATTTTTCTGTGCCTCCTCTTTTGCTTCGTCTCAGCTCAAACTCTTCTTCTTCGGGTTCTAGTTCATCTTGAACTAACTCATTAGATGTATCATCTTTAACACCTTCATCGTCTATCCTAGATGAACTTTCACGTTCATGTGTAATGCATGGAAATACATTCTCAAAAAATGAAGGGTTTCTCGATTCCATAATGGAACCTTTGTGTATATTCGAAATCTTGGATTGATGCACAAGTAAGCAATAAGCAGTACTGTGATTAACATATCCAATAAATACGCAATTAACAGTCTTAGATCATATTTTTTGTGCCTTATGTACGTAATGGAACAACTACCTTTGCGAGGCACCCCCACACTTTGAGGTATTCACAGGATGGTGTCCTTTTCCACCATAACTCGTATGCGGTTTCATCCCTTTTCTTTTGGGGTATCTTATTTAAAAGATAATGTACCAATAGGATGGTATCCCCCTACATTGACTGACTTACACCAGAATTCATCAACATGGCATTCACCATTTTTTCAAGGTTCTATTCATTCGTTCAACAGTCTCATTCGACTGGGGTGAGTAAGATGCATCGAATTCATATCTAATGTCATTTTGTGAATAAAATTCAGCAAAAGGTGTGACATATTCACCACCTCTATCAATACGAATAACCTTGATTTTTCGTTCAAGTTGATTCTCAACTTCCTTTATATAAGCATAAACTTCTCAATTGCTTCATCTTTACTTTTCAACAAGTAAACATAATGATACTTCGTACTATCATCGATAAAGGTAATGAAGTATTTGTTATCATTCCTTGTTGAAATGGATTTTAAATCACACACATATGTGTGGATCATATCAAGGGGGTCGGTTTTCTGTTCAACCTATTCGAAAGATAATCTTGTTAATTTTGCTTCAACACACGTTTCATATTTATAGTTCAATGTTGGTATGAAATTCAATTTAATTAAACGATGCATAAAATGAAAGTTAACATGACCAAGTCTACCATGTCACATATTAGAAGACTCTATCAAGTAAGCAGAACTAGTACTAGTTTATTAGCTTCAAAGTTAACGACCATTATATTTAGCTGAAACATATCAATAAAGGCATAGACCTTTTAAACATACATACCACTATTGGTCAACACAACTTTATCAGACTCAAATACTACTCTAAAGCCAAACTTATTCAACAACCATCAAGACACAAGATTCTTACGAATCTCAGGAACATACAACACTGTAACGACCCGACTTCAATTCACCAAAATGTGTACCAATTTTTTTCTGATGTAGTACAACTGGAAGGCGTCCAGATTTCTGGACGGCGTCCAGCACTTAAGACCGGGATGGAATCCAGCATATTTGGACGGTGTCCAGATTGCCTGGAAGCTACTGTCCCCCGGGTCCAACTCACGTGAGCAGAAATCCCGCTTCCCGACACTTTTAAACGAAAACCTTTTTACAATGTATCACAATATAATAAAATAAGAGGTTTCCATCATCAAGACAAGTTTTACAACATCGGGCCCCATCGACCCGTCTTACGCGTTTCAATCAAAAATACAAGTTTCGACCAATACAAGTTTAATTTCCAAACGACACTAGAGCATGGTGTTTGGGGTTAAACTACCCAAAACTCGGCCGAACTTCAAAAGATAATAACCCAAAAGCATCCCCTATCAAAGCGAGCGGGAAACCACTAATCCAACCGTATACCTTTGCCCTTGTCCACGCCGGAGCCTAAAAAGGTAAACAATGAGAGGGTAAGCTAAAGCTTAGTGAATGCAATAATTACACATACATATATATAACCCATCTATTTGCAATCACATTCATCAAATACCTCATACGAACTTGTAACTCAAATAGCATGTCATCAAACCCGTAATACTAACAAGTCGTACTTTATCACAAAACCGCATTAGCAAACACTCAACTCAATATATATATATATATATATATATATATATATATATATATATATATATATATATATATATATATATATATATATATATATATATATATATATATAATATGCTAACAATCAACAATCTCAATATGGTTAACCATAAATGCTATGGTGCTACCGGCTCGTGGTTCACACCATACGCAATTGAGTCATACTCTTTAATAGTGCTACCGGCTCGTGGTTCACACTCTATGCTATCGGCTCGTGGTTCACATCTTAGTTTATAGTGCTACCGGCTCGTGGTTCACACTCGATGCTACCGGCTCGTGGTTCACATCTTAGTTTATAGTGCTACCGGCTCGTGGTTCACACTCGATGCTACCGGCTCATGGTTCACATATTAGTTTATAGTGCTACCGGCTCGTGGTTCACACTCGATGCTGCCGGCTCGTGGTTCACATCTTATCACACACATGTTATGGCACTACCGGCTCGATGGTTCATGCCATAACACCCACAAATAAACACGCCATATACACATACGTATAATTACTCCACTCACCTTAGAGTCTTCTGCGAAAGATCACCAAACTTGCAACTTCAATGTAACGTACCTATTACATTTAGCACATAATCAATCACAACTCAAGTTGGTCAACCAACTTACTCCCCATTCTAGTGCCATTTTGACCCAAGGTGAAATTCCGACCCATTTGCGCCCTTAACCCTAATATTTGGGTCAACACCAACAAATCCCTAACACTAGTCAAATATGGTCTTAAACACTTTATAATCACAAGTTTAGTGTGTTCTCGTACACATTTAACAACCTAGGTCGCCCAAGACCCATTTGACCCATTTCGAGGTCAACACGCCCATTTGGGTCACCCACAACCCAAACGACACCCACTAACATTAACTACAAATGTGCTAGCAATTTATTAATCCTTTAAGACCCATTTACACGCTTTAACTTTTCAAAACCCTAGGTTAGTCATCTTTTGGGTCTTCATGACCCAAACTTACCCAAAACTCCCAAATCACTAACAAGTGAGTTTTAAGTGCAACACTAACCCAAACCCTAACCCTAACCCTTGACACGATTTAAGTAAAGAAATAGATTTTATAACTTACCAACACAATCACCACGTAACTAGCAACTAGATGAACAACTTTAGAACTCGCACTAAGACCCGATTCAATCTCTTTCTTCCTTTAATGGAGCTCTCTCACTCTAGAACCTCCTCTCTCTCTAGGATTTAATGGAAGATGATAAAGTAGATGGAAAAGGAGTAATGAGGCTCACCAAAACTGATCTAGGGCCTTAAAGTCGTCCACAAAGTGAAATTACCAAACTACCCCTTTTTAAATAATAAAATACCAAAGCTGGCTCGTTAGGCCATCTGGACGGCGTCCAGATTTCTGGACGGCATCTAGCCCTTCAAAACGGGACGGCGTACAGGCCTTTTGGACGGCGTCCAACATAACTGATAAAAACTAGATCTTACAACTCTCCCCCACTTGAACCGTATTGCGCCCTCGCAATCCACGCTGCATGGCAAGCAGGAAGATAGACCAAAACAAACTCTTCGGGCTCCTAAGTGAACTCAAACCTATACTTCGACGCCATTGAACCTTATAATTTCTCACCTCTTTATTTCTCAATCTTTTCACTTTTTCGTCAAGTATAGCAATCGGCTCCTCAACATACTCTAACTTATTGTTTAGCTCAATTTCGTCTATTGACACCCATGAAGAATCATCCGTAAGACACTTACGGAGATGGGAAACATGAAATGTATTATGGATTCCCGCAAGTTCCTCGGGTAATTCCAAACGGTATGCAACTTCGCCAATACGAGCTAAAACTTTAAAAGGGCCAATAAACTGAGGAGCTAACTTTCCCCATTTTCGAAATCGGATAATACCCTTCCATGGCGAAACCTTAAGCATCACCATGTCGCCCTCTTGGAATTCGATCATTCGCCTACGTTTATCGGCATACAACTTTTGTCTATCTTGCGCCTTTTTCAAATGATCCCGAATCACATCAATCTTGCTATTCGTCTCTAAAACCAAATCGGTACTCCCGATTTCCTTTTGTCCCACTTCACCCCAACAAATTGGAGTTCGACATCTTCGCCCATAAAGCATCTCATACGGGGGCATCCCGATACTAGTATGATAACTATTATTGTACAAGAATTCCACCAAAGGTAAGTGCTCGTCCCAACTACCACCGAAATCAATAATACACGCCCGTAACATATCCTCTAATGTTTGATTCGTAGGTTCGGTTTGACCGTCCGTTTGAGGATGATACGCCGTGCTCAATTTTAATTGTGTACCCATATCTTCATGAAACTTTTCCCAAAACCGAGATGTAAAACGGGTATCTCGATCCGAAATAATAGATATAGGAACCCCATGTCGAGCGACCACTTCCTTGATAAACAACCTAGCCAAGGCCTCCGACGATATCGCTTCTCGAATGGGAAGAAACAAAGCACTTTTTGTCAATCGGTCAACTATCACCCAAATTGAATCAAATTGGGTTCTCGCCGTCTTTGGTAACTTTGTGATAAAATCCATGGTAATGTGCTCCCATTTCCACTTCGGAATTTCTAACGGTTGTAACTTACCATACGGCTTTTAGTGTTCGGCTTTAACTTGCAAACACGTGATGCATTGCTCGACATACTTAACAACATCACGTTTCATGCCCGGCCACATGATGCGTTGAAACAATACCTTTATTTTATGAACGGATTTGAATTGTTTTGTTACACGAATTGATTTATTGTATATGTTGTGTTTTAATGAATTCAAGTTGGTTTCACACATATATAGGCAACTAGTCCTATTCGTGTAGTTTATTTTGTTGGTAAATCCGATTCGTTCCACAGGGAGACAATGTTTAAATTATTTTTAATAGTCTTTGAAGTTAAACTTATTTAAAGGGGGTTTTGGATTAGGAATTTATAATACTACATAATAATATTAAAATATAACTTAATCTTAACTTAATTATATTACTTATTAATTTATACGAATACATTATTTATAATTATTAACTTAAAAGTGAATTAATTGAAATTATACTAATCGTGATCTAAATAAGTTTATTACTAAATGATAATTAATAAAATAATAACTTTTAATAAAACTAATTGATTAGAATTTTGTTTTGAGCAATAAATTATAATACAAATTTATTTAAATTAACTGAATAATAAAAATGAATTATAGGAAATTATAATAATTAAAATAATTATAAATTAATTACTTTAGAATAATAATAAAAGATTTAATTTAAAACTTAGAATTTAAATAAAATTCGTAACAGTATTATTTTTAGACGTACGCGTTTCGCGTAGATTTATACGCGTTCCGCGTATAATTTTGAAGGTACGCGTTTCGTGTAATGTATACGCGATACGCGTAAGTTATATTCGATGTGACAAACAGTTCTGGTACAAATTCGAGTATTTTGATGTATATTTTTATTTTAAGTGAATAATAATAATACGTAAATAATAATAATAATAATAATAATAAGTATTTTACAATATATAAATAAATGGGAGTGTTTACTTAAATGTGTCACCTATAGATCCATGGATTATTTTGAGTTTAAGCCCTATTAAAACGTTTTAGTATAAAACTTTATATTTTTCTTTCGAATAAATATAAAGTTATGACTAACTAAATTCAATCTAATTTTCATCGGATCTTATTTTAGATAGTTACTATTCCCCAAGTATTTATATTGAGAACTAACCCAGTTTTGACTTTTGCCAAAACTCAAATCATAACGGTTTCCCTTTTTACAATTTCACTATTATATGACTAGTGATATTACCCAAACCACCGAACTTTATTTCTAATTTAGTGTTAGTAAATTATTCATAAGTTCGTGTAGATCAGTTTTAATGTTGAAGCTTAATTTATATAGATAAAAATAACTTTCGTTATTTGAATCTAATAAATTAAGTGACAAGGGTTAAATATCCAAGCACATAATAATGGTTCTTTTAATTAGGCTCAATGTTAAAAATACTTAAGTTACATTTTAATTTTTACAAATGATAACAATCCATTTCACTAGGGGCTCTACATCTAAGCAAACACTAGGGAAGTTAGCTACTCATTATACTAGGGTAAAATGAAAATATAAATATGCAAACATAATAATAATGATAAAAATTGATAACGATAATTTTAATAGGATATACTTACAAAAATCTTCACTTTTATTTACTTTAAACGGTAGAAAATTACAATAACAACTCCCCTTGCACTCGTACAATAATACCCTTAATCACGAACAATACACCCTTAAAACTGAAAACTATCCTAAAAATTGAATCTTGAAACTGAAATTAATACGGAGTACTTGAAAGAAAAATAAACAGTAAAAAAGTTGTGTGGGATTTGGAGTTGTATACTCCTCACTACTGTCCTTTGAACTCGTACTCCGTATTATAGCATTGAAATTCAGTAGCAGGTAGTTACTTTGATCTGTATATTCTCTTTTGTATCTGTAAAGTAGAAAAAGCAGTCATATTATATCCAAAAGCGACCGTCCCATGTGAATTTGTATCTGAATCTGGTCTCAACATTACGCGTTTCGCGTAGCCATCCACACGTTCCGCGTAAGGCTAAAATACTACGCGTTTCGCGTACTTACCTACGCGATCCGCGTAAGAGTCACGACAGTTTTTTTAATTTTTATTATTTCGTTTATTCTTTGTTGATCCCGTGTTGACGTGTATCGATTTGGACTTTCATTTGAACTATTTTTCTTCGATCATCTTGAACTTGCATATCACTCCACTTGTGTTCTTTGAACTTGAATAAATGTTTCTTGATATATATTTGATTTAAATTCATCATTTATCGAATTTCTTCTAACTTTAAGCTCGCGTTTACTTTTGTCATTTTTCTCGTGAATTATGCATTTGAATGTCTTCGTTTCGGTAAAAGCTGATGAAATATAAATGATATTGCGTCGAAATATATGTATGTTTAAAGCAATATCAAAATACCCCATACTTGAACGTTGCTTGTCCTCAAGCAATTACATCTTCTAAATAGAATAGTAACATTAAATATTTTTCCATATCGAACATTAAATCACACAACACACGCTACACGAAATAAAAACACACGCTATATGGAATAAGATGGAAACACTACACAATATTTATTGGATCACACGCACACCACACGAAATGAAATTCTGGCAACAGAAACAAAGTTGAAACTCGTGATTAAGGTTTAAAAAAAATTTGGATCATTAGGGAAAATTGGACCTTATGAAAACGTTTTATGATTTTATAAAATGGCATGCTAGTTTTTATACTAGACACGTTTTCCGTTTTTAACCTCAAATTCCGGTTGAGGGTAACTGAAAACCGTAGTCTCAGTCGGCGATTAGCAAGCTATCCGCCCCCATAATTGAAGTATCATGGAACTTGAAACCGAATATCCTAAAAATGGTTTTACACAATATAATTCATAAAATAGCATAAGTTTTAGAATAAAATTATATCGTGTCCAAATATCATCGGTGAACCATGAGTTTGCACACCTCAATTTGTTATGGCATATGTATGTTGACCGCGATCAAACATATATGCGGTTGATCTTTACGGAGATCATCCATCTGGGGATTAGATTCATTAGTCTTAAAAGCTAATTTGCAATGTGCCCACCATTGTACAAGACAGATCCATCTCATGGTTAGGATAAGTCTGACCACCAAAAACCCTGTTTGATGCTGAGGTGAGGTGGATTTCCAGCCGATAATAGAGATGACTTTTCAAGATTTTTCGTCAACCTACAGCTGTTCTGGACTACATCTTCTAACATAAGTTAGCAAGTGTGTCATTTTGGAAGACTTTACTTCCTTAATGAGATATTCAGGTTTATACATTCCAAATCAATGATATCTGCAATAAACTTCATAGAAACATGTGATAAATGGTTCTAAACATATGGGTTTATAAATTCCTTTATAATTGGTTTTCTTTTAAATATTTTAATCAAATAAACTTATGTATTTTTAATGTATGGAGACAATAATTTCGGTTTTTGACACCTAATCTTTAATTGCTCGTAATTACCTTAAAAATTGATTAGTTATATTTGTTTAAAAATTGTAAAAATTTTCATAAAAACCACTAAATTATAAGTTCTCGAGAATTTATATACTCCCACCCCACACTTAAGATTATGTAATGCCCTCATTACATAAAATCATATTAAAATGTATAAATTTGAGAGAACAAAAAGTGTAAAGTGTTTAGAACTTTCTTTGTTAAGCAATTGGAGATTGTAAAATGCTTATTGTATGAACATATCCAATCCTTTTTATCACAATAATACTTTCGTGTTTCGCTATGTCGAATCTCATCATCGTAAGTACCTGTCAACAAATATGTCAATCACAAACGAGATGGGGTTGTACTTTAGTAGTACAAAAATTTTACCCCACACTAAAAGTTTTTGTATATATATAAATATATAAAAGTAAAAGTAAATTAACACACCATAAAAATTATTTTACAAAAACAAATACAAAATAAATTGTTCTAAAACTAAAAAGAAAACTAGAAAAATGACCACGCAGGGCCTCCCTGATCTTCCTGTTCCCGTTGCTGTTGCTGCCGCTGTTCATTTAGGCATTGTTCCTCGTAAAAACGCCTATAGGCTTCCTGACTTGCGGCTAGGGCAGCGTTGGGGTCATAAGGTGGAGGTAGAGGGTTACCGTGTGCTCGCCATTGGGGGTATGAAGGAAAGGCTGAGGGTGTGTAAGCCTGTGGGTTAGCTGCGTATAAATATGCCTGATGATGCGCCCACTCTAACTGTGCTTCCTGGCACCTCTGATCGTAGCGGATGTTTTCTAGAATATTTCCCTGATCTAATTGGGTTGCCCTTACATCCCCTAACTGTCGAGATAAACTTGTGTATTGGTTTTCTGATCTCTGTCCCCATGTTTCATATGAGTTTCTTACGTCTAAACTCAATGAATCAAACGAATTTTGTAGCATATTGAAATCAGAAATACCTGCACTAGACGAACTAGCCTGATCTGGCTGTCTGCGTCTCCTCCTAGTTTCCCTCGCGGGTTCCTCATCCTCCTCCATAGGAGCGGAAGCAATAACTTATTGTCGTCTTAAACTAATTACCCCGCCCCTCACGTCTATAGCCTTTGCCGTCCTATAAATCTCCAATCCTAAAGTTTTAACAGCTTGATCTACTGGTTGGATTGGAGGTTCTGATTCACTCGGGTCGAGTCCGAACCAGTTTCCTAGACACGTGATGTAGTGACCCCCCGACATGTCACTTGTCCCTCTAGCCTCTTTACCAACATGGGCTAAAAAGTAAGCAACTCCATAGGGTATACTAACAAATGTATCCCTATCTCTGATCGCATCTAAATACCAAAGGTCAATATAATTAATTTTATCCGTATTACTAAATGACCTTTGGTTTATTGTGTTCGCTATAAATTTATGAATTATTCTAAAGCGAACATCGATGATCTTTAGGTATGATTCTTGGCCTGGCTCATATGTATTCCTTTGAGTAAAAGATTGCCAGACTCTCGAAGATTCATAATTTCCTGTATATCTAGCCCCTGTAAAAATATACTCCCTAAAACCGGGAGTCAACATTTCCTCAATGGTGTAAATCCCTAATGCGTCAGTCACGTTGCTTAGGGACATACTTCTATATACCCCACCCAGTCGAAATTGTAGAAAATTAAGGTCATTGGTAGTTTCTGGGTGTAAACTCATTCTAACGGTAGAATAGAACTCTAAACACCATTCTCTATATACATGGCTAATTAAATTAAACAACCTCTCAAAATCATTAAAAATCAAAGTCATTCCAAATTCGTTTGTGAAACTTTGGTTTAAAATTCCCCTTATTTGTTCATCTAAGTTGATTGGGTGTCCTAAGGGAGCCCAATCCACAACGTATACTGGAGAGATGTTTCTATTAACCAGAGAAAGTAAGTCCTTAACCTTTTATAATCGGTTAGGTAAATCATAAGGAAATCTCAGGTTCGGGTGCAGGTTCTGAAGTTGTTGTTCCATTTCCGGTGTTACTTGTTCTTCCCCTTGCTGTTGGTTTACAGCTCTCATTCTAAATAATCCCTGTATAACATTTTAAAACAAGAGAATCGTCCCAATTGGGTATGTTAATGTTAGCAAAGAATTCATTCTTGACATACAAGCTTGTTTCAACACCACAGAAATCAATATTTCAACAACAGTTTACTTCTAAAAATTAAAACAAACAAAAATAAATCAAAAATTCATAATCATAAATCAAGTTTCTAAAACAAAGTTTAATTCACAAGTGAAACACACAATTAGCTAAGCATATATAATCCAATTCAATCATATTGCGTATATTCCAGCTCCTAATCATCATTACAATCCATACTTAATTTATGACAATTGCAAAAAATTATGAAATTTAGACGAAAATTAAAATCACAAAATCAATCAATCAAACTTATATTCAAAGGTTCTACTACTATCAAAACATCTTTAAACATCTAATTAGACCCAAAATAACACCATTCAATAGCAATTCCTCAATTTCCCCAATTTACATAAACCCTATCTTTTCAATAATTAATTAAACATTAAATTTTCATGCTAATCGGGTTTAATAACATACTACCAACATAGCCATAGCAATAATCAAGCAAAATTTAACAATAACAAGCTCTAAATTTGGATTAAAGCTAAATAAATAAATAATGAAAATTTTGAAGAACAAGTGGTAAAATGGGTTTAGGACCCTTACCAATCTCGGCATGTTGAAAGGTGGAAGAATTGGGGAAGATTTGGAGTGTTAATTTAGTTTTTGGGTGTGATTTTTTTTTTTTGGGGTTTTTGCTTCTTCCTCTCGTTCACAGCAAAAAAAATTTTAAAAAATAAGAGAGTGTGAAGGTGAAGCTGCTGGTCGACTGATATCCTCTCTGGTTTTACACTTTACGCGTTTCGCGTAGCATTACGCGTTCCGCGTAGCTTTTAATTCTACGCGTTCCGTGTGGATAGTCACACGTTTCGCGTAAGCTTTAGGACCCCTTTTTTTTCAACTTTATAAGTAATTAAAATTTTAAAATATCTTTTATAAATTTATATTTGTTGTTACGGAAATTTCGGTTGTTATACCTAGTCTTTATCCGTTTATAAATTTTAAAATTCAATTTATAAAATTTAATGCTTTGAAAGTTAAAGTTTTTAATATTTTTCAAAAACAACTTAAAAACAAAACACTCTATTTTTTTGTTTTCTAAATTTTTCAACTTTTTAATTAAAAGATTAATGCTTTAAAAATTTAGAACAAGTACATGAAAAATAAAAATTACGTGAATTTAAAATACACTCTATTTTTTTATATATATAATTATATACTTTCGAACCAACTAATTTTCAAACTTAAAACTTTGTTTCCTATCAACTAGGTAGAGACAATCTCAGTTGTTACACCTATCATTACCCACGACAAAAGTTTACAAGTTATATATCTTTACGGTTATTGATAAAAAAAAGTATATTTTTAATAGTTTTAATTTTTCTTTTGTTTTTGTGGTTTACTATTTAGAAGATATATTATGAATCTAACAATAAGTTTCGTGCAATTTGAAGAACGACAATTCAGTTGTTACACTTAACATTATCGTTTTCAATGAAAACAGGTTGAACTCAAGGTTTATCAATTTTAAATGGTAGACCCTTTTTAATAAAAACACAACAACCAAATACAAACTAAACACACCAAAACATAAACTCACAAAAATTAACAAATACACAAAAATGCACAAACACACAATTGGCGAGAAAAAGAATTAGATTGTGAAACCGCGTCAACTTGCCTCATAGTGGAGTCGTACCATTTCGCCCCCCATGGCTTCGTAGGCGTAACCCCATTGGTTTAAGAGGTTTTCCTTTGAACATTTAAAAGGCCCTTCTCGGCACAAGGTTACATACTCGTAATTAGAGTCCGTCTGGTTCTTTGGGCAATTTCCGTAATGAGCTGGTTTTCCACATTTTACACACTTTCCCAAATGACGCGCTCGACGTTTCTTAGCTGATTTTGATTTTCCTTTGGCATAATTTTTCTCGTTAAGTTTTTGCCTTATTTCTTTACTCGCCTGATCGCATCTTCTCTTTATATCTAAAACCACATCTCTTGGTAAAATTTTATCGCACATCAAAAAGAAGTGGCTGTAGACATATTGATTGCGCATCTTGAAAATAAACAATAAATAAAAACGAAAAGAAAAAAAATAAAAAGGGTAGAATGGAGGGAGAAGACTAGTTCTTTAGTGTCTGCTAGGGAATGATCGAACAAACTCCACTCTTAAAGATGAAAATAAAGTTCGAGAATGGAGTTAAAAAAACCTTAAAGTTACCCTAAATTTACTTATCCTTAGAGTAGAAGGTGATCTCGTCTCTTTCCGTAGTATTGATTCCTTCAAAGTATAATTTGAGTCGATGACCGTTCACTTTGAAAGTTTCACCATCTTTGCTATATAATTTTGCATATCCAGATGGAAAAACTTGTTTTATTATATATGGCCCAGTCCACCGGGATCTAAGATTCCCAGGTGAAAACTTAAAACGTGATTGGAATACTAATACTTTATCCCCTTGTTCAAATTCTTTCTTTTCTTTTAACCGTGCATCATGCCATATTTTAGTTTTCTCCTTGTATGTTTTAGAGTTTTCATACGCTTGTAGTCTTAATTCATCTAATTCATTCAATTGCAAGAATTGGTTTTCTCCGGCTTTCACAAGGTCGGTATTACATTCTCTCAGAGCCCAGTATGCCTTGTGTTCAACTTCGACAGGTAGATGACACGCCTTACCATAAATTAATCGGAAAGGTGTAGTACCAATGGGTGTTTTAAATGAGGTTCTAAATGCCCAAAGCGCATCATCTAGCTTTTGATGTCAGATTTTTGGATTATTTTTAACCGTTCTTTCTAAAATTCGTTTAAGACCTCTGTTTGTGTTTTCAACTTGGCCACTCGTTTGAGGGTGGTAAGAAGTTGAAAAACGATGATTAACTCCGTACTTTTTAAGCACTTTCTCGAGTAGTTGATTTGTAAAATGAGTTCCACGATCACTGATTAATGCTTTTGGAATCCCAAAACGCGAGAAAAGATTTTTAAGAAAGCTGATAACAACTCGAGCATCGTTAGTGGGTAGGGCTTTTGCTTCAGCCCATTTAGAAATGTAATCGACTACCACGAGAATGTATTTGCATTTGTTAGAAGCGGGGAATGGACCCATGAAGTCAATACCCCAAATGTCGAATACTTCGCATACTAGGATGCTTTGTTGTGGCATTTCGTCTCTCTTGGATATTTTTCCAGATATTTGACAAGCATCACAAGTTTTTACCATATTGTGTGCATCTTTAAAAATTATAGGCCAGTAAAAACCTGAGTCAAAAACCTTTTTGGCTGTATAGCTTGGTCCGAAATGTCCACCAGCCGGTCCTTCATGACAGTGCTCTAGAATTTATTGCGCTTCTTTGTCGTATACACATCGACGAATAACTTGGTCAGCCCCTATACGAAAGAGGTTAGGGCTTTCCCAGAAGTAAAACTTCAGATCAGCAAAGAATTTCTTCTGTTGCTGATAAAGTTGATTTTTAACAAGAATTCCTGCGGCTAGATAATTAACATAGCCCGCAAACCATGGAATTTCTTCTTCTGTTTCAATTCTCATAAGGAACTCGTCCGGAAGAGTATCGTGAATAACAGATTCGTCGAGTGTTTCTAAGTTAGGATTTTCAAGACGGGATAAGTGATCTCCAGCGAGATTTTCAGCTCCTTTTTTATCCTTAATTTCAATGTCGAATTCTTGTAGGAGAAGAATCCAATGAATTAGTCTAGGTTTAGCATCTTGCTTTTTGAATAAGTACTTTAGGGCTGAATGATCGGTATAAACAATTGTTTTAGATAACACTAAGTAAGATCTAAACTTATCGAAAGCAAAAACTACTGCAAGAAGCTCCTTCTCAGTAGTTGTGTAATTCAACTGAGCTCCTGTAAGTGTTTTACTTGCGTAGTAGATTGGTTGAAATTTGTTATCTTGACGTTGACCTAAAACAGCTCCCATCGCGAAATCACTAGCATCACACATTAGCTCGAAAGGTTTGGACCAGTCGGGTGATACCATAATGGGTGCATTCGTAAGTTTATCTTTTAGAATGGAGAAAGCTTGTAAGCATTCGTTATTGAAATTGAATGTACTATCTTTCTCGGGAAGTTTAGTCATGGGTCTAGTGATTTTGGAAAAATCCTTTATGAATCGTCGATAGAATCTCGCATGACCTAAGAAACTACGAATTCCTTTAACGTTAGTTGGAGGAGGAAGCTTTGAGATTACATCGATCTTAGCTTTGTCTACTTCCATTCCATCTCGAGAAATCTTGTGTCCTAAAACAATGCCTTCCTTCACCATGAAGTAGCATTTTTCCCAATTTAAAACAAGATTTGATTCCTCACAACGAATTAACATTCGCTCGAGGTTTGAAAGGAATGAATCGAAGGAGTCTCCAAAAACAGAGAAATTGTCCATAAAGACTTCCATACTTCCTTCTATCATGTTGTGAAATATTGCCATCATACACCTTTGAAAGGTGCCTGGCGCGTTGCATAATCCGAACGGCATTCGTCGGTATGCGAATGTACCAAATGGACAAGTAAAAGTTGTCTTGTCTTGGTCTTTTGGATCAATGGAAATTTGAAAATAACCGGAGAATCCATCAAGGAAACAATAGTACTCTTTTCCCGCTAAACATTCTAGCATTTGGTCAATATAAAGAAGTGGGAAATGATCTTTCCTTGTGGCGTAGTTTAAACGATGGTAGTCTATACAGACTCTCCAACCAGTGACTGTTCTTATAGGAACGAGTTCATTTTTATCATTAAGAATAACAGTTGTACCCCCTTTCTTAGGTACCACTTGAACAGGACTAACCCATGGGCTATCGGATATAGGGTATATTAACCCGTCATCAAGTAACTTGATAACCTCCTTTTTGACAACTTCTTTCATGTTAGGGTTTAACCTTCGCTGTCTTTGTACCATGGGTTTAAAATCTTCTTCTATTAGAATCTTATGAGTACAATAAGCGGGGTTAATCCCTGGAATATCGGTTGTTTTCCAAGCAATTGCTTTCTTGTGAGTTTTTAGAACGGACATTAAGCTACTCTTTTCGTCATTGGAAAGTTTTGATGAGATTATAACAGGTAATTGTGATGTACCTTGGAGATAAGCATACTCTAAATGTTCCGGGAGTTCTTTAAGTTCCAAGGTTGGTGGTTCTTCCAAGGAAGATTTTATTCGGAACCTGTTACCATTGGTAATTTCTTCAAAGGGTTCATCTTCCTTGGGAATTTCTTCCTCACAGCAATCTTCATCGATGACTACTTTCAACAATTCGTCAAGTTCAAGTTATACATCGAATTCATCACTTTCACTCATTGGGGTGAAGTTCGAGGTGTCTATATTTAGTAATTCTTGCAATTCTTTTTCAACACAAAAATCAACAATGTCTACCTTATAACATTCGTCATCGGAGGAGATAGGTTGTTTCATAGCTTTATCTATGTTTAAGGTAACTCTATCTTCCCCTACACCTAGACTAAGCTTTTTGTCTTTAACACGCATAATTGCGTCAGCGGTATTTAGAAATGGTCGTCCTAGAATTAGGGGAACCTTTCCATCTTCTTCCATTTCAAGGACAACGAAGTCGGCATGAAAGATTAAATGATTGACTTTAACAGGTAGGTTTTCGGCAATACCAATAGGATAGTTAACAGTTCTATCTGCTAGGCGTATACACATCCTAGTTGGTTTTAGATCTCTTAGGTTTAGTTTTAAGTACAAGGAGTGTGGCATAAGATTGATACTTGCGCCTAAGCAGCTAATGCATCGTACATTACTGAATCTCCCATCAGACACGGAATAATGAAACTACCAGGATCTCCGAGTTTCGGTGGCATCTTTTGCTTTTGCAAAATCGCTGAGCATTCCTCATTGAGGAATGTGGTTAAAACCTCTTCATATTTACCTTTATTGGCTATGAGATCCTTGATAAACCTTCCATAATTTGGAATACCCCTAAGAACTTTCGCAAGTGGCATGTTAATGCTAATTTGCTTGATCATATCTGCAAATTTTTGATATTGGCTCGCGAGTTTGTCTTTCTTTAATGCCTTCGGGTATGGAACACCTTTACAGGTGTTTCTTCACTCTTCTTCGATATGATCTCTGGTGGATCATTCTTCTCTTGTTCTTTCTTAACATGCTCATCTATATCAACAGGTTCTTGTAAAGTAGAAGAAGACAAAGGAACTTCTGAGGTCTTACTAGTTTCTGGGTTAACAGTTAAACCACTTCTAGTAGTTATAGCATTTACATGCTCATTCCTTGTTTGATTGTTGTTGGGATTCACTTGAGTATTTGAGGGGAGAGCGCCTGGTGGCCTCTCTGATAGTAACTGTGAGATCCTTCCAACATCTCTTTCTAAATTCTGAATCGTAGCTTGTTGATTTCGAATTTGTTGAGTTTGAATTTCCGCAGTTTGCTCGTACTTAACCATAAAATCTCTTAAGAGATCTTCTAAACCGGATTTCTTTTCGAGTTGTGGTTGCATAAGTGGTTGTGGTTGTGGTTGTGGTTGATTGTGTTGGAAATTATTTTGATAAATTCGTTGAGGTTGATTTCGGTTGTTTAGGTTATTGTAACCTGGCGGTGCATTTCTTTGATTTTGATTTTGATTTTGGAAATTTTGGTTATTTTGGTAAACCGAATTTCCTCTTTGATAGTTATTATTATTTAAACCTGAAGGTCCTCCTACTTGGTAGTTGTTAATTGGAGGATATTTTTGGTTATTTGCTTCTATCGCTGGAAAATTGTTGAAATTCATTTCACCTTTTCGCAAGTAACCTAGGAAATTTGCTTGCTCTTCCATCGTTGCTTGATCACAATCTCTGGTAAGATGGGGACCTTGGCACAATTCACATCCTACCCTGATAGCATGCATTTCCTTGGTTACTTTCTCAATTTGCCTTGCTTGATTTGCCATTTGAACTTTTAAAGAAGCAATTTCATCATTGCTTTCAATATTAGCAACGGTCGATGATCTAGAGAATTCTATCTCTTGATGCCAATTATGAGAATGTGCTGCTATATCGGCAATGATAGTGTGAGCGTCATCCGGTGTTTTCTTCATGATCGAACCTCTAGCTGCAACATCTATATCTTTTCTAGTAGCCACATTGACTCCTTTATCGAATATTTGGACTTTTTGGAATGTATTCAACCCGTGTTGAGGACATACCCTAAGCATTTTGTTAAATCGGGTCCAAGCTTCATAAAGAGTCTCATTAGGCTTTTGTTTAAAATGATTTATATCACTTTGCAATTTGGCTGCTTTTGAAGCAGGGAAGAATTCTGACAAAAACTTGTCCATCATATCATTCCAATCTTCGATATAACCTTCTGGTAATGAGTCTAGCCAATCTCTTGCATCATCCTTTAGGGACCATGGAAAGATTTTCAAACATGCGACTTCATCGGAGACATCCTTGATTTTGAACAGCTTGCAAATGCTTACAAATTTACGAAGATGCTCGTTAGCATCCTCATTTGGAGCTCCACCGAATTGGCATCTATTAGTCACCATGTGAAGGAATTGACCTTTTATTTCAAAGCCGTCAGTCATCGTAGGTTGAATAATTGTGTGGCCTTGACCAGTTCTTGTCGCCTTCATTAATGCTTCCATCGTTTGATTTGTAACAGCCATCTCTTCGTCTTCCTTAATAACTGGCTCTATGATTGGTTGAATATCTGGTTCAGAGTTAGAATCTAATGAAAGTGTTTCTAAATCCTCAGCGAGAGATTCTATTTCTTGAGCTGTTAAACGTTCGTGAAATTCTCTTTCGGGTTCAGGATATGGAGGAGTTAATTCAGTGTTGGAGGAACGTAAATTCATGCATTAATTTCTATTATGAATTCATAACACCAAAAGCTTTTCTAAGAATGAATTCCTACAAAAGTTGATCGAATAACCTAAAGTCTATTAAAATCTTTTAAACAAAACCGCTCCCCGGCAGCGGCGCCAAAAAGTTGATGCGTTGAAACAATACCTTTATTTTATGAACGGATTTGAATTGTTTTGTTACATGAATTAATTTATTGTATATGTGGTGTTTTAATGAATTCAGGTTGGTTTCACACATATAAAATGATTTATATCACTTTCAAATTTGGCTGCTTTTGAAGCAGGGAAGAATTCTGACAAAAACTTGTCCATCATATCATTCCAATCTTCGATATAACCTTCTGGTAATGAGTCTAGCCAATCTCTTGCATCATCCTTTAGGGACCATGGAAAGATTTTCAAACATGCGACTTCATCGGAGACATCCTTGATTTTGAACAGCTTGCAAATGCTTACAAATTTACGAAGATGCTCGTTAGCATCCTCATTTGGAGCTCCACCGAATTGGCATCTATTAGTCACCATGTGAAGGAATTGACCTTTTATTTCAAAGCCGTCAGTCATCGTAGGTTGAATAATTGTGTGGCCTTGACCAGTTCTTGTCGCCTTCATTAATGCTTCCATCGTTTGATTTGTAACAGCCATCTCTTCGTCTTCCTTAATAACTGGCTCTATGATTGGTTGAATATCTGGTTCAGAGTTAGAATCTAATGAAAGTGTTTCTAAATCCTCAGCGAGAGATTCTATTTCTTGAGCTGTTAAACGTTCGTGAAATTCTCTTTCGGGTTCAGGATATGGAGGAGTTAATTCAGTGTTGGAGGAACGTAAATTCATGCATTAATTTCTATTATGAATTCATAACACCAAAAGCTTTTCTAAGAATGAATTCCTACAAAAGTTGATCGAATAACCTAAAGTCTATTAAAATCTTTTAAACAAAACCGCTCCCCGGCAGCGGCGCCAAAAAGTTAATGCGTTGAAACAATACCTTTATTTTATGAACGGATTTGAATTGTTTTGTTACACGAATTAATTTATTGTATATGTGGTGTTTTAATGAATTCAGGTTGGTTTCACACATATATAGGCAACTAGTCCTATTTGTGTAGTTTATTTTGTTGGTAAATCTGATTCGTTCCACAGGGAGACCGTGTTTAAATTATTTTTAATAGTCTTTGAAGTTAAACTTATTTAAAGGGGGTTTTGGATTAGGAATTTATAATACTACATAATAATAATAAAATATAACTTAATCTTAACTTAATTATATTACTTATTAATTTATACGAATACATTATTTATAATTATTAACTTAAAAGTGAATTAATTGAAATTATACTAATCGTGATCTAAATAAGTTTATTACTAAATGATAATTAATAAAATAATAACTTTTAATAAAACTAATTGATTAGAATTTTGTTTTGAGCAATAAATTATAATACAAATTTATTTAAATTAACTGAATAATAAAAATGAATTATAGGAAATTATAATAATTAAACTAATTATAAATTAATTACTTTAGAATAATAATAAAAGATTTAATTTAAAACTTAGAATTCAAATAAAATTCGTAACAGTATTATTTTTATACGTACGCGTTTCGCGTAGATTTATACGCGTTCCGCGTATAATTTTGAAGGTACGCGTTTCGTGTAATGTATACGCGATATGCGTAAGTTATATTCGATGTGACAAACAGTTCTGGTACAAATTCGAGTATTTTGATGTATATTATTATTTTAAGTGAATAATAATAATACGTAAATAATAATAATAATAAGTATTTTACAATATATAAATAAATGGGAGTGTTTACTTAAATGTGTCACCTATAGATCCATGGATTGTTTTTAGTTTAAGCCCTATTAAAACGTTTTAGTATAAAACTTTATATTTTTCTTTCGAATAAATATAAAGTTATGACTAACTAAATTCAATCTAATTTTCATCGGATCTTATTTTAGATAGTTACTATTCCCCAAGTATTTATATTGAGAACCAACCCAGTTTTGACTTTCGCCAAAACCCAAATCATAACGGTTTCCCTTTTTACAATTTCACTATTATATGACTAGTGATATTACCCAAACCATCGAACTTTATTTCTAATTTAGTGTTAGTAAATTATTCATAAGTTCGTCTAGATCACTTTTAATGTTGAAGCTTAATTTATATAGATAAAAATAACTTTCGTTATTTGAATCTAATAAATTAAGTGACAAGGGTTAAATATTCAAGTACATAATAATGGTTCTTTTAATTAGGCTCAATGTTAAAAATACTTAAGTTACATTTTAATTTTTACAAATGATAACAATCCATTTCACTAGGGGCTCTACATCTAAGCAAACACTAGAGAAATTAGCTACTCATTATACTAGGGTAAAATGAAAATATAAATATGCAAACATAATAATAACGATAAAAATTGATAACGATAATTTTAATAGGATATACTTACGAAAATCTTCACTTTCATTTACTTTAAACGGTAGAAATTACAATAACAACTCCCCTTGCACTCGTACAATAATACCCTTAATCACGAACAATACACCCTTAAAACTGAAAACTATCCTAAAAATTGAATCTTGAAACTGAAATTAATACGGAGTACTTGAAAGAAAAATAAACAGTATAAAAGTTGTGTGGGATTTGGAGTTGTATACTCCTCACTACTGTCCTTTGAACTCGTACTCCGTATTATAGCATTGAAATTCAGTAGTAGGTAGCTACTTTGATCTGTATGTTCTCTTTTGTATCTGTAAAGTAGAAAAAGCAGTCATATTATATCCAAAAGCGACCGTCCCATGTGAATTTGTATCTGAATCTGGTCTCAACATTACGCGTGTCGCGTAGCCATCCACACGTTCCGCGTAAGGCTAAAATACTACGCGTTTCGCGTACTTACCTACGCGATCCGCGTAAGAGTCACGGCAGTTTTTTTAAATTTTATTATTTCGTTTATTCTTTGTTGATCCCGTGTTGACGTGTATCGATTTGGACTTTCATTTGAACTATTTTTCTTCGATCATCTTGAACTTGCATATCACTCCACTTGTGTTCTTTGAACTTGAATAAACGTTTCTTGATATATATTTGATTTAAATTCATCATTTATCGAATTTCTTCTAACTTTAAGCTCGAGTTTACTTTTGTCGTTTTTCTCGTGAATTATGCATTTGAATGTCTTCGTTTCGGTAAAAGCTGATGAAATATAAATGATATCGCATCGAAATATATGTATGTTTAAAGCAATATCACCACCAATACTCCTTCCTTAAATCAAGATACATTTTTGTTGCACCCGGATGAATGGAATACTTTGACTTATGTGCTTCATCAAGTAGCACTCGTCGATAATCCCCCATCTTAGGCACCCACACTCTTCCTTGAAAAGACAACAAACCACGCGAGCCCATAGTAATGAACTCCGATTGCCCCACTATTTGTTCCGCATGCTTGTTGTGAACGTACGCCTCTATTTGAATCACGCCAAGTTTTTCAAGAAAATTGTTAGTAATAATCATACGTAACCATCCCAATCGTAACGCCGGGTGATGACCCTTTCGACTTGACGCATCCGAGACCACATTCGCCTTGCTCGGATGATAAAGTATTTCACAATCATAATCTTTTACCACATCCATCCACCTACATTGACGATAATTCAAATCTCATTGATTGAAGAGATGTTTCAAACTCTTATGATCCGAATAAATCGTACTCTTGACACCATAAAAGTAGTGGCACGAAATTTTCAACGCATGCACAACCGCCGCCAACTCAAGATCATGAGTCGGATATCTCGTTTCGTGTTCCTTTAATTGTCGAGAGGCGTAAGCGATGACTTTACCTCTTTGCATTAGAACACACCATTGCCCATTTAAAGACGCGTCACAATAAACCGTCATGTCTTCTACCCCTTCCGGCAACACTAACACCGGAGCTTGACACAACTTTTCTTTTAACAATTGAAAAGCAATTTCTTGCTCGTTCTCCCAAATAAATCTCGCATTCTTCCTCGTCAATTTCGTCAACGAAGAAGCAATCTTGGAAAAATCTTGGATAAACTGACGATAATAACCGGCCAACCCGAGAAAACTTCGGATTTCCATAGGCGTAGTCGGTCGTCCCCAACTCTTTACCGTCTCAATCTTCCCCGGATCTACTTGAATACCATCCTTGTTCACAATATGACCAAGGAATTGAACTTCCCTTAGCCAAAATTCACATTTGGAGAACTTTGCGTACAACTTCTCCTTTCGTAACGTCTTCAATACATCCTGCAAATGATGTTCATGTTCCTTCATACTCTTTGAATAAACAAGTATGTCGTCAATGAACACAATTACCGACTTGTCCAACATAGGTTAACACACTCGGTTCATAAGATCCATGAATGCCGCCGGTGCATTCGTAAGACCAAAAGGCATAACTACAAACTCAAAATTCCCATAACGCGTTCGAAAAGCCGTCTTCCTGATATCTTCCTCGCGGACCCGCATTTGGTGATAGCCGGACCGTAGGTCGATTTTAGAGAAATACGTTGCACCTTGGAATTGGTCAAAAAATCGTCAATCCGAGGCATGGATAGCGATTCTTGATCGTCACTTTATTCAACTCCCTATAATCGATGCACATCCGCATACTACCATCCTTCTTTTTCACAAATAAAACCGGAGCACCCCACGGTGAAGCACTCGGTCGAATGAAACCCTTCTCAAGTAACTCTTGGGTTTGATTTAACAATTCTTGCATTTCTGTTGGTGCTAAACGATAAGGAGTTTTAGCAATGGGAGTAGCTCCCGGAACCAACTCAATGCGAAATTCAACTTGTCTTTTCGCCGGAACACCCGGTAACTCATCCAGAAAAACGTCTTCAAACTCATTTACCACCGGAATTTCACGAATGGGTGGTGGCTCATCACGAGTATCAACAACATGGGCAAGAAAAGCCATGCCACCACTAACAAGGAAACGATGTGCCCGTGCAAAAGTGCATATCAGCACAAGTCTTCTACGCTTATCACCGTGAATAATTAACTCTCCCCCACTTGGGGTCTTCACACGAATAAATTTTTCATGGCATGCAATATCGGCTCTATTATGATCGAGCCAATCCATACCAACAACGATATCGAAATCACCCAAAGTCATCGAGATAAGATCAATCTTAAAGTTTTCGGCACCAAAAACGACATCACAATTTTTATACACATCAACCACTAGCACCGTCTTGCCATCCGCTACTTCGACTTCTACCGGACGACTTAACTTAGCTAAAGGTCTATTAAGTCTAGGCACAAATTTTGGAGATACAAACGACAAATTTTCACCACTATCAAATAGAATCCTTGCCGGATTTGAGTTAATCATGAAAGTACCTGAGACAACTTCCTTAGATTGTTTGGCTTCCACATTGGTCATCAAATAATTGCGACCCCTAGCCGTACCCGCCGCTCTCTCCAACTTCTTCACATGATCATTATTCAACTCGGGACATTCCGGCCTCTTGTGTCCCTCTTTACCACAATTATAACAAGTAAGCTTGGTCGACGTCTTGGTACAATCATGGGCTATGTGCCCTCTTTGATTACAATTATAACACGTGGGTTCGAAACCCCCGGAAGCACCCTTCTTCACACTATTAACGCTTTCGGAGCCTTTCTTGTTCTTTTTATTTGAAAAGTTCGAATAACTCGAACCTTCAAACTTTCTATTTGAAAAAGTAAAATCGCTTTTTCTTGGAACCTCCGGCTCAAAATCCCTCGCCAATTTGTATAAATCTTCAAAAGACTTAGCCATTCCCTGGCTAATCTTACCCTTCAACTCATCACCTAAAGTACGGTAGAAATCTAGCATCAACTTGTGATCATCACCAACATACTCCAGACAAAAAACGAGTCTTTTCCAAGAAGGTAGACTTGAGAGTAACCAATTCCATTGAACCTTGTCGCAAATTGTGCAACTCGTCCGGGATTTTATCAAGATCGGAAGAAGTTCGGTATTCTTGGAAAAATTCCTTTTTAAACTCCTCCCATGTTAAGCACATGCATTGCTCTTCACCATATAATTTGATTTTATCGTCCTACCACAACTTGCCCTCTTCGCGCAACATGCTAGACCCATACCTCGTCTTCTTCTTGGGAGGACACTCCGCGGTACGGAACGCCCCTCGATATCGGAAATCCAACAAGTGCTTTTCAATGGATCCCTCACCCCATTAAACATTGGAGGTTGAGTATCGTTGAAATTTTTGTAGTGGAAGTCCCGCCTTCCACCCCCACCATTTCCTTCACCCCCTTCGCCTCGAGGATATATGTTTCTAGCTTCTAAAGCCTCCTCTATTGCGGCTTTCATTCGTTCATTGATCATTTCAGTCACTTGTCCATCAACCGACTCTTGGAAGACCTTTCGAACATCGTCAAGAAAATACTTCTTTAGCCTTTTAAAGATGGCCTCAACCTTGGTCGTGAGTTCAACGTCCTCACTCGTACTTTCATCATTGGTGTCGTATCCATTTCTCATCTTCATTCTATAAAACGAAGTAAATTAAGCATCGAAATGAAAAGGACTTAACACATATGTATATGCATATACGCCCCACTACCCCATCTTGCTTAACAATTGTCGTACATCGCTTGTTTGACACGATTTGAGACCGTAACAACGGTAGCTAATCATTGTTACGCGAGCACATCGCATTAACTTGCTAGTACAACGTCTGTCTCGCTTGATGATTGCTTAAACAACACAAAACAATCAGTGCAAGGTTAATCCACCTAACATTAGCACATACAATTCCCGTTCTGACCTAAAATCCTACAAGTCCTGCATAAAACGCGTACACACTAAAGTCTAAGTCTAGGCACATATCTCAAGTCACCTAAATCCCTTAGACCATGCTCTAATACCACTTGTAACGACCAGACTTCAATTCACCAAAACGTGTACCAAAAAAAAAAAATTTCTGATGTAGTACAACTGGACGGCGTCCAGATTTATGGACGGCGTCCAGCACTTAAGACCGGGACGGCGTCCAGCATATTTAGACGGCGTCCAGATTGCCTGGAAGCTGCTGTCCCCCGGGTCCAACTCATGTGAGCGGAAATCCCGCTTCACGAAACTTTTAAACGAAAACCTTTCTACAACGTATCACAATATAATAAAATAAGAGGTTTCCATCATCAAGACAAGTTTTACAACATCGGGCCCCATCGACCCGTCTTACGCGTTTCACTCAAAAATACAAGTTTCGACCAATACAAGTTTAATTTCCAAACGACAATAGAGCATGGTGTTTGAGGTTAAACTACCCAAATCTTGGCCGAACTTCAAAAGCTAATAACCTAAAAGCATCCCTTATCAAAGCGAGCGGGAAATCACTAATCCAACCGTATACCTTTGCCCTTGTCCACGCCGGAGCCTAAAAAGGTAAACAACGAGAGGGTAAGCTAAAGCTTAGTGAATGCAACAATTACACATACATATATATAACCCATCTATTTGCAATCACATTCATTAAATACCTCATACGAACTTGTACCTCAAATAGCATGTCATCAAACCCGTAATACTAACAAGTCGTACTTTATCACAAAACCGCATTAGTATACACTCAACTCAATATATATATATATATATATATATATATATATATATATATATATATATATATATATATATATATATATATATAATATGCTAAGAATCAATAATCTCAATATGGTTAACCATAAACGCTATGGTGCGACCGGCTCGTGGTTCACACCATACGCAATTGAGTCATACTCTTTTATAGTGCTACCGGCTTGTGGGTCACACTCGATGCTACCGGCTCATGGTTCACATATTAGTTTATAGTGCTACTGGCTCGTGGTTCACACTCGATGCTACCGGCTCGTGGTTCACATCTTAGTTTATAGTGCTACCGGCTCGTTGTTCACACTCGATGCTACCGGCTCGTGGTTCACATCTTAGTTTATAGTGCTACCGGCTCGTGGTTCACACTCGATACTACCGGCTCGTAGTTCACATCTTATCGCACACATGTTATGGCACTACCGACTCGATGGTTCATGCTGTAACACCCACAAAAAAACACGCCATATACACATACGTATAATTACTCCACTCACCTTAGAGTCTTCTGCGAAAGATAACCGAACTTGCAACTTCAATGTAACGTACCTATTACATTTAGCACATAATCAATCATAACTCAAGTTGGTCAACCAACTTACTCCCCATTCTAGTGCCATTTTGACCCAAGGAGAAATTCCGACCCATTTGCGCCCTTAACCCTAATATTTGGGTCAACACCAACAAATCCCTAACACTAGCCAAATATGGTCTTAAACACTTTATAATCACAAGTTTAGTGTGTTCTCGTACACATTTAACAACCTAGGTCGCCCAAGACCCATTTGACCCATTTCGAGGTCAACACGCCCATTTGGGTCACCCACAACCCAAATGACACCCACTAACATTAACTATAAATGTGCTAGCGATTTATTAATCCTTTAAGACTCATTTACACGGTTTAACTTTTCAAAACCCTAGGTTAGTCATCTTTTGGGTCTTCATGACCCAAACTTACCCAAAACCCCAAATCACTAACAAGTGAGTTTTAAGTGCAACACTAACCCAAACCCTAACCCTTGACATGATTTAAGTAAAGAAATAGGTTTTATAACTTACCAACACAATCACCACGTAGCTATCGACTAGATGAACAACTTTAGAACTCGCACTAAGACCCGATTCAATCTCTTTCTTCCTTTAATGGAGCTCTCTCACTCTAGAACCTTCTCTCTCTCTAGGATTTAATGGAAGATGATAAAGTAGATGGAAAAGGAGTAATGAGGCTCACCAAAACTGATCTAGGGCCTTAAAGTAGTCCACAAAGTGAAATTACCAAACTACCCCTTTTTAAATAACAAAATACCAAAGCAGGCTCGTCAGGCCATCTGGACGGCGTCCAGATTTCTGGACGACGTCCAGCCCTTCAAAGTGGGATGGCATCCAGCCCTTTTGGACGGCGTCCAACATAACTGATAAAAACTGGATCTTACAAACACATTATGTAAGTAACTAGATGGGGGTGAATAGTTACTTAATACGTTTTTTTTTAACATTTCTTTGAATGATCACCAAATTTGATTAACTATGATTAACCAATTCAACTCAAACTTGATGTGTGTGGTGTATATGTTCAAAATGATAAGTAAAGTAATGTAAAGAACATAGACACAAGGATTTATAGTGGTTCGGGTGGATGTTAACTAATCCACCTTAATCCACTCCCCGATTACACTAATCGGGATTTCTTGCTTCACTAAGCACTTTTCTCAAAACCCAGTGCAGATTTGAATTACAAGTTGGTACAGCCACAATGACACGGCCAAAACGGACGGTTTTATTTATGCGGTGTCGTCAGGTCGCACAACGTCAGAATCAGCTGATCAGGGTAGCAATCAATAGTTTTAAATTTATATTTAGCGGGGCCTAAATCATACTACTCCTTATTATGAGTAAGGGAAGTATGACCAAGGTTCGTATTTTTAAGATATCAGTAGAATCGAACCTATAGTTAAAGCCTAAGATAATTCTAAGGTGAAGGAATAGTGGTTTGTTACCTAATTTTGGGTTTTCTAGTTTATAAGACAAGTAAAGTAAATGCAATAAAGTTTGTAATTCAGATAAGGTTAAAACAAGCGCATACTATGATTTTTCCAGTTACTTTGCCGAGATTATGGAATGCTGGCTCATGAATAGGTATTGACCTTGTATTCATTACACTGGTCCTAAACGACACTGTCGTAAGACATGTCACTAGGTAATGCGATAAACTTGAAGATTCTGAATAGACAGCAACATTCCTTACCCCCGTCGCCCGTGCAGTCTGACTACAGGCATATACATTCAGAAGGCTCATCCAATTGAGCCGGTTGAGTGACGTATTAACATTCCACAAAGGTCTAAACTTTCTTAAGCATAATAGAATACAGGGTTTTTCATATCCGAGAGACGTGATGTGCTTCGATGCTTTCTTTAATGATTGGGTTTAAAAGGCAGTTATTCCCTTAAAAAGAGTTCAACCATAAAGAACACCATGGCCAAGTCAGTTTTGACTTCAATGAACACGTTTGATTATCCTAAAGGTCCAATCCTTTATGTGTTTAAACAAATAGTTCCTTAATTAACCAAGAATCCCTCAAGCAGGGTGCAATGCTTAAGACCGCTTTATGGTGAAGTGTACTAATCAGCACTGGCCGGGTTCCATGGCCTTACTTAGCAAAGGTACAGCTTACAACAACCGTTGTGCTTCAGCATGAACGTACGAAGTTTATATGCTTGGTGACTACACTAGCATGGTCTAGGACCGACAATGTACTAGGGGTCTAGTTAGATGTTTCACTACGAAAGTGTCCTCAGTTGGAATCCAAGGATCGGTGGACTTACTACAACCGATATGCCTCAGTCAAACTTACGTTGTAACCGATAGATTTCTCTTACCAATGGGTGGCCCAGATAGTGTAATCGAAAAGCATCTCGACAACATACGCAAGCCATAATATTATTTCGGCATTATAACTAACTACATCATAGCATTCACTAAAGAAAACTACTCGCAAATCATGACAACAATATGACAAAGCATAATAATGGAAAACATTATATAAAGACAAAGGATAGAAGTACCAGTAGATTAAACGAGTCCCGAACACAAAAGTGACAACTTCAAACTCCAGACCGCTCCTAATACAATCTTCAGCATTCTTCTCCGGGTACTAGGTTTCCCGCACGGAGTCGATGACCTTGAAAGTATGACTAATATTGTAGAAAGAGAGAAAAAGAAGTGAATTGAAGTGTGTGTAAAAATGGATGACAGCGACCCTGTGTAAAAATGGATGACAGAGACCCTGTAAATAGAAGTGAAATTGGCCTGCAAACGGCTGTCAGGCCATTTGGCAGGCCGTTTGGTAGGCCATTTGCCTGGTGGCCCGTTTCTTGTGCCCGTTTGCCTTGGCTGTGTGGCAAGCTGTTTTCTTTAGTGGCAGGCCATTTGGCAAGCTGTTTAGCCTGCCCTGGTTTGCTAAATTCACTGAATTGTAACTTGATTTCTTGTCTTTCACCGTTTTCGCTCTAAAATCTTCGTTTAGCTCCGATTCTCTTGATTCTTTTTGTATCGTCTTCGTAATTACTTGTTCTTCAATTTTAACTGACGAAACGGGTATTTTGGCGATAAAGTTTGGAACTTTATTGTTTTTAGGTCTTAATACCGGGGTGAAAACGTGACTTTTTAGCCGATATCAAATATCCCACAGTTAGACTTTGCTTGTCCCCAAGCAAACTTCTCATTTTTACCGTAAGAAATCTTTTCAGAGTTTCTTTTCTAATAGCCTAAAGGGTTTGCTTTTTATTATAAGAGTGAAAGGTAAGGTAAGTTATCTATGTTGGGGTTGAAACTATCTCTGCAAGCATGCGAGGAGGTTACATGACTTAGGCTAGCTTTCACGGGTCACTCAAATCACACAATTGTTTAGGGTTCCCTATAGATCTAAGAAATTAATTCACTCATAGCCAGTCATGTTGTACCCATCGTCATAGGCTTGATAAAGACTCAAATCCCTGCTGCTAATGTGGAAACGGTAGTAACCATAGCTTCTACATCATTTGTCAATGATGGAAAGGCATTTTGGAGTGGTGGTGAAGTTGTTTCAAGAGGTGAGAAAAAGGGTAATACAGTTTTTTTAAAGATTTATATTCAGAATTTCGGAAAATTTAAGATAGGTAGGAGTGCTGATATTTTTGAGAAACACTTTCGAACTTTTCTCCTTTGGACTTGATTAAGCATTTGTGGTCAAGTTTTTCTTCGGCGTTTCTCTTTATAAGTTCTGCTCCCATTTTTTTAAGACAGAGATTTTATCTCGAGAAACATTTTGCCGGTAAACTTTTTCAAGACCTTTGCCATGATACTTGAGAGGTTTATAACATCAGATTTTCGGAAGGAATTTTATTTTCTGGATTTTTCGAGAGTAAAGATGATGTAGAGGAGTTGGTGAGATAGAAGTAGTGGAGGTGTGAAAGGCTTATTTTGACAAATGGCTAGCTCTTCTGATTATAACCAAATCACATTTCGTTGCTTGGAAATGTAGATCTAAAGCAAGTTCTGATTCTGAGCACAAACATCGGTACTCTCAACGGAAAATAGCGAAGCATTAAAGATGAATGCTGGTCTTATTTGGGTGCCTCACCATAATCCATTTAGGTCGATAATGCCTAGTCATCCAATGCTCTATTAGAGATTTGGTTCGTTCCAACAAGATTTCCACCCTACTTAAGCCTTAATTTTATTCACAAACGCTTCAGGTTTTCGAGAATACTTTTTCCAAAAGGCTTTCTCTTGTTAAAAAATTTTGAAATTTGGCTTAAGAACTTGGAATCTTTGTAATGGGTTATTTTAATATGGTATAAAATGATTATACCAACATCCCACACTTAGACGAACATTGTCCTCAATGTTTCTAGTGTATCCCACACTTAGCAGTTTTAGTTAGAGACTTGGGAATATTTTTCTAGTGTTTATTTGGGTTGGAATCTCACACGTAGTGATAAGCTAGGATGTGGCATAATTTAAAATATGAGCTAGTAACGGGAGGAAAGGAGTACCCCTAGCTGATGAAGATAGGTTGTTTCAGCAATTTTGGAAGTTACGTCCTTTATTGATCGGCTCATTTGTCATCCTTTATTCTTATATTCTACTTTATTGCACAGGTTGCCTCCCAATAAGCGCTTTTGTTTAAGGTCATTGGCTCGACTATAGTGATGCCTAAAATGCAGACATTCCCCTCAGGTAGTTGTGATCTTTGTCTTCTCGAGGGAATGTGAGTCTAGGTGGATAAATCCTGATAAAGTGTCAGACCAAAAGTGGTAGAAGATCTGGTACTTCTCTTGAAGATCTTCTTAAAGATAGGTAGTGTGCAGTTTCGGCTCGTGAAAAATCTTGAAGTCCGATGAGAATATGATCCACGGCTCTGCTGGTTGACTCATGAATGTCAATCATTTAGGAAGTGCTGGTGGTGATTATCTCTCTGATAGGATGTTCATTTTGGAGGTCTTCAAATGTCAGAAATTGTATCTTCAGTATCTCAAAATCTTCAAAACTGTGATCTCCACAGTAAGAGTCTATAGCTTTGCACAGATTGGTCAAAAGGCGAAGCCGAAAAGAAGTGAAAAGCAGTCCTGACCCAATCATTAATGTCACCGTCTTTGAGTATATCTCCCGACATCCAACTTTAAATATGAAACTTGGATATGTGGATTCGTAGAAGATACATGTTATCTGCTTCGTAATGTAAGTGGCGATGTTGACTCGGTCCGGTTCAAGATGAGAAAATGGATTGTTGCTTCTTACTTCTTCTGTGACTGCGTCTCGTAACTCTTTGATAATCAGATCAGCGTGGTGATCAATTGTTACGTAAATCACTAGCTTGTTTGGTGTGCTTTCGAAATTATCTCTTTCCAAGAGAGCGAAGAAGCTGTGAATATCTTTGATCATACGCAAATCAGAGTGATAGGTCGGGCGTCCGGTAGAAAGATCCATATGCTTCCGGATGAGTCAGTAGTGCTAGTTGGTTTATTGAGAAAGGAAGTGTAGATCCGGCTAAGGCGTTTTAAACCTTAGAGTAAATGATCTTCTGATCTTGATAAAATCTTGTCTCAAGAATAGTACGAACTACTGAATTGTGCTCTCATTGCCTTTCTTCATGGTAGATATGATCGTGAAGAGTGTTGATAAAGTCTTGAATGCGCCTTTCTAGGAATTCAACATTATTGTCTTCTCTCTATAGATAGAGGTTGTATTCTTCTCGGATAGCCATGATCTGTTCTGTTAAGCGTAGCGCGAAATCAATTGTTGATTTATGGATGGCGTCGAGAATATCTTCAAATTCATTGGTGTCATTGATGAAAGTTATCATGTTGGCATGAGTAGAAATGACCGGAATCCGATCTAAAGAAGAGTCTGGCTCCTCTTGATCTGGTTCAGGTGGAGAATATGAGTCATCCAGAATGTCTTCATGTTACTCTTCCTCGTCATCATTAGTATAGTTTTCTTCTGTGGATTCTTCTGATGAATGAGCTTCTTCAGTATTCTGGTTCTTTACTTCGACACTTGTAGGGTCAAATTTATATATCTTTAACCTCAACCTTATCAGTTTTCTTCTTAAAACGAATGATTAAACTGTGATCTTTCGTCTCGAGCCTCATTTATTCTTCGTGATGTTCTAAGCTGAGAGAGGGTATTATCACAGTTTCTTTTACGTCTCCCATTTCCTCTTCCTCCTCAGATTCTTCTTCTTCCTCTATTTCTTCGCTGGGATCATCTTCTTTCGTTTTTGGGTCGTCAGCAGACTGTGATTCGACACCTATTTCGATATCATTAACTTGTGGTGGAGACTCATCATTGGAAGTGGGCCGTCTGGTGGAAATAGAAAACATATCTGCCTGTCCAGAAAGATCGGTAGGTCGGTCAATTATAAAGGTAACACTCTCCCCATGTGATCGCACGATCAATGTTTGATTGTACACATCAATGACAGTCCTAGCCGTTGTAGTGACCCGAACTTTTCCATGTTTATATATATATTAAACGAAATTGTTATTTACATGATTAAGTGTTTCCAACATGTTAAGCAATCAAACTTGTTAAGACTTGATTAATTGAAATAAGTTTCATATAGACAATTGACCACCCAAGTTGACCGGTGATTCACGAGCGTTAAAACTTGTAAAAACTATACGATGACATATATATGGTTATATATATAGTTAACATGATTTTATTATAAGTATGCATCTCATTAGGTATTTTAACAATGAGTTGCATACATAAAAATGAGACTATTAATTTAAGAAACTCGAAAACGATATATATACCGATTATCGTTATAACAACGTCTTACTAGGTACATATGAATCATATTAAGATATTGATACACTTGGTTAATTATGTTAAATGATAAGTAAATATATTATTAAGTGTATTAACAATGAAATACATATGTAAAAATAAGACTACTAACTTAATGATTTCGAAACGAGACATATATGTAACGATTATCGTTGTAACGACATTTAACTGTATATATATCATACTAAGATATATTATATATCATAATATCATGATAATATAACAATTTAACATCTCATTTGTTATCATAAACAATGGGTTAACAACATTCAACAAGATCGTTAACCTAAAGGTTTCAAAACAACATTTACATGTAACGACTAACGATGACTTAACGACTCAGTTAAAATGTATATACATGTAGTGTTTTAATATGTATTCATACACTTTTGAAAGACTTCAAGACACTTATCAAAATACTTCTACTTAACAAAAATGCTTACAATTACATCCTCGTTCAGTTTCATCAACAATTCTACTCGTATGCACCCGTATTCGTACTCGTACAATACACAGCTTTTAGATGTATGTACTATTGGTATATACACTCCAATGATCAGCTCTTAGCAGCCCATGTGAGTCACCTAACACATGTGGGAACCATCATTTGGCAACTAGCATGAAATATCTCATAAAATTACAAAAATATGAGTAATCATTCATGACTTATTTACATGAAAACAAAATTACATATCCTTTATATCTAATCCATACACCAACGACCAAAAACACCTACAAACACTTTAATTCTTCAATTTTCTTCATCTAATTGATCTCTCTCAAGTTCTATCTTCAAGTTCTAAGTGTTCTTCATAAATTCCAAAAGTTCTCTTTCTAATACTTCAAGTTTACTTCCAAGTTTTCTAAATCCATTCCAAGTAATCATCCAAGATCAAGAAACCTTTGTTACTTACAGTAGGTTATCTTTCTAATACAAGGTAATAATCATATTCAAACTTTAATTCAATTTCTGTAACTATAACAATCTTATTTCGAGTGGAAATCTTACTTGAAATTGTTTTCGTGTCATGATTCTGCTTCAAGAACTTTCAAGCCATCCAAGGATCATTTGAAGCTAGATCTATTTTTATCATTTCCAGTAGGTTTATCCAAGGAACTTGAGGTAGTAATGATGTTCATAACATCATTCGATTCATACATATAAAGATATCTTATTCGAAGGTTTAAACTTGTAATCACTAGAACATAGTTTAGTTAATTCTAAACTTGTTCTCAAACAAAAGTTAATCCTTCTAACTTGACTTTTAAAATCAACTAAACACATGTTCTATATCTATATGATATGCTAACTTAATGATTTAAAACCTGGAAACACGAAAAACACCGTAAAACCGGATTTACGCCGTCGTAGTAACACCGCGGGCTGTTTTGGGTTAGTTAATTAAAAACTATGATAAACTTTGATTTAAAAGTTATTATTCTGGGAAAATGATTTTTATTATGAACATGAAACTATATCCAAAAATTATGGTTAAACACAAAGTGGAAGTATGTTTTCTAAAATGGTCATCTAGACGTCGTTCTTTCGACTGAAATGACTACCTTTACAAAAATGACTTGTAACTTATTTTTCCGACTATAAACCTATACTTTTTTGTTTAGATTCATAAAATAGAGTTCAATATGAAACCATAACAATTTGATTCACTCAAAAAGGATTTAAAATGAAGAAGTTATGGGTAAAACAAGATTGGATAATTTTTCTCATTTTAGCTACGTGAAAATTGGTAACAAATCTATTTCAACCATAACTTAATCAACTTGTATTGTATATTATGTAATCTTGAGATACCATAGACACGTATACAATTTTTCGACCTATCATGTCGACATATCTATATATATTTCGGAACAACCATAGACACTCTATATGTGAATGTTGGAGTTAGCTATACAGGGTTGAGGTTGATTCCAAAATATATATAGTTTGAGTTGTGATCAATACTGAGATACGTATACACTGGGTCGTGGATTGATTCAAGATAATATTTATCGATTTATTTCTGTACATCTAACTGTGGACAACTAGTTGTAGGTTACTAACGAGGACAGCTGACTTAATAAACTTAAAACATCAAAATATATTAAAAGTGTTGTAAATATATTATGAACATACTTTGATATATATGTATATATTGTTATAGGTTCGTGAATCAACCAGTGGCCAAGTCTTATTTCACGACGAAGTAAAAATCTGTGAAAGTGAGTTATAGTCCCACTTTTAAAATCTAATATTTTTGGGATGAGAATACATGCAGGTTTTATAAATGATTTACAAAATAGACACAAGTACGTGAAACTACATTCTATGGTTGAATTATCGAAATCGAATATGCCCCTTTTTATTAAGTCTGGTAATCTAAGAATTAGGGAACAGACACCCTAATTGACGCGAATCCTAAAGATAGATCTATTGGGCCTAACAAACCCCATCCAAAGTACCGGATGCTTTCGTACTTCGAAATTTATATCATATCCGAAGGGTGTCCCGGAATGATGGGGATATTCTTATATATGCATCTTGTTAATGTCGGTTACCAGGTGTTCACCATATGAATGATTTTTATCTCTATGTATGGGATGTGTATTGAAATATGAAATCTTGTGGTCTATTGTTACGATTTGATATATATAGGTTAAACCTGTAACTCACCAACATTTTTGTTGACGTTTAAAGCATGTTTATTCTCAGGTGAACACTAAGAGCTTCCGCTGTTGCATACTAAAATAAGGACAAGATTTGGAGTCCATGTTTGTATGATATTGTGTAAAAACTGCATTCAAGAAACTGATTTCGATGTAACATATTTGTATTGTAAACCATTATGTAATGGTCGTGTGTAAACAGGATATTTTAGATTATCATTATTTGATAATCTACGTAAAGCTTTTTAAACCTTTATTTATGAAATAAAGGTTATGGTTTGTTTTAAAAATGAATGCAGTATTTGAAAAACGTCTCATATAGAGGTCAAAACCTCGCAACGAAATCAATTAATATGGAACGTTTTTAATCAATAAGAACGGGACATTTCAGTTGGTATCCGAGCGTTGGTCTTAGAGAACCAGAAATTTGCTAGGATGCATTAGTGAGTCTGGACTTCGACCGTGTTTTCTTTAAAAATGATTGCTTAACATTTTTGTTGGAAACTATATATTATTAACATGTATATATTATGTGATATATAAATCTCTTAACATGTTTGATATTGTGTGATAGATGTCTACCTCTAGCACAAATCCCATTGACTCACCTAATAATAACGAAGAGTCGAATATATATTGGACTGATTCACAAGTTCCCGAAGAAGAACCGGAAGAAGAATCAGAACCGGAAGAAGAATCAGAATCGGAAGAGGAGGAACTGGAGGAGGAAATAGAACCGGTGGGGGAAATAGTAAAACGGTTAAGTAAAAGAAAATCCTCAACCAACCGACCAAGGTTAATTATGGTCAATGGTGTTTCCGCCAAGGAAGCAAAATATTGGGAGGATTACCAATTCTCCAATGAATCGGATTCCGACGAGAATTCTGATGATGTTATAGAAATTACCCCAACTGAATTTAAAAAGGCAAAAGAAAATAATAAGGGAAAGGGCATAAAAATAGAGAAATCTAATTCCAACCCCGATGAACTTTATATGTATCGTCAACCCCCGAAGCCCTTAAGTTGTAACAATGACCCGGGAACCTCTAAACCACCAGGTTTTTCTAAACCGTTGTGGAAAACGACAGCTCGTATTAGGGGAACATCATATATCCCTAGAAACTTGGCAAAACGAACCAAAAATGAAGAAGAAGAAACGAGCGAGTCGGAATAAGATAGTTGCATTCGTGTGGTGTAATATATGTAATATAGTGTGCTTATGCTTTATGATATATGTAAAAATTGCTTGTATTAATAAGTATTTTTTTTTATGAATCTAACTCTTGTCTATTTTACAGTATAAAAACACAAAATGGATAGACAACCCAATATTTTAAGAGACCTACCCGGAGACATGATTGATGAAATCTTGTCTAGAGTCGGTCAGAATTCTTCGGCACAACTATTTACGGCAAAATCAGTTTGTAAGACATTCGAAGAACGTTCCAAGAATGTCTTGGTTTATAAGAGACTTTCGTTTGAAAGATGGGGGATATCACATTGGGAAACCCATAAGTTACGATGTGTTTACTTTGACGCATATATTGCGGGGAACCCAAATGCTATTTTACGCAACGGGTTAAGAAATTATTTTGACTCAATGTATTCGAATATAGGACTTCATGATTTAGAAAAAGCGGCTAACATGCAACATAAAGAAGCATGCTATGCTTACGGGTTAGTAATGTTCGCTTCTCACCAAAGTGAGAAAAAGAACATCGGGCTACAACTATTAAACAAAACGTTCCCACAAGTGACGGAGTCGATAATTGGGGTAAGAAATGAGGTTTTTAGGTTATTACGAGACTGTTGGTCATTACGTAACCCTCGTGCCTTTGACGACGTTACAACACGCTGTCTTATCAACGGCCATAACGGTTATGTTCCACAAGACCAAGGATGGGAAGTAGTCCTAGTAAAACCAGAATGCATGACTTGTTTCTGGACGTATGAATTACGTGTCTTTATTGCCTTTGCTGAACGACTTGTGTACTAGCTAGAATTATCTTCACAACTATCTTGTATCAAAGTTATTGTGTGCTATATTTCATGCTTTATGTAAAATAAGCGGTATTGTAAGTTTGTAAAATATTGTATAAAAGTTTGAACGCGAAATATTATTATAATCAGTTTTTCATATAGAATTGTAGTAGTTGAATTGTATATTAGCTACTAAGTATGAACTTAACGGGTAGGTACTACCCGAATTTAAACTTATAAAACGCTAATATGAAGAAAAAGCTTTTATAAATGAGTTCATATTATGCTACGAAATACTATTAACTACTCTTAATATTCTGTATGATTAACTTGTTCCATTTGACTATTTTGAAGGAAATGGCACCGATTACTCGACACACCGTGAATATGAATGAAGAGGAATTCCGTACTTTTCTAACTTCAAACATAGCCGCAGTACAGGCTGCGCTACATACCAATAATAACCTTGGATCTAGCAGTACAGGAAATCGTGTAGGATGCACCTACAAAGAATTCACTGCCTGCAAACCATTGGAATTTAATGGAACCGAAGGACCGATCGGATTGAAACGGTGGACCGAGAAGGTCGAATCGGTGTTTGCCATAAGTAAGTGTACTAAAGAGGACAGAGTGAAGTACGCTACGCATACCTTCACAGGTTCTGCGTTAACATGGTGGAATACCTATCTAGAGCAAGTGGGACAAGATGATGCGTACGCACTATCGTGGTCAGCATTCAAGCACTTGATGAACGAGAAGTACCGTCCCAGAACCGAGGTCAATAAGCTCAAGACAGAACTTAGAGGGTTACGAACCCAAGGATTTGATATTACCACGTACGAAAGACGATTCACAGAATTGTGCCTATTGTGTCCGGGAGCGTTCGAAGATGAGGAAGAGAAGATCGACGCATTTGTGAAAGGATTACCGAAAAGAATCCAAGAAGATATAAGTTCACACGAGCCCGCCTCCATACAACAGGCATGTAGAATGGCTCACAAACTAGTGAACCAGATTGAGGAAAGAATTAAAGAACAGACGGCTGAAGAGGCCAATGTGAAGCAAGTCAAAAGAAAGTGGGAGGAAAACGGTGATAAGAATCACCAATACAACAACAACAGCAATTACAATAATAATCGCAACAATTATCCCAACAATCGTAACATCAATCGCAACTACAACAAACGGCCAAACAATAACAACAACAACAACAACAACAACAACAACAACAACAACAACAACAACAGCAACAGCAACTACAACAATTATCCCAACAACAATAACAACCGCAACAACAACAACAATTAGAAGCAGCTATGCCAAAGGTGTGAAAAGTATCACTCGGGGTTCTGAACCAAATTTTGCAACAAGTGTAAAAGAAATGGTCATAGCGCAGCGAAGTGTGAGGTCTACGGACCAGGAGTTAACAGAACGAAAGGAACAAATGGTGTCAGAACGAGTAATGGAGGAGCAAGTAGTGTCGGAGCAAGTTATGCCAATGTAGTTTGTTATAAATGTGGAAAACCGGGCCACATTATTAGAAATTGCCCGAACCAGGAGAACACGAATGGACAAGGCCGCGGAAGAGTTTTCAATATTAATGCGGCAGAGGCACAGGAAGACCCGAAGCTTGTTACGGGTACGTTTCTTATTGACGATAAATATGCTTACGTTTTATTTGATTCGGGTGCGGATAGAAGCTATATGAGTAGAGATTTTTGTGCTAAATTAAGTTGTCCATTGACGCCGTTGGATAGTAAATTTTTACTCGAATTAGCAAACGGTAAATTAATTTTAGCAGATAATATATGCCGGAATCGAGAAATTAAACTGGGTAGCGAAATATTTAAGATTGATTTGATACTAGTAGAGTTAGGGAGTTTTGATGTAATAGTTGACATGGACTGGCTGAAGAAGGTGAAAGCAGAGATCGTATGTTATAAAAATTCAATTCGCATTGTACGAGAAGAAGGAGAACCCTTAATGGTGTACGGAGAAAAGGGCAACATGAAGCTACATCTTATTAGTAATTTGAAGGCACAAAAACTAATAAGAAAAGGTTGCTATGCTGTTCTAGCACACGTCGAGAAAGTACAAACTAAAGAAAAGAGCATCAATGATGTTCCCGTCGCAAAAGAATTTCCCGATGTATTTCCGAAAGAAATACCGGGACTACCTCCACATCGATCTGTTGAATTTCAAATAGATCTTATACCAGGAGCTGCACCAATAGCTAGTGCTCCTTATAGACTCGCACCCAGCGAGATGAAAGAACTGCAAAGCCAGCTGCAAGAACTATTAGAACGTGGTTTCATTCGACCAAGCACATCACCATGGGGAGCTCCTGTTTTATTTGTCAAGAAGAAGGATGGTACATTTAGGTTGTGTATTGACTACAGAGAGTTGAACAAACTTATCATCAAAAACCGTTATCCACTGCCGAGAATTGACGACTTATTTGATCAACTACAAGGCTCGTCGGTTTATTCGAAGATCAATTTACATTCTGGATATCATCAAATGCGAGTAAAGGAGGATGATATTCTAAAAACTGCTTTTAGGACGCGTTATGGTCATTACGAGTTTATGGTTATGCCGTTTGGATTGACTAACGCACCAGCTGTGTTCATGGACCTTATGAACCGAGTGTGTGGGCTATATATAGACAAGTTTGTCATTGTTTTCATCGATGACATACTTATTTACTCAAAGAATGATCAAGAGCACGAAGAACATTTGAGAAAAGTGCTAGAAGTATTGAGGAAAGAAAAACTGTACGCTAAGTTTTCAAAGTGTGCATTTTGGTTGGAAGAAGTTCAATTCCTCGGTCACATAGTGAACAAAGAAAGTATCCAGGTGGACCCGGCAAAGATCAAAACCGTTGAAAAGTGGGAAACCCCAAAAACTCCGAAGCATATACGTCAATTTTTAGGATTGGCTGGTTACTACAGAAGATTCATCCAAGATTTCTCCAAAATAGCAAAACCCTTGACTGCATTAACGTATAAAGGGAAGAAATTTGAATGGAAGGATGAACAAGAGAAGGCATTTCAATTATTGAAGAAAAAGCTAACTACGGCACCTATATTGTCATTGCCTGAAGGGAATGATGATTTTGTGATTTATTGTGACGCATCAAAGCAAGGTCTCGGTTGTGTATTAATGCAACGGATGAAGGTGATTGCTTATGCGTCTAGACAATTGAAGATTCACGAGCAAAATTATATGACACATGATTTGGAATTAGGCGCGGTTGTTTTTGCATTAAAGACTTGGAGGCACTACTTATATGGGGTCAAAAGTATTATATATACCGACCACAAAAGTCTTCAACACATATTTAATCAGAAACAACTGAATATGAGGCAGCGTAGGTGGATTGAATTGTTGAATGATTACGAATTTGAGATTCGTTACCACCCGGGGAAGGCAAATGTGGTAGCCGACGCCTTGAGCAGAAAGGACAGAGAACCCATTCGAGTAAAATCTATGAATATAATGATTCACACTAACCTTACTACTCAAATAAAGGAGGCGCAACAAGGAGTTTTAAAAGAGGGAAATTTAAAGGATGAAATACCCAAAGGATCAGAGAAGCATCTTAATATTTGGGAAGACGGAACCCGGTATAGGGCTGAAAGAATTTGGGTACCAAAATTTGGAGATATGAGAGAAATGGTACTTAGAGAAGCTCATAAAACCAGATACTCAATACATCCTGGAACGGGGAAGATGTACAAGGATCTTAAGAAACATTTTTGGTGGCCAGGTATGAAAGCCGATATTGCTAAATATGTAGGAGAATGTTTGACGTGTTCTAAGGTCAAAGCTGAACATCAGAAACCATCAGGTCTACTACAACAACCTGAAATCCCGGAATGGAAATGGGAAAACATTACCATGGATTTCATTACTAAATTGCCAAGGACTGCAAGTGGTTATGATACTATTTGGGTAATAGTTGATCGTCTCACCAAGTCAGCACACTTCCTACCAATAAGAGAAGATGACAAGATGGAGAAGTTAGCACGACTGTATTTGAAGGAAGTCATCTCCAGACATGGAATACCAATCTCTATTATCTCTGATAGGGATGGCAGATTTATTTCAAGATTCTGGCAGACATTACAGTAAGCATTGGGAACTCGTCTAGACATGAGTATTGCCTATCATCTACAAACTGATGGACAGAGCAAAAGGACGATACAAATGCTTGAAGACATGCTACGAGCTTGTGTTATTGATTTCGGAAACAGTTGGGATCGACATCTACCGTTAGCAGAATTTTCCTACAACAACAGCTACCATTCAAGCATTGAGATGGCGCCGTTTGAAGCACTTTATGGTAGAAAGTGCATGTCTCCGATTTGTTGGAGTGAAATGGGGGATAGACATATTACGAGTCCGGAGATAATACAAGAAACTACCGAGAAAATCATCCAAATTTAACAAAGATTGAAAACCGCCCAGAGTCGACAAAAGAGCTACGCGAACAGTAAAAGAAAAGATATAGAGTTTGAAATTGGAGAAATGGTCATGCTTAAGGTTTCACCTTGGAAAGGCGTTGTTCGATTTGGTAAACGGGGGAAACTAAATCCAAGGTACATTGGACCATTCAAGATTATAGATCGTGTCGGACCAGTAGCTTACCAACTGGAGCTACCTCAACAACTCGCGGCTGTACATAACACTTTCCACATCTCAAATTTGAAGAAATGTTTTGCTAAAGAAGATCTCACTATTCCGTTGGATGAAATCCAAATCAATGAAAAACTTCAATTCATTGAAGAACCCGTCGAAATAATGGATTGTGAGGTTAAGAGACTTAAACAAAACAAGATACCGATTGTTAAGGTTCGATGGAATGCTCGTAGAGGACCCGAGTTCACCTGGGAGCGTGAAGATCAGATGAAGAAGAAATACTCGCATTTATTTCCAGAAGATACGTCAACACCTCCAACTGCTTAAAATTTCGGAACGAAATTTATTTAACGGGTAGGTACTGTAGTGACCCGAACTTTTCCATGTTTATATATATATTAAATGAAATTGTTATTTACATGATTAAGTGTTTCCAACATGTTAAGCAATCAAACTTGTTAAGACTTGATTAATTAAAATAGGTTACATATAGACAATTGACCACCCAAGTTGACCGGTGATTCACGAACGTTAAAACTTGTAAAAACTATACGATGACATATATATGGTTATATATATAGTTAACATGATTTTATTATAAGTATGTATCTCATTAGGTATTTTAACAATGAGTTATATACATAAAAATGAGACTATTAATTTAAGAAACTCGAAAACGATATATATAACGATTATCATTATAACAACGTCTTACTAGGTACATATGAATAATATTAAGATATTTATACACTTGGTTAATTATGTTAAATGATAAGTAAATATATTATTAAGTGTATTAACAATGAAATACATATGTAAAAATAAGACTACTAACTTAATGATTTCGAAATGAGACATATATGTAACGATTATCGTTGTAACGACATTTAACTGTATATATATCATACTAAGATATATTATATATCATAATATCATGATAATATAACAATTTAACATCTCATTTGTTATAATAAACAATGGGTTAACAACATTCAACAAGATCGTTAACCTAAAGGTTTCAAAACAACATTTACATGTAACGACTAACGATGACTTAACGACTCAGTTAAAATGTATATACATGTAGTGTTTTAATATGTATTCATACACTTTTGAAAGACTTCAAGACACTTATCAAAATACTTCTACTTAACAAAAATGCTTACAATTACATCCTCGTTCAGTTTCATCAACAATTCTACTCGTATGCACCCGTATTCGTACTCGTACGATACACAGCTTTTAGATGTATGTTCTATTGGTATATATACTCCAATGATCAGCTCTTAGCAGCCCATGTGAGTCACCTAACACATGTGGGAACCATAATTTGGCAACTAGCATGAAATATCTACATGAAAACAAAATTACATATCCTTTATATCTAATCCATACACCAACGACTAAAAACACCTACAAACACTTTAATTCTTCAATTTTCTTCATCTAATTGATCTCTCTCAAGTTCTATCTTCAAGTTCTAAGTGTTCTTCATAAATTCCAAAAGTTCTAGTTTCATAAAATCAAGAATACTTCCAAGATTGCAAGTTTACTTCCAAGTTTTCTAAATCCATTCCAAGTAATCATCCAAGATCAAGAAACCTTTGTTACTTACAGTAGGTTATCTTTATAATACAAGGTAATAATCATATTCAAACTTTAATTCAATTTCTATGACTATAACAATCTTATTTCGAGTGGAAATCTTACTTGAAATTGTTTTCGTGTCATGATTCTGCTTCAAGAACTTTCAAGCCATACAAGGATCTTCTGAAGCTAGATCTATTTTTATCATTTCTAGTAGGTTTATCCAAGGAACTTGAGGTAGTAATAATGTTCATAACATCATTCGATTCATACATATAAAGCTATCTTATTCGAAGGCTTAAACTTGTAATCACTAGAACATAGTTTAGTTAATTCTAAACTTGTTCGCAAATAAAAGTTAATCCTTCTAAATTGAATTTTAAAATCAACTAAACACATGTTCTATATCTATATGATATGCTAACTTAATGATTTAAAACCTGGAAACACGAAAAACACCGTAAAACCGGATTTACGCCGTCGTAGTAACACCTCGGGCTGTTTTGAGTTAGTTAATTAAAAACTATGATAAACTTTGATTTAAAAGTTTTTATTCTGGGAAAATGATTTTTATTATGAACATGAAACTATATCCAAAAATTATGGTTAAACTCAAAGTGGAAGTATGTTTTCTAAAATGGTCATCTAGACGTCGTTCTTTTGACTGAAATGACTACCTTTACAAAAACAACTTGTAACTTATTTTTCCGACTATAAACCTATACTTTTTCTGTTTAGAATCATAAAATAGAGTTCAATATGAAACCATAGCAATTTGATTCACTCAAAAAGGATTTAAAATGAAGAAGTTATGGGTAAAACAAGATTGGATAATTTTTCTCATTTTAGCTACGTGAAAATTGGTAACAAATCTATTCCAACCATAACTTAATCAACTTGTATTGTATATTATGTAATCTTTAGATACCATAGATACGTATACAATGTTTCGACCTATCATATTGACACATCTATATATATTTCGGAACAACCATAGACACTCTATATGTGAATTTTGGAGTTAGCTATACAGGGTTGAGGTTGATTCCAAAATATATATAGTTTGAGTTGTGATCAATACTGAGATACGTATACACTGGGTCGTGGATTGATTCAAGATAATATTTATCGATTTATTTCTGTACATCTAACTGTGGACAACTAGTTGTAGGTTACTAACGAGGACAGCTGACTTAATAAACTTAAAACATCAAAATATATTAAAAGTGTTGTAAATATATTTTGAACATACTTTAATATATATGTATATATTATTATAGGTTCGTGAATCAACCAGTGGCCAAGTCTTACTTCCCGACGAAGTAAAAATCTGTGAAAGTGAGTTATAGTCCCACTTTTAAAATCTAATATTTTTGGGATGAGAATACATGCAGGTTTTATAAATGATTTACAAAATAGACACAAGTACGTGAAACTACATTCTATGGTTGAATTATCGAAATCGAATATGCCCCTTTTTATTAAGTCTGGTAATCTAAGAATTAGGGAACAGACACCCTAATTGACGCGAATCCTAAAGATAGATCTATTGGGCCTAACAAACCCCATCCAAAGTACCGGATGCTTTAGTACTTCAAAATTTATATCATATCCGAAGGGTGTCCCGGAATGATGGGGATATTCTTATATATGCATCTTGTTAATGTCGGTTATCAGGTGTTCACCATATGAATGATTTTTATCTCTATGTATGGGATGTGTATTGAAATATGAAATCTTGTGGTCTATTGTTATGATTTGATATATATAGGTTAAACCTATAACTCACCAACATTTTTGTTGACGTTTAAAGCATGTTTATTCTCAGGTGAATACTAAGAGCTTCCGCTGTTGCATACTAAAATAAGGACAAGATTTGGAGTCCATGTTTGTATGATATTGTGTAAAAACTGCATTCAAGAAACTGATTTCGATGTAACATATTTGTATTGTAAACCATTATGTAATGGTCGTGTGTAAACAGGATATTTTAGATTATCATTATTTGATAATCTACGTAAAGCTTTTTAAACCTTTATTTATGAAATAAAGGTTATGGTTTGTTTTAAAAATGAATGCAGTCTTTGAAAAACGTCTCATATAGAGGTCAAAACCTCGCAACGAAATCAATTAATATGGAACGTTTTTAATCAATAAGAACGGGACATTTCAGCCGTATTCATGAAAGGTCTTCCTAACACAATTGGTGTGTGTAGGTCTTCCTTAATATCCATTACTACGAAATCCGTAAGATACAAGAATTTGTCAACTTTCACCAAGACGTTCTCAACTATGCCATTAGGATATTGAATTGTGTGATCGGCAAGTTAGATTGTTATTTAAGTTGGTGACATGTCTCCTAACTCTAATCTCTTGTAGAGAGAGTATGAGATTAGGTTGATACTTACCCATAAATGTGCTAGCGCATGAATGGTTCCAGATTGGTAGATTGAACATGGGAAAATGAATTGGCCCGTATCTCTTAGTGTCTTTGGTAGAGAGTATTCTTCACTCAGTGGTATTTTGTTGAAATCTGGTATCCTTTCCTTTGTAGAGAGAAGCCTTCGGATGAATCTCTTCTGGTTGGGAACTTTGGACGTGGTGTCCAGGAATCTTCCATCAAGCTTGTAGGAGTCGAGCTTGGATGGTTCTTCCTGTAGCGTCCCAGGGTATGGTATACGAACTGGAGTTGCGGTGGGCAGATTCTGAGTATATGTCGATTTGTTCTTTAGCCTAGCCGAGCTTCTCCGTGGTTCTTCCTTTGGGATTATGGAGTCCATTTGCTTAGCTTCCTCTATGTGGGGATTTTGTATAGCATTACTAGGTAATCTTCCCTGCGATCGGGTTTCAAGGCGTTATGATAACCGTTCGAGATGCGTTTCTAGACTTTTGAGTAGAGCCAATTGATTTCTCAATAGTTCTCTGTCTGGTCTTTTCTGGATGTAGTTCTTTGATTTAGCTGTTGTTTTCCTTGAATGAACTGAGTCAACTGATCATCAGTCCCGAGAGTAGGGTTGGTTATTTTCTTAATTTGGGTGGTTGGGGAATTTTCCTCAGCTGGTGGACCAGTGAGTGGTTGTGGTTGATCGTAGGAAAGTTGAGATTGTTGGGGTGGATAAGGTGGGTAACGATGGCGAAAAGGGTGGTTGTTTCGTTAAAACTGGTTAACCCTAGGTTGTTGATTGAATCCGGGATTTGGTTGACGAGCTGGGTATTGAACGTAACAGACTAAACCGTCAGGGTTCTCCTACTCAACTTGATATTCTTTAGTGGGTTGCGGGTTGGTACAATTAGCACATGCCTGAGCCTGGTTAACCTGCTGTGGATGCGTCTTCAATTCTTAGACTTGTTTGACGAGAGATTCCATCTTATCCGTGAGGAATCTGATTGCCTCCGTTTGATTGTTAAGGGTAGAGAGTGGGGCAAATGATGAAGTTATTTCACCACTGTTCCAGTCATGATGATGCATTGTCATGTTCTCGAGCAACTCCCATGCTTCATCTGCGGTTTGGTTAATCAGATTTCCTTGAGCTGCTGCATCGATCGTCATCCTATGATTTATTGTAAGACCATTGTAGAATGTGCAGATTTGAGCTGACCGTTCTAACTGGTGATTAGGGCATTTCTTCAGCAGGGTTTTGAATCGCTCACATGCAGTGTAAAAAGATTCATCATAACTTTGTTTAAAGTTAATGATGTCATTCCTAACTTTAGTTTGTTTAGAAGGGGGGAAATATTTGGTTAGAAATTTAGTAGCCATCTCCGTCCACGATGTGATGGAATCTTTTTCCAATCCTTCGAACCATGTTTGTGCATGATGAGTGAGAGAATAGGGGAACAAGTATAGCCGGACTATATCTTGTCCTATCCCTGGCTATTTGTAGGAGTCCGAAAGAGATATGAATTTATCAAGGTGAGAGTTGGGGTCGTTCGGTAATCCATGAAACTGATAGCTGTTTTGGATAAGGTGTATGATGTGATATATTAACTCGAACGAGTGTCCTTGAATCTCTGGGAATCTGATCGGTCCTCTTCGACCTTCAATCGAGGGTTTGGTGTTTTCTGCTAAAGTAACGCGTAATGCCATTCGATTTCTGATTCGTTCTTCCTTTCGTGCTTTAGATATTATTGCATCTGGATCAGGTGTATATAACAACGGCCATGGTCTAGATCAGGTTTAGGTCATACACTAGGTATGCCTTTTTTTGTTTTTAATTTTAAGTAGATAAGCTAAGTCCCTATCTAAAGTAATCTAAAGCAATCTAATATAATCTAATTTAAGGTAATCTAATTTTCCTAAGTTTAAATATGTTTTTGGTACTTGCTACTGATTCCCTGGTATTTTGATAACAGAGCTTCGCACGAACTATTCAACAAACCAAGTGGCCAGACCGACAACAGAGAGGCAGGATCCTTTTGGTTCAAATATAATTGGAGACTGTTTGGAAAATCCAACAACCAAGTCCGTGTATAATTGTCTTTCTTAGACACCACTAAATGTTTGTGAATGAGTTTGATAAAAAGCAGTATTATCTGATACCAGTTCCCCGGCAGCGGCGGCAAAAACTTGGTACAGCCACAATGACACAGCCGAAATGGACGGTTTTATTTATGCGGTGTCATCAGGTCGCACAACGTCAGAATCAGCTGATCAGGGTAGCGATCAATAGTTTTAAATTTATATTTAGCGGGGCCTAAATCGTACTACTCCTTATTATGAGTAAGGAAAGTATATGACCTAGGGTCGTATTTTTAAGATATCAGTATAATCGAACCTATAGTTAAAGCTTAAGATAATTCTAAGGTGAAGGAGTAGTGGTTTGTTACCTAATTTTGGGTTTTCTAGTTTATAAGACAAGTAATGTAAATGCAATAAAGTTTGTAATTTAGATAAGGTTAAAACAAGTGCATACTATGATTTTGCCTGTTACTTTACCGAGATTATGGAATGTTGGCACATGAATAGGTATTGACCTTGTATCCATTACACTGGTCCTAAACGCCCATGTCGTAAAACATGTCACTAGGTAATGCGATAGGCTTGAAGATTCTGAATAGACATTAACGTCCCTTACCCCCAACGCCCGTGTAGTCTGACTATAGGCATACACGTTCAGACGGCTCATCCAACTGAGCAACTCGGTTGAGTGACGTATTAACATTCCACAAAGGTCTAAACTTTCTTAAGCATAATAGAATACAGGGTTTTCCGTATCTGAGAGACGTGATGTGCTTCGATGCTTTCGTTAATGATTAGGTTTAAAAGGTAGTTAGGCCCTTAAAAAGAGTTCAACCATAAAGAACACCATGGCCAAGTCAATTTTGACCTCCATGAACACGTTCCGTTATCCTAACGGTTCAATCCTTTATGTGTTTAAACAAACAGTTCCTTAATTAACCAAGAATCCCTCAAGCGGGGTGCAATGCTTGAGACTGTGTTATGGTGATGTGTACTAATTAGCACTGGCCGGGTTCCATGGCCTTACTTAGCAGAGGTACAGCTTACTACAACCGTTGTGCTTCAGCGTGCACGTACGAAGTTTATATGCTTGGTGACTACATTAGCATGGTCTAGGACCGACAATGTACTAGGGGTCTAGTTAGATGTTTCACTATGAAAGAGTCCTTAGTCAGAATCCAAGGCTCGGTGGACTTACTACAAACAGTGTGCCTCAGTCGAACATACGTTGTATCCTGATTTCTATTACCAAGGGGTGACACAGATAGTGTACTCTGAATAGGGGTTCGTGACTTCCCAATAATAAAGCCAATAACTACGTTCTATTAGTAGGAAAAGCGATTGAGTTTAAAGCATAATCGTAAAGCATCTCGACAACATACACAAGCCATAATATTATTTCGACTTTATAACTGACTACATCATAGCATACACTAAAGATAACTACTCGCTAATCATGCCAACAATATCACAAAGCAAAATAATGGAAAACATTATATAAAGATAAAGGATAGAAGTACCAGTAGATTAAACGAGTTCCGAATAAAAAAGTGACAACTTCAAACTCCAGACCGCTCCTAATACAATCTTCGGCGTTCTTCTCCGGGTACTAGGTTTTCTGCACGGAGTCGAAGACCTTGAAAGTATGACTAATATTGTAGAAAGAGAGAGAAAAAAACTTAATTGAAGTGTGTGTATAAATGGATGACAAATACCCTTTAAATAGAAGTGAAATTGGCCTGCAAACGGCTGGCAGGCCATTTGGCAGGCCGTTTGCAGGGGCTGTTTGCCTGGTGGCTCGTAGCCATTTTCCATAGTGGTAGGCTGTTTGGCAAGCCATTTAGCAAGCCGTTTGGCCTGCCCTGGTTTATTGAATTCACTGGATCGTAACTTGATTTTTTGTCTTTCACCGTTTTCGCTCTAGAATATTAGTTTTAGCTCCGATTCTCTTGATTCTTTTTGCATCGTCTTCGTAATTACTTGTTCTTCAATTTTAACCGACAAAGCGGGCATTTTGGCGATAAAGTTTGGAACTTTATTGTTTTTAGGCCTTAATACCGGGGTGAAAATGTGACTTTTTAGCCGATATCACAAGTCTTCAACTTCTTTGGTAATCAACAAACCTAGACTTTCTATCTCTTTGAAAGACCAACTTCAACCTAGCTCAACTTGTCTTCAACTTGGACAAGTTCCTAAGTCCCTTTAAGGAAGTAGATCACTAAGCTAGCCTATGCTTCTACTAATTGAAGTTACAAGACTTATACAATTTGTAATGATGATCCTAAGACAATTCTAGGACATACATCACACTAAGTAAACTCACAAGATAAACCAATATGATTAGTAAGTTTACAAAAACCAAATTCTACATTTATAAGATCATAGAATCTTCTTTTGCTTGATCACATTTGAGTAGTAATTAAAGCCCTTGTGATCCCTGGAAATATGCCTTTTGAATGTGCAAGAGGGTCAACTTCAAATGCTCTCCAATGCTTGCTATTTATAGTGGAATTCAAAAACTAGCCGTTGTCACACGGTCACAGGCACGGTCGACCGTGGTTCGACCGTGCGCGCTGCAGTCTAAAATTTGTATCCGTTGTATAGCGTTTAACTCAGATTTGAACACCATATTTGGGAATCTTTACTTAATCTAGCACCTGCAAAAGAAACCCAATATCCTAAGTACTATATGCATTAATTGTGTGAGATTTGGTCATATTGTGTGAAAATGACATAACACTCCAAATGTGGTAAACCCAACATTCTTGGAGAAGTGTCTTGATTGTCATTTTAGTTAATCTCAGTTTGGTCAAGACTTAGTTAGGTTCATTAATGCATTTGGTTCAATCTTAAAGACTAGTCAACATGTCATTAACTTCCTAGTTTCAATTAATCACAAGTTATATTCATTTTAAGGCTAAGTAGAGATTAATTGAATGATGTCTTTCTAAATTAAACATTAAGTATGTAAAGACATCAATGTTAAGTCATACTTGGACATGTTACACAATGTGTTACTTAGACAAGACCAAATAGATTATTGACCGTTATTGTTTGTGAACCATTTTACATTTAATTCATTAAAGTAAACTAGTTACTTGAATCCTAGTATTATAACACATAGCAAGTTTAAGAGCATGTTAAGAAGTTAGCAATTCAATGAGTATCAAACACATTAGAAAGTATCAAGTAATAGTCACATATAGCAATAGATAGTTATTCTAATGTATAGATATTTCCACAACAATATGGGTTAAGCTTTAGCAAGCTTACTTGCAATGTGTTACATTGCATGATTAATGTGTAAACACACATTAATGTCCAACACATGTACAAGGGAGGAGCAATATCTAGTTAGGACTTGGTGACCATCCTAAGTGTATCTAAGTGTATTTTAGGATCATAAGTCTTTACTAGTTACACTTCAAAATGTTGTTCTTTATTTAGTCTTAATTTGTCACTAAGTAATCTTTAATTGTAATTAGTGCTCTAGTGACATTAGCTTATGTGTGTTGGTACTTGGTGATCATCCTATGAATGTCTAGACATGTTTTAGGATCACAAGTTATTGATTAACACTTATGTGTTATGCCTAATCATGGTTAAGTTGTCATTAAGATGTAATTAAGCGTAATTAACAAAGATTAGTGTTTTTATGACCAAAACTCAATTGAGTATGGAGGAGGCATCTATTCTAAGCGTGTTAAGAAAGGTTTCATGAATTGTAGATGTTGGGAAGTGGTCAAACTAAATTTGATCAAAAATGGTGACAGTGAATTCTGCGGTCGCACTGCGGTTGACCGTGGTGGTGACCGTGCAACTTGTTTTCACAAAACTGCATTGCAGATTCAGTCTGGGCTTCTACAGTCAAGTATACGATCAACCGTGGTTTGACCGTGTAACTTTATGATGTTTATTTTTATTCTAAGTTTTGTTTGATTTGATCATTTGCAAGATCAAATATGGATTAGTGAACTTGCGTGTTTTATATTAAGATGTCGATCATCACTTATGCATATGTATTTGTCATCATCAAAACATATTCTTTAGTTAAGCATCATACTTAAATTTTTCGGTTAGTCCATTAACCAACATTCAACCAATATTCTCCCCCTTTTTGATGATGACAAACATACCCGTGATGAGGGACATTTTACTATAAATACGCAAGTGTTAACATCACTTGTATCTATATTTCTTCTCCTTTTGTCGAAGCAAAAAGGTTAGCTCCCCCTAGAACTGTGCTCGCCCTTAGAGTAAAGCTCCCCCTTAAATTGTGCATGGTGGAAAATAATAATTAAAAAGTATAACAATCACACATTTTATTCAAGAAATAACAACCATGGATATTTCATGTAGTACATTTCTCAAGTGCGAGTTTTACATGAATGTCAATTAAGTTCAGTCATCATGATGAAAGGAGTGACCCTTGTCCTTGTCTTCAAGGCGGGACAACCTTCGACCAATTTTTAGGATGTTTCCATGAATCACACTATTTTGTCCCTGTGTGGAGAGGGAACAAAAGTTGGGTGGGTTTTCAAGAGAAGGTTCATGGACCTATTTGGTCGACGATCTGCATATTGGGTATAAAGATACTTGAGTGGAATGGTGAAAAGGAGATGTCATCCCAACATACGCGAAAAGTTTGGTCAGGTGGAGACCAAACGGAAGAGACATATGAGAGTTTTGACCTGCATGTTGCATTCTAGATGCCATGAAGTATGCAACATTTACTTTTGATGAGTTCAAGAGACACCATAGAAGCGTAATCTCATTCGCATCAAGTCGTTGAAGTAGTTCACCCTTTCCATAAACATTTGCAGTGATGATCTGTTGCCAAAGATCATACGTTGAAGCAAGACGACGGCGAAGAAATCCATCTTTGTTGATGAACTCGGGTTGAAGTGTTCCATTGCACAATATGTTAAGAACATTATTTCTCTTTACCCATTCAGGAAATTCATCAAATGAATTTGAGTTTAAAAAGAATATTCATCCTTCATTCAGAACATCCGTGATATTTCCAAATTCTTAAAGAGTCAAAGAATAATTCTTTCCATAAAGAGAAATAAAATTTTCTCATGATTTTGTGAAAATTGAAGGTTTTTGTAGAATTCTTTGATATGAAGAGGATAAAGCGGTTCTCTTAGATTGAGAAAGGCATCCCATTTAATGTTCGAGAGATTTTCAAGAGAATAGATGGATCTCATGTTGGGATTAAGCTTTGTTTACAGAAGATTTTTGAATAAGTAGTGAGAGTTATGACTTTAGTTGATTGTGTTTGTCTTTTATAGGGATTCAATGAATGCTATAGCCCTTTATTAAATACTAGCAGGTTTGGTAAGGTAGATAGAATAATTAATTCCAGTAAGTTTGGGAGACACTCTGCGTTCGATCCCACGGTCGACCGTGATGACAGCCGTGCAGGGGTTGAGTCATTCTTTTCATGTGTTCTTAACTTCTGCATGCAAGAATAATCAGTTGTGAGCACATAGTAAACATACATTATTGAGTTATTAAATTATTCTACAAATGCATCATTGTTTTAGACCAACATTCAAGCACACAATATTTAAACAAACAAGTTTTATTACACCATCCTCAACACACAAATTATATCCTCTTGCATGAGATTGTCTTCACAAAGTCCTTCAATGCCTTCTTGATCTTCAAGTGTTTCTCACTAATTTCCTCTTCTCGCTTAAGAATTCTATCAACTTTGGTTTCAAAGTTTGAGTTTGCAAATTCTTGATACTCCTACAAGTTTCCTACATCATCTTCCATTTCTTCTTCATCCGAGTCTTCATTTGGTTGATAGTTTTTAATTTCATCCACATCATCTTGAAGACTTGATCTTCTTCCATGAGAAGTTTTTGGTAGATGGCCACTTCGAATGATGGTCAACCTATCGATTGGTTTAAACGAAGGTTTTGAACGACAGAGTGAGAGAGTTTGAGATGGGTGAACAAATTGTTTAGATGCATGCCATAAGGAAGAGACCTAGTTGATTCGGTCATTAAGTTGCTCATTTGAGATGCCATTAGAAAAGCCACATTGATTTCTTCATTGACTTCAATTTCCCACACAACATAGATTTGAGTAACGTGAATGTGAGAGTGATTTCCTAGCCTGCAGTAGATGTTATGATCAATAATTTTGTTTAGGATATCAAGATCTGGACGAAGATCCTTTCCTATTAATCCCTTAGAAAGAATTTCAGAGTGATTGGCTTCCGGTTTGCAGAACCGAGTTAATACATTAGTGGCTTGAATGAATTCAGGTAGGTGTTCTAGCTTGTGTCTTCTGCTATAAAACTCCTTTCTCCCGGTAGGTACACCTAGGATTTCACCAAAGTCTCTGAGAGGGTGTTCCCACCATTTTTTGTTGAGATGGAACTTCACAATCTTTGTCTTTGAGTTGAAGCTAAAGTTAGCATAGAACTCTCTTATTAGTTTAGGATACACGGGTCCGTTGATTACCACGAATGATGATAGATCTCTTTGGAATAATTTGCCGACTATTTCAGGAAATGCTTCAATGTTCACAATTCTTCCTTCTGCAATTGTTCTAGTTTTGAGCCACTTTTTGTTGTAAATTGTACGTTTTCTTGCATCAGCAGGTGGATTATATCTTTCCTCACCACCTCTTAATTGAGCATCCTTAGTTCTTGCCATTTCCTACACAATGTCAATTTAAATTAATTCAAAGTGTATGTATAATGCAATTGTAGGCAACAAGTTTTGCAAAGTTTAATTATCATCAACACTTAAGTGTTTTGATGTTAATGTTCTTCACATTTCCACTCTCCATTAGTGTCAATGATTTTGCAACTAGATTATGATTTTCACAAAGTTCATATGTGTCTTAGATTCTTAAGATCATCATTAACACACACATTTTGATATCTAACATTATCACACTGAATTTGCAACAATGTAGTTTGTATCACATGAACAATGATTTGGTGAAAATCAAACCTAGATGTATAATGAACCCTAGAATTGTCCAAAGTTAAATCAATGCATAGATAGACATCACTACAATCGTTTCTAAGTTGTTTTCAAGAACAATTTTGATTGTTTGCATCAATTTAGGTTTAGAGACATTCTAGTTAGGGTTTTTTCACAAGATTAGTGAGGATTTCATCATACAAACACAATTGAATGTTAGGAAATCAAGGATTAATCATACCGAAAGTAGGAATTGAGGTGGAGGGAATGCGCGTTCTTCGATGTGCGATCGATCTCCTCGGCCTTGAGAGAGTGATTGTTTTGAATTGAGTTTGAATGAAATGAAAAGTGATGGCTTTATTCAATTTAAAACAGTGTCAGGCCGTGCAACGGTTGAAGTATAGTCGACCGTGGCCTTGGTCGTGGAGAAGAATTTTCTATACTGTTGGAATAGGTCTCTACGGTCCAGTCTGCGGTCAGCCGTGCTTCAGCCGTGAATCTCCTGATGAAGAATTTCATCACTTCTTCTTCTTCTTTAGAGAGTGTTTTGACGATTCTCAGGTTCTATAAAATACTTGATGACAAGTTTTCTTTTCCTAACATTTAATGATCACATCCACCCGATGTTTCATCATCAATGAGACATAATATACTATATATATATATATATATATATATATATATATATATATATATATATATATATATATATATATATATATATATATATATATATATATATATATATATATATATATATATAGTGGTAGGATCAAGGGGAAAGTAACCAATCGGGGGGAAGCGGGGGAAGCAATTTTTTTTCTTCGTTTTTTAGAAAAAGTTTGTTCACGAACATTATGTTGGGATTTAACATGATTCAAAATACTTAAAACCCATTTAAGCAATAAACTTTGCGGAAGCGTGTAAAACTGATTTTAAACATGTTATTCTCTACGTGATTAAAGTCAAATCCTAAATAGGATCAAGTTGTTAAATATGCTTACAAACTACAAGATAGAAAGAGGTTATACCTACTACAAGTTAGGAGGTAATGGTGAAGATGATGATGAATGCAAGCTTCAAAAGGATGAAACCTCAAGTAGATATACCCCAAGATTTTCCCCAACACCTTCTAGTTTTGGTTAGGATTTTTGATACTTGAAAATTGCCTTGCAAAAACTCTAGAACCCTTTATTTTCTCCTTGTAATTTTTGGCCAGAAACAAGCAAGAGGAAGGAGAGAGTTTTTCTAAAACTTGATATGTGTATTTTACATGTCTTGGTAGTACCCAAAGTGCCGGGGTACTTATGCATATGGAGGGTGGGAAGCAACCACATTAAATGACCAATTAAATGTGTCTAGGACATGCAAACTTGCACTCCCAATGCCACTCCCACTTTAAAAAATAGTTTTTATAAAAAAAATTTTTTTATAAACTTCCATATTATTTGTTATGTACACTTTATTTATAAAACCCATTTTATAAAATGTAATATAACTTAATTAATTATTTAACCAATAAATAATTAAATCCACGATATAAATTATTCCATAATTTATATACATATCAAGTGATTTAAGAAAACCATTTTTCTTATAATTCAAGTGTCGTGTATTATAATCAATGAACCAATCGCTAAGATTAAATACAAATAAGGTGTCGTTAGCTTGTTATTGGGTATGACCCGACTTTGATCAAAACATACTAGCCACATTAATTTAATATGTCTCTCGGTCATACGAAATACCTTCAATCTCCCACTTGCACGAGAAACATAAGAAATTAATGTAAGTGATGTATACCACCTAACGACCATCCATCACCCCCAATATATTTTGACTTTGTGCCATTCAATAACATCATCCCTTTCGAGTTCTCATATCGAACATGAATAGGTGAATCTTTCATTACATCCTTTTGTCCTAGATGTCATGTTAAATCCAAGAGACATGGAGTGATCACTCTCTTCTAGATTTAACTTTATCAGGCCTTAGACATCTGAATCTCACCGAATAAGAGTGACAAATTCCATCTTGACTACATACGTCCTAGATATATACTTTGTATTATACCTGAGCTCTTCCTTATGAACTACCATATTTCAGAATAGCGAAGGAAAGAATCAAGGCACAATACTCGGTAAATATCCGAACCCAATATGTATCTCAGGTCAGAGGATACAATGACATTCGCCTTTACTCAAGATTACATGTGATCAACTACAAAGTTTTCGTTCAGTAAATCTTGAGAGCGGGTTTCCAATATTTGTATCCCACAAATATCTATGAACCTTGGCAGCAACCTTGCCCCACATTCATCCCTTTGAATGTATACCAATCCAAGTTCATAATAGTCTAGACCTCACACTTGTTCCCACAAGTGTGATCGACTACGGAATTTAGAATAATAGCTTATTCATGAATAAAATATGCAAAATAGGAACATGACTCAAAATAAATTAACACCATAGTTATATTAATGAGTTTGAACCTCTTCGTTCCATTACAATACATAAAATAAATCATAACTAATCACTAGAATATCGAAGCCCTAATGCACAAACATGTCCCTCATGTTTTGCTCCATGTAAGAGCTTCGTGAGTGGATCTGCTATATTAAGATATGTGTGAACTTTACGAATACATATCTTTCCCTTTTCAACTTCATCCCTTATGTAGTTGAATCTCCACTCAATGTGACGGGTCTTTTGGTGAGCACGAGGTTCCTTGATTTGAGCAATCGCACCCTCATTGTCACAAAAGATCTCAAGAGGGTCCTGAATGGAAGGGACCACTCCTAAGTCATCGATGAATTTCTTCATCCATGCAGCTTCTTGAGCTGCCAATGAGGCGGCAATGTACTCTGACTCTGTAGTGGATAATGCAAAAACATCCTGTTTTGAACTCTTCCAAGAGACTGCACCTCCATTTAACATGAAGACAAAACCGGATTGTGATCGAGAATCATCTCGATCAGTTTGGAAACTCGTGTCCACATAACCTTTTACTGTGAGTTCCTCCTCACCAGACCCGTATATGAGAAACTTATCCTTAGTCCTCCTAAGGTATTTCAATATACTTTTAACCACAATTCAATGACTGTTTCTAGGGTTATTCTGGTGTCTACTTGTCAAGCTAAGAGCGCATGACACATCCGGTCTAGTGCATATCATTGCATACATGATTGACCCAATAGCAGACGCGTATGGAACGTTCTTCATTCTCACTTGTTCATCTTTCGTGGTGGGGCACTAAGATGACCTAAGAAGTGTTCCTCTTTGAATAGGTACCAAACTTTTCTTAGAGTTCTCCATCTTGAACCTTTTCAAGACCTTTTTAATGTATGCACTTTGATTCAAACCTATCAATTTCTTGGATCTATCCCTGTAGATCCCAATCCCCAAAACGTATCGCGCTTCTCCAAGATCCTTAATGGAGAAGCATCTACTTAGCCAAGTTTTAACTCCTTATATTGTCAGAATATCATTTCTAAATAACAATATATCATCCACATATAATACAAGGAACATGATAGTGCTCCCACTAGCTTTCTTGTATACACAAGCTTCATCACCATTTTTAATGAAGCCAAATTTCTTGGCCTTCTCATTAAAACGATGATTCCACATTCTAGATGCTTGTTTCAATCCATAGATTGACTTCTTTAACTTGCATACTTTGTTAGGATATTTCGGATCAACAAAACCTTCAGGCTGAACCATATAAACATCTTCCTCAAGATATCCATTTAGGAAAGTGGTCTTGACATCCATTTGCCATATTTCATAATCATAATGAGCATCAATGGCAAATAATATCCTGATAGACTTTAGCATTGCCACAGGTGAAAAAGTTTCATCATAGTCAACCCCTTGTATTTGAGTGAAACCTTTTGCTATAAGTCTAGCTTTATATGTATCCAAGTTTCCATGCATGTCGGTTTCTTCTTGAAAAGCCATTTACAATCAACTAGCCTGGAGCCAGTAGGTTGTATAACCAGTTCCCAAACTTGGTTGTCATACATGGATTGCATCTCAGCGTTCATGGCTTCAAGCCATTTATCTTTATCAATCCTTGATAAAGCATCTTGGTAGTCGGTTGGTTTATCCAAATCAACCACATAGCAACCATTCATGAGAAACCCATTTCTCTCAAGAGGATTACTAATCCTACCATCTTGTATACTTTGATCACCCATGTGATCATTCCCAACATTTTATGTTGAGTGTTAGTGTCAACCAATTGTGTATCATCTTCTTGATCTTGAGCCTCTTCAAGATCCACCTTCCTTTCACTATTACCTTCCATAAGGAACTTAGTTTCAAGGAATTCCGCCTTCCGAGCGAAAATACATTTTGCTCGATTGGATCATAGAAATAGTATCTCATATCAACCTTGGGATATCCTATGAAGATACACTTCGTGGATCGAGCATTCAGCTTATTAGCAACGAAATGCTTAGGATAAGCTTCACATCCCCATACTTTCAAGTATGATAGAGAAGGAGGTTTTCCAAATCACGTCTCATGAGGAGTTCGTTCCACTTTCTTGGTTGGAGCCATATTTAGAATACGAGCCGCGGAGCATAGACAATAACCCCAAAATGGTAGAGGTAGCAAGCTTCTTTCCATCATAGATCGAACCATATCCATTAGGGTTCGGTTCCTCCTTTCGGATACTCCATTAAGTTAGGGTGTTCTAGGAGGAGTAAGTTGCGAGATAATCCCATAACTTTAAAGATGATCTAGGAAATCATCACTTAGGTATTCACCTCCTCTATCGGTACGAAGTACCTTGATTGTCTTGTTGAGTTGATATTGTACTTCGTTTTGATATTCTTTGAATGATTCAAAAGTTTCGTCCTTGTATCTTAACAAGTAGACATATCCGAAACGACTGAAGTCATCAATGAAAGTAACGAAGTATCTTTCACCATTCCTAGTCATGGGCTTAAAGGGTCCACATACATCCGAATGTATTAATCCCAATAAGTCTTTAGCCCTTTCATATGTCCCTTTGAAACGTGCTTTAGTCATTTTGCCTTGTAAACAAGATTCACATACATCAAATGAGTCTAGCTCACTTGATTTCAAAAGACCATTCTTTTGAAGTGTATGCATTCGGTTCTTGTTTATGTGACTAAGGCGACAATGCCATAAGTAGGAATCACTCAAATCCCTTTTGAGTTTCTTGGTGTTTGCATGGAATATTGAGCTATTGTATGATGTGTCATTATGAACCAATTCATAAATACCATTCAAAGGCGAAGCCTTGAAATAGAACACATTATCTAAAGAAACATGGATATCATCATTAATAAAATTAAGATCAAAACCACATTGTCTTAAACGGGATATTGAAATAATTTTTCGAGTCAAATCAGGAGCATACAAAACATTTTTCAAAATAAGCTCTAAATCAGTTTTTAGCTTCAAAACAAAGTCTCCTTGAGCTTCCACGTGCACCTTTGCACCATTTCCCATGAAGAGACTTGTTGTTCCTGCATCTAGTTTACTTCTTTTGAACCCCTTGCAATGAATTGCAAATATAAGTTCCACATCCCGTGTCTAATACCCATGTATTAGAAGAAGTAATACTTAGCTCAACGTATACCATATATACGTTACTTGAGGTTTGCCCTGCATCCCTCTTTTCTTTCAACTCCTTTAGGTAGATTGGGTAGTTGCATTTCCAGTGACCCATTTTACCACAACCAAAGCACGGATCTTCATTGGGGTTTCCTTTACCAGCAACCTTTTGCTTCTTATTTTTGTTGGTTGGGGTAACCATTTTCCTGTTTCTCTTGCCCTTGCCTTGGTAGGTGGGTCCTTTCCTCTTAGCCACCTTTGGCTTAGAAGTGGAATCGTTCTTGGATCCACCTTCATTGATCATAAGCACGGGTTAAGCCCTTTTACCCATGCTTGATTCGGCCATCCTAAGCATGGAATGCAATTCTTCAATGCTCTTATCCCAACCATTCATGTTGTAATTCAACAAGAATGTGTCAAACCTTTTTGACAAAGAGTTAAGCATAAGGTCCGTGGCTAATTCATTAGACACATTACAGTTTAGACGGTGCAATCGATCAATTAAGCTTTTCATTTTAAGAATATAGGATGAGACAGATTGGGAGTCGACCATTTGACAAGCATGAAGCGCTCGAACTGTTTTGAAGCGCTCAATACGAGCTTGTTGAAGGAACATCTCCTTCAACTGAGTGATCATCTCATATGCCCCATGATGCTCAAAGTCCTTTTGGAGCTCGGGGATCATGGTCCCAAGCATAAGGCAAGAAACTTGCACCGAATCAGTGCAATATTTCTCCCAATACGCCATACCTTCGACATCATCCTCCTCGGATTGATCGGGAATGGGGTCTTCCAACACATACGCCCTATCCTCAAGCGTGAGGACAATTCTTAGATTGCGATACAAATCCATAAAGTTCGTATGGTCGAGTTTTTCCTTTTCGAGGAGGGACCTCAATGATAGGTTATTAAAGTTGATTGGTGCATTAGGAATGTTGTTGTTATTGGCGGCCATCTACAAAATATTAACAAAGTTCGTTTAAGTATCGATTTTAATTTAATAATCAATACCCTTTTAAATCCAATTGATATATTAAATTTTAGAATCCATCAGTAAACCAAATTTTGGTTAGGTGACCTTTATCCCGTTATTCGGTTTAGCTAGGTAGTCATTTATATGACAATTGCAATCCCTTTGCAACTTCTAAGGTATGGGATCATGCAATCCTTTTGCATGACATATTTATTCCATCAACGCCTATTTGTTCCTCATGCTTCGGTGACCTTAAGTTCATGATTCCCAAATCAAGTCGTCCTACTTGTTTAGACGTGTAAATTTAACATACAAGTGTTTAGGTGACCTTTATCCCACAAGCATGCGAAATTCAACTTAATCATATTAGTTTGCTCACAACGATTAGGTAACCTTTATCCCATCATGATTTCCCTAATATGCCTAAGTGTCACACAAAAGGATGGCGTTAAACTTGTTTACCTTGCATGTAAAAGGGTTTTTGAGGTTTCTTTATTCTAGTTCAAGAAAACTTTTATACCATACACTAACCTGCATTTAGTGTGTGGTGCATGTAAAAATCTATTTTCATGTCATGTAATAAACCCAATTTTATTACTACTAAATCCTTTTAGTCACTTCAAATTTAACCAATTAAATTTTGTTTTTATTCTTTGCTAGTTGTTAATAATGTAAGATAAACTTATAGCATATGAACATACAATCCACAATCAAACAATGAACAACCAAGCATGCAAAGAATATGTTCACTATCAAGTCAATTTAGTAGACATTTGTTTAGCCGAAAACAAATGTCACAGGTCAATGGGGACAAACACAAATTTGGAGATTCCAAAATCTCCCACTAAAACTTGCATCCAGATGCTTCTTCTTTGTATTCTTCCTTGTCACCATCTTGTATCTTCATTTTGTTAAAAAAAATATCTCCTAATACATTTTTCTCAAGAAAATGAAAATACAACCTAATCTATTTTACATACCAAATATAAAATAAATTACATGACCATATGAATAATTATTATTACAAACCAATTGAATAATAATAAATCAACCAAACATGCAACCAACCACAAGGTCAAGGCTTAGATTGTGAACATCATCATACAACCAAGTATGACCAAAATGGAAAAAACCCAAAACCCATTTTGGGGTCCCCAAATTTCGACCAAAACCAAAACCACCCAAAACCCGAAAAGTTTTGCATTCTACTTGTTGATGCATTTTATGCAAGTCCCTAGACATCTACCCACGTCCATTACAGGTACAATAGTTAACAGGCCACCATGATCGCTCGTTATTACCCTATCCGTGTTTGCATGTGGTTACAGGAACTGCAGGAACGAGATTTGGAAGTTTGACTATGTTAGACTTAGTCAAACGTACGAGTGAAGCCTCACTCATACGGCTGACAGGCTCATATGCACGGTTGATGCTAAGCTAAGTTACAATTATAACCTAAATGAGAAGACACGAGTGAGTGATCACCCATACGGCTATTGAAGCCAACTCGTACGTGTGATGGATGACTCGTACGGGTGAGTCAACAACAGGGGTATATAAAGTCTTATGTTCTTCATTTTAGGTTAAGCCTCTTATTTGTTACACACACTCAAATCTGGTTAAGTCTTATGTTCTTCATTTGTTACACACACTCAGGTTAAGTCTTATGTTCCTCCGATTCTCTCTCAGCCCAAATCACCCAGGTGGTGAATAATAGCTCTAGGTGTTGATCTATTCACACTTGATTTAGTTGTGGTTTGACTAAATTAATCCCAAAAATCTTAACCTATTCACTAGAGGGTTTGATTCACTTATTTCGCCATTGTGTGAGTTAAATCTGTTGATTTCTAAGTTCCTAGTCATGTTTCATCATTGGTATCAGAGCGTTGGTTGTGATTTCAACATCATCCTAGTGATTTTTGGTGATTAAAGAGTTTATTTGTTTGGGTTTTTGAGTTTAGAGTAATTTTTAGCAAAAAGGAATCATTTTTACGTGTGTAATTGTGATTTGAGAGTGTGTTTATGTTAGTTTAGTGCTAATCCAGCTTGTGAACGAAGAAATTGAGGTTTAGCTTTAATTTCTAGGGTTTTTGAGTGATTTGTGTGTGAACAGCAGCTCACATGAGTGGGTCAAGAATTTTGATCACACGCACGGTTGACCAGACGGTTGACATCACTCATGAACTCACACGCACGGGTAAGCATAACCTTTTAGGTTAAGAAACTACAAGTCTGATCACACGAGTGATCAAGCGGTTGACTGTGACACGTACGAGTGATCACACGAGTGATCCTGACTCGCACGTTTGATACTTTGGGTTTGGTACTTTGGTTTGAGTAGTGACACGTATGTTTGAGTTGTGACACGTACGAGTGAGACTGGTACACATACGCTTGACATCCTGAACCGCATGGTTTACCAGTTTTGGTAATTTCTCAAGATGTTTAATTCAAATGATTATGCATTATCTGCATCGTTAGTTCAAAGCATTACGAGTATGACTCAACGATTACTTCTTGCTGAAAGCGAATTCGGAAGTGGTACGAAATGTCCGAGATTAATGACCATGGATAACTATTCCACTTGAAAGTCGAGGTTTAAGATTTGGTCTGATGGTCAAGACACGAAGCTTTGGAAGTACATTGAAACAGAATTTCAATGGCCACGTTCACCAGTTATGAATGAGTTGTATACATTACACAACATGCCTTCTGAAGAACATGAAGAGTATAACTTAGAGAAGAAGATGTACTGTAATTTGACAAGTGCTCTTGATGGTCCAATTTTCCATCAATTTCTGTGTCATGATAATTCATTCAAGATATGGGAAGCACTTCGCACTTTTAATGAAGGAAATACATCTTATCGAACTAGAAAGGGTTTAGAGTTGAAAGCTGAGTTTGATCGTTTTCACTGGCAAGTCGGAGAATCTATTACGGAATTAGTTGAAAGATATCGTCATTTACTAGCTGAACTACACAAGCATGATGTGACTATTGAGGAGAAGATAAAGTTACTTGTCTAGTTATAGCATTACCTTTGGAATGGAATGGTTTCGTTTTAACTATGAAAAGCAGTGGAGAACTTGCTACTGCTACAGTGAACTCGTTTATTGCAAGACTTCAAGAAGAAGAGTTAGAATTGTTAAACAAAGTCAAGAGGTCTAAACAAGTTCAAGACACCAAAATGTATTGTCCGAATGGCTATACACCTCCTAAATCAGCTCATGCACCGTTTCAAACTGCTTTTGCTACAAACAATCAGAGTATGTATGGTTTAAATGTCAGCAATACACCTATGCAACAGTCTTCGCATCCACCACAAATTTCACCATGTTCACTTAACACTCAACCACAGCCTACTTCAAATACAACCGAATCGTCTACACCATCTGCTACAGAAGTTTTATCTGCACTCAAGATTGAGAACATAAGAAAAGTAAGAAAGGAGAAGATTAATGAAGATATAGCATTGTTGTCTAATCTTGTGAACTCTTATGATACTTATCGTGATGGTCGTGTGGGTAATATTCATCTAACAACAGAAGATTATCAACAACTTGATAAAGAAGAAGCAGAAAGAATGGATATCATGTGGGGTATGGCAAATTTGGTGAGAAGAACAAAAGATTATGAGGAAAGAACTGGGAAACCGATCAGTCTGACCAAGGATAAAAAATTGCGTTTTGATATGAATACAGTTACTTGTTACAATTGTGGAGAATTAAGTCATTTCTCTAGACAGTGCACTAAACAGAAGAAGCAAAGTAATCAGAATCCATTCAGAAATCAGAACTATATTCGTGTTAGTTCTCAAAGTCAGTAGACAAAGAGTGAAATCTACATTTCAGACAAAGGAAATGATGTAGAAACTGCGGAAAATCCTAAAAAAGCTCTAGTTGTCATTCATGGAGACGATGATGATTGGTCTATAAAATTGAATGTTGATGATCAACAACTTAAAGCTAACATGGCCAAGATTTCTGAAGAAAAAGAAGACCGTGTCATTGGTCAAAGTATAATTGAGAAGCTGACTGCTCGTGCTGAAAGAGCTGGAAAGTTATCACGAATCATTCAGAAAGAGAAGATTCAAAAGATGGTTAAAGATAAATTCAAGAAGGCACGTGATTCAGTTCCTCGTACACCTGAATTTGGAAGTATTTCACCAACATCGTCAGAGGACTTCTACTTCAACAGTTGGAAGGATAACTATGGTGATACCTCTATGTTTGAAGAAAGTCTAGAGGCTAATCAGAGTGAAGAGACATTGGTTGATTCTAATACGGAGCTAGACAAATGGGGTAAAATGTTTGCTGCTGAATTGGAAATGTTAGTTCTTATGGGTGAAGGTTCAGATCTTGAGAGTGTAAGTTCAGATGTTGATGATTCGGACAAGACGTTAGAATCAGAGGCTGAAGATAAAGCTGATCATACTGGAGTAGATCAATCTGAGTTTGAAGCATTGAACAAGCAAGCAATAGATTTATTGAAGATGTGCTTATCAGAAAGTGATCTTGAAAAGGTTTCCGGTTTGACAAGAGCTAAGGATATATGGGACAGACTTGAGCAGATTCATTTGGGTAAAGATGCTGATACATCAGAGTTTCTTACAGACTCGTCAGAATCAGAAGATAAGCTCGATGATGGGAAGAATACAGATTTCTTTGCATTTATGGCTGAGACTTCCTCATCAAATAACGCTCAACAGGTATCTTTTGATCCATCTACTGTTATTGAATGTGTTAAATACGCTGAATCTAAGGTAACAATAGATAATTTAACTAAGGCATATGCGGAGATGAAAGAAAAATGGCATGCTGACCATGTGACCACTAAGGTTGAAAATGAATTGAAAGAGCAAATCAAAGATTATAAAAAACAACTTCACGATCTTAAATGTTATAACTTTGACATAAATCAAGCTTTAATTAAACGTGTTGACACAATTAATGAATTTATAACTTTGACATAAATCAAGCTTTAATTAAATGTGTTGACATAATTAATGAACTAGAGAAAGAAAATGAATGCGTTAGAGCTGATTTAGAGGCAATTTCGATCAAAATGAAATATTGGGCAAGTGCGTCACAATGGAATGCGTTAATGGTGGAACTTAATGACACCAAGGGAAAGGGTATTGGATATAGTTCTGCATCTCCTCCTTTTCAGAACACATTTATTAATGATAACGTAGTTGACGGTCGACCAGAAGATTGTATCCCTCCTAATTATGAAGATTATGTTGAAAAGAATAAAAAATGTAGTTGAACTAAGAATACAACTTTTGATGATACTGCTGAAGGTGCTCTAGATCATGAGGAAGATAGGAAAACTGGTTTAGGAGATAACTCTAAGAAAAGTAGAGTTAGAACACCGAAAGGTCCTGTTAAAATTTTGAGAAATCCTAGATTTGATAATAGACCGGTTCCTCCTGTTACACCGAAACCTGTTCCAAGAAATAAAACAAATGATTCTCCTGTGTTAGTAAGAACACAAGATCCGCCATCTTCAAATTCTAATAACTTGTGTGAATTTAGAGGACATAGGGAGTTTCGTCAATGTTTTAGTTGTGCTATTTTTGGACACATTGCTGCAAATTGTCCTAGAAGATATAGATCACCAAGACCGAAGATTGACCTCACATATGATGATCGCAGATCATCTTATGCTCATAAAACAGGTTCACCTGTTAATGATGAAGTTCATGTTAAAAATCATACGACAAAGGTTGTCTATGGAGAGTATAAGAGAAAGAACGTCAATAGGTCAATTTCTCCTATGAAGATTAAGGTTCCTAAACAGGATACTGAGGCAAGAGTTGCAAAATCAAGTGATCACAGTAGAGTTTTTGAGTCAAAGGCACGATCGCCTTCGCAAAAAGCTAGTCGTCGAAAATATTTTTCTCCTACCAGACCACGAGCTAATCGCTCCGAAGATGAGCAAAATGTGGAAAACCAGAAGAGCAATATTGCTACTTCTAAACTGTCTAAGTTTACGGGTTCTAATGATGAGATTCCACCGGACTCAAACGGGAATCGATGGAAGTTTAAGCTATGGGTGTTAATGGACAACCTACTGCGGTCCGAGCGTGGGTTCCCATTATCAATTAATTTTCTTAATGTGATATGCAGGGAACTTGGGTACCTGCAAACAACACCTGGATTATGGATAGCGGTGCTTCGAGACATATGACTGGACATCTATCTCTTCTTTCGGATGTACACCCAATTAAGGGAGGTTATGTTGTATTTGCTGGAGATAAGGGTGGTCATATTTCAGCTCAGGGTTTAATGAAAAATGATAAAGTCAGTTTTGATAAAGTGAACTATTGTCAAGAGCTTGCAAATAATTTGTTATCAGTTTCACAAATCTGTGAAAAATCCTTCAAAGTAGCATTTGATGACGAATTCAGCTACATCTTGAAACCAGAGTTTGTGATTTCTCCTGAAATGATTTTGATGAAGGCTCCTCGACAAGCTGATTTATACATGCTAGATATGAATGTTGCTACTTCAACTGCTGAACATCATCAAGCTTTTGTTTCTAAAGCGACTGAACAAGATTCTATTACATGGCACAAATGCATGGGTCATTTAAGTTTTCAGAAGATGAACCATCTGATTCACAACAATCTCGTAGAAGGTGTTGATCTTCGTTCATTTCAGATTCCAGGCACATGTGTTCCTTGTAAGAAGGGTAAGAAGAGCAAGAAAGCACACAAGTTGGTGAAGTATAATCTAATATCTGCTCTGCTAGAGTTGTTGCACATGGATCTATTTGGTCTAATTCGTTTTAAAAGTATTGATGGTAGTAAGTATTGTCTGGTGGTAACTGATGATTATTCAAGATTATCATGGGTTATGTTTTTGAAAGAGAAGTCTGATACGTTTGAGAATTTGAAAGTGCTAATCAATCAATTAGAGACAGGTTTTAATTTGAAAGTTAGAAAGATTCGATGCGATAATGGTACAGAATTTAAGAATCAGTATCTTGCAGGTTTCTGTATTGAAAAAGGTATCAATATGTAGTTCAGTTCTGCATACGCTCCACAGATGAATGGTGTTGCTGAAAGAAAGAATAGGGTTTTGATTGAGACTGCTAGAACTATGCCAGCCGATTCATCTCTACCTGTTCATTTTTGGGGTGAAGCTGTTGCAAATGCTTGTTACACTATGAATCGAGTTTTAACTGTTAAACAACTAGGTAAAACGTGCTATGAGTTATTGCATAGGAGAAAAACTTCTTTGAAGCATCTAGAACCATTTGGTGCCCCGTGTACCATTTTGAAGAGAAAACCATGAAGTAAGTTTGATTCGAAAGTGGTTACTGGAGTGTTTCTAGGGTATAATTCTCCTAACAAGCGAGTTTTCAACAATGAGACGAGATGTGTTGAAGAATGGTCTGAAGTTGATGTCCAACGGAATTACACAAAGACTACTACCAAAAGTCATCCTTGGATCTACAACTATGATGAGCTGATTAATTCATTTAATCTTGCTCCAGATCAGACGGAGAATGAAGTAGAGTTACAAATGCTGTTTGATTTACAGAACGAGCCAGAAGTGTCTGTACCTACTCCAACTCCATTACCTATAGTCGTTGAACCAGCACAAGATTCAGATCAAGATGTTGATCCAGTGTACCATACCTGCGAATCTGATATTTTAAGTGAGAATTCTGATAATCCTGAAGATGGAGATACCACGAATCTACACCACGAGATACCTGTTCCCGCACACCCAGTTCCCAGAACTACAGCTGCTCATCCTAGAGAAAATATAATTGGAGATCCAAATGCATGCGTTAGGACAAGAAGACAAGTTCAGTTTGATGATCAAGTTGATGCTCATATGACAGCTGCTGCTGCATATTACAAGTATTCATGTCATATCTCAAGAATTGAGCCGAAGACAACAAAGGAAGCTTTGAAGCATGTTGATTGGGTCATGGCAATGCAAGAAGAAATTCAGCTATTCCATCGTTTAGATATTTGGAAGCTAGTTACTAAGCCGCAAGGTGCGAAAGTAATCGACCTCAAATGGGTTTGGAAGTGCAAATTTGACGAAGATGGCAATGTTATCTGTAACAAAGCAAGAGTAGTTGCTAAAGGTTATCAGCAAGATCCTGATTTTGATTACGATGAAGTTTTTGCTCTTGTTGCCAGATTGGAAGCGATTCGCATTTTCTTAACTTTCGCTTATTTCATGAAGTTCAAAGTGTTTCAAATGGATGTTAAGAGTGCATTTCTTTATGGCAAGCTAAACGAACGAGTATATGTCAGTCAACCACCGGGTTTTGAAGATTATCTTCATCCTGACAAAGTTTACCTATTACGACGAGCCCTTTATGGTTTACATCAAGCTCCTAGAGCTTGGTACGGATGATTATCGAGTTATCTTATCGAAAAAGGATATCAAATGGGCACGGTAGACTGTACTCTGTTCACAAAAGTTCAAGATGACGACATTATTTTAGTCCAGATTTATGTTGACGATATTATCTTCGGTGCTACTAAGCAGGAACTCATTGATGAGTTCGAACAGGTGATGAAGGACGAGTTCGAAATGAGTAAATTGGGTCTTCTACACTACTTTCTTGGTTTACAAGTCGAACAGACAGAAAATGGAATTTTTCTCAATCAGGCAAATTATGTGAATGATATACTGGAACGTTTCGGTATGACTCAAGAACGTCCTGTGTCAACTGCGTTAGCTGTGAATCATGGTATTTTGCTAGAGTGCGAAGGAGAACCTGTTGATCCTACGTATTATCGATCAATCATTGGCTCGCTTATGTATCTCACTGCGTCTAGGCCGAATATTATGTTCGTAACATGTCTGTGTGCTCGTTATCAAGTTTGTAACATCCCGCCTTTTTCCATTTACTTTTCCGTTATACTAATTTAAACTCCGTTATATGTTTATAACATCTCCCGTTAATACGCGTTTTAAAATATTCCGTTTAGGTATTTTCCGCACCCGACTACAAACTCGAGGGACTAAAATTGACACGGGGCAAACTAGTTAACTAGGTCAACTAGTCCACCCCAATCACCACCATTCAACCATCTCCCTCTCTCTCTCTTTCTCTCTAGCAAGAACACACACACATTTACCAAATTCATTCAATCATCATCTAAATTCGACCTAGGAGGCTTACAACAAAATAAATTACATATTCGTGATCCTCTCTTCATCCTCTTCATTTTGGTACGAATTTCATCTCGTTTGGGTAACATTTCTAAAACTCTAGATTTCTCTAAATTCGTGTTTTTGACTTGAAATGGTGTTAGTTAGTGTCTATGGCTCATTGTGATGTCGTGTATGTAATTTGTATGCTCGATCTCGTTATTTTAGTATAACTAGCATGAACTTGAATTTTGGTGTGTTGTTCTTGAATTTTGGATGATCATATGTTGTTAGATGTTAAAAGTTCATGTTCTAATTGTGTTCCTAGTATCACTAGCTTCAATTTGATGTGTAGGTTGCTTGAGAAAACTCCATAAACTTGATTAGTGATTTTTGGTGAATTTGGGTTAGGGTTTGATAAGCTTGAAATGAATAGATGATACATTGAATGCCATGAATTATTGTTAGTAAGTAGTTAGTTGTATTGTATGCTCGATTACCTACAAAATGGCATGTCATATGTATGCATTGAATGCCTAAATCATTAAATGTGCATTGGTGAGTTTGAAGCATTAATGTGTGCATTGAATGATCACTTGGTTTGAAAACTCGGTTGTTACAAATGAGGTTTTTGATTGATGAATTGTGTTTAGTTGCATTCTACGTCAAAAGAGCTTTCCAACGATATAAGGTGCGAGTTCTAAGTGTTAGCGGTTTGTGTTTTATGCACAAAAAGGTTTTGGATTGAGACTTGAACATTTGGGACTGGCCAGGCACCAGCACCCGGCCTTTGCCGCGGCGCGGCCCTTTCCTGTCGCGGCGCGACATATAAGGGGGCCAGTTTCTGACCTCCTTGTCCCAAATGTGAAAAATGTTTGGCCCGTTCTAGACCTCCGATTCACATGAGACTTGTTCTAACATGCCTATATATGAATAAAAACCTCAGAAAAATAGTTCGGGACCCGACCCGAACGTGTTGACTTTCGTTGACTTTGACCGACCAAAGTTTGACTTTTTGTCAAACTTAACCAAATGATTATGCAACCTTTCTAACATGTTTTTATACTTGTACCTTGCATGAAACATGACAATTTGATTCACATGCTATTATGATCGAGTCTTAACGAGCCATAGGACTAATTGAACATCTTTGACCTATCGTGTTTACCGTTATTGATACAACCTATTGTTTAGGTCAAGACTAGCATTGTTCTTTGCACACGTTTACTTGTTGAAGTACTTTACTACTCGTGCACTCAAGGTGAGATCATAGTCCCACTTTTACTCTTTTTGAACTTACATTTGGGATGAGAAAACATAAACATTTCTTTACTAAGTGAACACAAGTATAGGAAAACAAACATTCTACATACGAGTTTAGAACAAAATCCTCAATTCGATTATCATTAGTTACACTTGCCGGGTGTAAGCGAGAACTTATGTTGTATGGATCCATATGGGTTTGACAAACCCTCATTCAAATGGTTCGCTACCGTTTACGAATGAAATATATTTTCGAGAAACAGTGTATGTTCTAGCACTAAGTGATGGGGTTCAATGGAAGGAATGTTAAGCATTGATAATTGGGTGCTCGTGAAACAAACTTTTGGAATGTATTACTATTATCTCATTGTTGCAAATCTTGTGGTTCACTTGTACTTACTTACTTAAACCTATGATTTCACCAACGTTTTCGTTGACAGATTTCTATGTTTTTCTCAGGTCCTTGAACGATACATGATACATGCTTCCGCTCATTATTTTGATACTTGCATTGGATGTCGAGTATATATATGCATACATGGAGCGTCTTTTGGCTACTTTTAAATTGTGTCGCATAAGTTTCATTTGTACTTATAACTTAACTTGTGGTGGAACTATTCTCGTAAACTTTGAACAATCTTTACATTTGAAATGAATGCGACACATCTTTTGGTCAAACGTTGTTTTAAAGACTTATGACCACGTAACGGGACCTAAGTAGACGACGCCGTCAATGACGGTTTTGACGGGTCGCTACAGATGGTATCAGAGCGTTGGTTGTAGGGATTTAGAGTTCATTGGTGTCGACCCCGAGTCATAGGGTACATTAGTGAATCTAGACTACAACCGGCATATAGACCGAAGTAGGAACTACTTGACTATTTGTGCATTATACTCGAACTCTCCTATCATATCTAACTCTTATTCGATCTTGATATCACGTTGTTAAATTTGATTGACACGCCACCTTGACTTTATGAAGTAGTGTTAAATGCACATGTGAATCAGGGTAATATAATTTCCGGGATTATATTACGGTGGTTCACATGGACGTTCCGACATTATGACATAAAGAATTTAAGGCGGGTTAAGGAAATTTTTTTCTTTATCCTTATTCCATATCACGGTTGGTATTATTAAGAATACTAACCAACGATATTCTTGTGTCTTGAAGGAACAATGGCTCCTCGTCGTGTACGCCGCAATGAAACTCCCGAACAAGCTCTCGAACGGATGATAGCCACCGCCGTAGATGCGGCCATGGCCGGTCACTCATCCAACAACAATAATAATAACAACCACAACAACAATAACAACAACAACAATGGAGCCGGAAACTCAAACGAGGGATGCTCCTATAAAGCTTTCATGGGGTGCAAACCTCACACTTTTGATGGAACCGGGGGACCGGTCGTGCTCACTCGATGGTTTGAGCAAACGGAAGCCGTCTTTAGCATAAGCGGTTGTCGAGACCAAGACAAGGTCAAATACTCCACCCACACCTTCGCCGGTGTCGCTCTTACATGGTGGAATACTTATATACGATCGGTGGGTACCGATGAAGCTCACGCCCTCTCTTGGGCCCACTTGAGGGAAAAGATGATTGTCGAATATTTCCCTCGTGAAGAAACCCGAAGGCTCGAACAAGAGCTAAGAACTTTAAAGGCGATCGGAAATGATCTCAAGGCTTATAATCAACGATTTTCCGAACTAGCCTTGATGTGCCCAAATCTTGTGAACCCCGAAGCTTTAAGGGTTGAACTTTACATGGATGGTCTTCCAAAGAGTATCAAACACGGAGTAATGTCATCCAAACCCACTAATAATCAAGAAGCTTTGAACATGGCCCGCAAATTGATAGAAACGGTTGACGAAATCGTAGTTCCGGCACCTAAGGCCGAGGATAAATCGGGCGGCAACAAAAGAAAGTGGGAACCCTCCCAATCAAGCAACAACAACTTTGCTAAGAAGCCTTACACCTCTAACAGCAAGAAAGGTTATGCCGGGAACCTACCTCTTTGCAACAAATGCAACAAACATCACTTTGGCGAATGTAGTAAGCTAATTTGCCATCGGTGCCAAGGAATTGGTCATAAGGCCAACGATTGTAAAAGTGCCACTCCCGTCGCTCGAAAGTGGCCCAATGCACCAAAGACGGGCACTTGTTACGAATATGGCCAAACGGGCCATTATAGAAATGCATGCCCGAAGAGGAAAGATAACCCCAATACGCGCGGCCGAGCTTTCAACATCAACACCGAGGAAGCTCGGGATGACACTGAACTAGTCACGGGTACGTTTCTTCTCAACAATTCTTATGTCTCTTGCTTATTCGATTCGGGTGCCGATAAATGCTTTGTATCCAAGACTTTGAGTCATTCTTTTAGCACTCCACCTCTTCCATTAGATACCACTTATACCATTGAAGTGGCTAACGGGAAACTATTAAGTGCCGACACATATTACCGGGGGTGTACGTTAAACATTTTGGGTAAGGAATTTGAAATTGACTTGATACCCATGGAACTAGGAAGCTTTGATGTAATAATCGGTATGAATTGGTTAGTCAAAACGAAATCTCACATCCTTTGTGATCTTAACGCAATCCGAATTCCTATCAAAAATGGTGAACCTTTGATTGTTTATGGCGATAAGAGTTGCACCAGACTCAACCTCGTTTCATGCGTTAAAGTTAGAAAACTACTCCGTAAGGGTTGTTTTGCGATCCTTGCCCACGTTAAGAAAGTCGAATCCGATGAGAAGCATATCGATGATGTGCCAATTGTTAATGACTTTTCCGATGTAATTCCCGACGAATTGTCGGGTCTTCCACCTCATCGACCGGTTGAATTCCAAATCGATCTTATTCCGGGAGCCGCACCTGTAGCACGTGAACCGTATAGACTTGCTCCATCCGAAATGCAAGAATTGCAAAGTCAAATCCAAGAACTACTTGACCGTGGTTTTATCCAACCTAGCCATTCACCTTGGGGCGCTCCGATTTTGTTTGTTAAAAAGAAAGACGGATCCCTACGAATGTGCATTGATTATCGTGAACTAAATAAATTGACGGTTAAGAACCGATATCCTCTTCCTCGCATCGATGACCTCTTTGATCAACTACAAGGGTCTTGTGTATATTCAAAAATTGATCTCCGCTCGGGTTATCATCAATTGAGGGTTAAGGGGGAAGATGTCTCCAAAACCGCTTTCCGAACTCGTTATGGTAGTTATGAATTCCTTGTCATGCCATTTGGTCTCACTAACGCACCGGCGGTGTTCATGGATCTTATGAACCGCGTGTGCAAACCGTATCTCGATAAATTCGTTATTGTGTTCATCGATGATATATTGATCTATTCTAAAAATGAAGAAGAGCACGGACAACATCTCCGACTTGTGCTTGAACTCTTGAGACAAGAACGAATTTATGCCAAATTCTCCAAGTGTGAATTTTGGTTGAAGGAAGTTCAATTTCTTGGTCATGTTGTAAGTGATCAAGGTATTAAAGTCGATCCCACGAAGATCGAAGCCATTAGTAAATGGGAGACTCCTACTACTCCTACTCACATTCGTCAATTCTTGGGTCTCGCCGGGTACTATCGTAGATTCATCGAAAACTTCTCTTTGGTTGCACGTCCTCTAACCGCATTAACTCACAAGGGAAAGAAATTCATTTGGGCGACCGAACATGAATCCGCATTCCAAATCTTGAAAACGAAGCTAACCACCGCTCCTATCTTGTCACATCCCGAAGGCAATGATGACTTTGTTGTATATTGCAATGCCTCGAAACATGGTTTTGGGTGTGTATTGATGCAACGAACGAAAGTCATTGCTTATGCTTCTCGACAACTCAAAATTCATGAACGAAACTATACGACACATGATCTCAAACTCGGAGCCGTTGTCTTTGCACTTAAAATGTGGAGACACTATCTTTATGGAACCAAGAGTACTATCTTCACCGATCACAAAAGCCTTCAACACATCTTCGATCAAAAGCAACTAAACATGAGACAATGACGGTGGATTGAAACTTTGAACGATTACGATTGCGAGCTTCGTTACCATCCCGGGAAGGCAAACGTAGTAGCCGATGCCTTAAGTCGAAAAGAAAGGGCGGTGCCTCTTCGTGTCCGAGCTTTAAACATCACCATTCACACCAACCTTAATAGCCAAATTCGTGTAGCCCAAGATGAGGCCCTCAAGGATGAAAACCTTTCACACGAGCTCTTGAACATTCTCGTCTCTCGATTCGAAATTAGGGAGACCGGACTCCGATATTACGCTGGAAGGATTTGGGTGCCTAGTTATGGGGACCTACGAAGCCTTATTTTAGATGAAATACCGACAAACGACGCAACGATCTTAAATTTCAAGTCGGTGACCGAGTAATGTTAAAAGTCGCACCTTGTAAGGGTGTAATCCGTTTTGGGAAACGCGGGAAGCTAAATCCGCGGTATATTGGTCCTTTCGAAATCTTGGAGCGTATTGGAACCGTTGCTTATCGTTTAGATCTTCCGCCTCAATTGAACTCCGTTCATCCTACCTTCCATGTATCTAACTTGAAAAAGTGTCTTGCCGAATCCGATATCGTCATCCCTCTCGAGGAACTTACTATTGATGACAAACTTCATTTTGTGGAGGAACCGGTTGAAATTGTGGACACCTTCGTCAAGACATTGAAACAAAGCCGAATCCCGATTGTTAAAGTCCGTTAGAACGCCAAAAGGGGACCCGAGTTTACTTGGGAAATACAAGATCAAATGCAAAGGAAGTATCCTCATCTATTCGTGAATTCAGAAACGCAAGATCTCGAGGAAGAAACAACGACTACTACGCCTACTTAAATTTCGGGACGAAATTTCTTTTAAGGAGTAGGTAATGTAACATCCCGCCTTTTTCCATTTACTTTTCCGTTATACTAATTTAAACTCCGTTATATGTTTATAACATCCCCCGTTAATACGCGTTTTAAAATATTCCGTTTAGGTATTTTTCGCACCCGACTACAAACTCGAGGGACTAAAATTGACACGGGGCAAACTAGTTGACTAGGTCAACTAGTCCACCCCAATCACCACCATTCAACCATCTCCCTCTCTCTCTCTTTCTCTCTAGCAAGAACACACACACATTTACCAAATTCATTCAATCATCATCTAAATTCGACCTAGGAGGCTTACAACAAAATAAATTACATATTCGTGATCCTCTCTTCATCCTCTTCATTTTGGTACCAATTTCATCTCGTTTGGGTAACATTTCTAAAACTCTAGATTTCTCTAAATTCGTGTTTTTGACTTGAAATGGTGTTAGTTAGTGTCTATGGCTCATTGTGATGTCGTGTATGTAATTTGTATGCTCGATCTCATTGTTTTAGTATAACTAGCATGAACTTGAATTTTGGTGTGTTGTTCTTGAATTTTGGATGATCATATGTTGTTAGATGTTAAAAGTTCATGTTCTAATTGTGTTCCTAGTATCACTAGCTTCAATTTGATGTGTAGGTTGCTTGAGAAAACTCCATAAACTTGATTAGTGATTTTTGGTGAATTTGGGTTAGGGTTTGATAAGCTTGAAATGAATAGATGATACATTGAATGCCATGAATTATTGTTAGTAAGTAGTTAGTTGTATTGTATGCTCGATTACCTACAAAATGGCATGTCATATGTATGCATTGAATGCCTAAATCATTAAATGTGCATTGGTGAGTTTGAAGCATTAATGTGTGCATTGAATGATCACTTGGTTTGAAAACTCGGTTGTTACAAATGAGGTTTTTGATTGATGAATTGTGTTTAGTTGCATTCTACGTCAAAAGAGCTTTCCAACGATATAAGGTGCGAGTCCTAAGTGTTAGCGGTTTGTGTTTTATGCACAAAAAGGTTTTGGATTGAGACTTGAACATTTGGGACTGGCTAGGCACCAGCACCCGGCCTTTGCCGCGGCGCGGCCCTTTCCTGTCGCGGCGCGACATATAAGGGGGCCAGGTTCTGACCTCCTTGTCCCAAATGTGAAAAATGTTTGGCCCGTTCTAGACCTCCGATTCACATGAGACTTGTTCTAACATGCCTATATATGAATAAAAACCTCAGAAAAATAGTTCGGGACCCGACCCGAACGTGTTGACTTTCGTTGACTTTGACCGACCAAAGTTTGACTTTTTGTCAAACTTAACCAAATGATTATGCAACCTTTCTAACATGTTTTTATACTTGTACCTTGCATGAAACATGACAATTTGATTCACATGCTATTATGATCGAGTCTTAATGAGCCATAGGACTAATTGAACATCTTTGACCTATCGTGTTTATCGTTATTGATACAACCTATTGTTTAGGTCAAGACTAGCATTGTTCTTTGCACACGTTTACTTGTTGAAGTACTTTACTACTCGTGCACTCAAGGTGAGATCATAGTCCCACTTTTATTCTTTTTGAACTTACATTTGGGATGAGAAAACATAAACGTTTCTTTACTAAGTGAACACAAGTACAGGAAAACAAACATTCTACATACGAGTTTAGAACAAAATCCTCAATTCGATTATCATTAGTTACACTTGTCGGGTGTAAGCGAGAACTTATGTTGTATGGATCCATATGGGTTTGACAAACCCTCATTCAAACGGTTCGCTACCGTTTACGAATGAAATATATTTTCGAGAAACAGTGTATGTTCTAGCACTAAGTGATGGGGTTCAATGGAAGGAATGTTAAGCATTGATAATTGGGTGCTCGTGAAACAAACTTTTGGAATGTATTACTATTATCTCATTGTTGCAAATCTTGTGGTTCACTTGTACTTACTTACTTAAACCTATGATTTCACCAACGTTTTCGTTGACAGATTTCTATGTTTTTCTCAGGTCCTTGAACGATACATGATACATGCTTCCGCTCATTATTTTGATACTTGCATTGGATGTCTAGTATATATATGCATACATGGAGCGTCTTTTGGCTACTTTTAAATTGTGTCGCATAAGTTTCATTTGTACTTATAACTTTGTAACGTAACTTGTGGTGGAACTATTCTCGTAAACTTTGAACAATCTTTACATTTGAAATGAATGCGACACATCTTTTAGTCAAACGTTGTTTTAAAGACTTATGACCACGTAACGGGACCTAAGTAGACGGCGCCGTCAATGACGATTTTGACGGGTCGCTACAAAGTTAATCCGAATACAGTTCATCTTACAGCTGCAAAGAGAATCCTACGTTATTTGTTGCATTCGCCAAATCTCGGCATCTGGTATTCGAACGATGAGAAGTTTGATCTTGTAGCTTACAGCGATTCAGATTATGCTGGTTGCAAAATCAACAACAAATCTACATCAGGAGGATGTTAATTTTTAGGTGAAAGGCTGGTGACCTGGCAGTGCAAGAAACAAACTGCAGTTGCTCTTTCCAAGTGTGAAGCTGAATATATAGCTGCTGCTAGTTGTTGTTCGCAAGTTGTTTGGATCCAACAACAACTTCACGATTACGGGCTAAGAATCTCTTTCTCTCCTCTTTATATTGATAATACTGCTGCTATAGCGATCACTAAGAATCCTGTTCAATATTCTAAAACAAAACACATATGTGTTAAATATCATTTTCTTAGGGATTGTCATGAGAAAAAGGTTATTGAGGTTAAGAGAATAGGTACTAAGGACCAGAGGGCTGACTTATTTACTAAGGATTTTGATAGACCTATGTTCTTATTCCTACTAGAGATGAATGGCATTGTTGATCGAGACAAAGTGATTTCGGATGTTGTGTGCGAGGTTTAGTCAAGACTTTTAGACTTTGCATGTAGGATGCATGGCATATAGATTTTTAGTTTCTAATTATCCGTATTGCATATTTTTGCTTCCTGTCTGCATTTCTTTACATGATTTCATTCATGATTGCATGCTAGTCTGTAGATATTTTCTGTTTGGTTAAAATGCTAAAACACAAAAAGATTTTATATTTTAGTATTTTAGGGGGAGTATATGTTATCAGCAGAAAATAATAAAAAGTTGAAAAATTCGAAAATGAGCTTGTTTTGATTAATCTGTTGGACGTGAAGAAATTACTGTACAGAGAATTGATAATTGATTAGTAAGGACTGATTTGAACGTTTATGTCTATCTGTTGTGTGATGTACTGATAGATGTGACTTATGAATTCTTGGAATTAGACAATCATAATAAGAATAACGATCATCTGAGATTCAGAAGTCATGAACGATCTGTTGCATTTGAAGGTAGTCACCTAATTATCTCCGAAACTGTATCTAATGAAAATTGTTGAGGAACTCAACAGTCGGTTGAGGGTATCCCCTATCATAATTGATAATCGTTAGAGAAAGTTGGGGGTGAATTTTAAGTTGAGGGTTATCTGTTTGGCTGGTACATACCACGTTTTCACGGGCCTGAGACTTAATAATCGAAACTAAACCCCGAAAATATCAGAGAAAATTAGTTTATGTCAAAAGTAAGTGTCCCTTCTCGCTTAAAGTTGAAAAGTATAATTCCTTATTGCGGACCGTTCAAGCATTTAAGGGAGAACACCTTAGAGTGATCTGAGCACACAACAAAGAAACATGAGTTCATGCATAACAATGGAAAATCCATTCATGATGACGTTTAAAATCAATATATCAAAAGACAGTGATATGCTAAAAAGGAAATATCAAAAGAAAATCAAAGTAAAAAATAATTGGCGTATCAAGATGGCAAAGTACTGAAAGTATGAAGAATGCTGATTCATGATGTGCTGATAAAGAACTCAGATCATTCTTAGTGTGATACCCCCGCGCAGCTTGAATTGTTTAATCATGACGTTCACACCGAACTATCAAGATTCTTGTCGTCTGCAATATAGAGTTATACCTATTTAGACTGTACGTTGGAAAGATACTTATCTAGATATACTCTAATTAAATATATATATATGAAAGTTTAACTTTCGATTCCGTTTTCCATGTCAACTTGAACATAATGAAGTTAAGGTCCTTGAGATTTATTTCGTGTGACAACTGGTCATCAGGAAAGTCTGCTTTAACTGTAGACCAATCCCCGCGGTAAATAATGCGCCTATTCGGATAATCTAATATATTCTAAAATCTGCCATTCCAACTAGATTGAAGATTATCAATACCCTGATAGAAGCCAAAGGCTGACAGGGTTATTCAAAATGCCGTGAGAACCATCCTATTTAATTTGAATGAAATACATGGAAAGAGATAACAGAAAGTTACATGTAATGAATTGACAACCCAATAACAACGCACAATCATAAGTGATGAAAGAATCAAGGATTAATGAACTTAGCGTGATCTCAAAAATCACTGCTCTATAATGTTCAAAGTACTTAATGCCAACATGATTGTCGAAGTGTCCGGAATGAATATGTTCATGTTTAATGAGGATTGATATCAGTAATTGCATGATAATAGACATAGACTGGATAATTGGGAATGAACAACAGAAGTTGATTCAATATGTCAGTTCTGATCCATTTTTATTTTAATTAATAATATTGCTCACAAAAAGAATGTGGATTTGTATATTTCATTTATATGCTTGTTAAATAGCTTGTTCTGATTACTGAAAAACAACAAAAAGATTTTGGTTTACATGTTATTGCATTTCATGATAGAATGTCTTTCATTTGCATAATTTTAGTTGCATGACATTTTACATCAGAAAATCTATAAAGTTTTTTTTTTTTTTTTCATTTCTCTATTTTCTGATTATCCTCGGAATGCATAACGACATCTGAAAGAACCTTGTTGAGATCAAGATATTTCTGGCCACCAAATCTATAAGTTTGAAGTTTGTAGAGCTTGTGAATGTTTGAAAGAGTTTGTGTGGAAGTGAATTTAAGATGACATTACACTGTAGGACTTACTCAGGATAAACAAAATGTTTGGAGTAATAACCTCAATTAGGTTAAGTTGTTTGGATTACCTAAGTGTTAATGGTCATTTCTTGAAGGCTTTAGTGATTTATGACTCAAAATGAAAGTGTTAGTTAGCCCTAAGATTGCTAAACGAGTTGAAATCCTAAGTTTGTGAAATTTTGAAATTGCCTAAGTGGCTCACACGCACGCTTGATGTGTGAACCGTACGAGTAACAACACGTTTGAGGTTAACTGTACGGATGACCCTGATCAAAATTGGTCTAAGACTATTAGGTCACACACACGTGTGATTAAGATGAGACGCGCGGTTGATTGTGGATCATGTGATCAACCGTACGGTTGATCACGAGAGTATAAATAGGGGTGACGAGCACTGATGCTCACACTTGTGCACACATTTCATTTTCTCTCTCAATTTTCGATCTTAACCAATCAAGATTTCCACCGCGGCGTTCGTTCATTACTTGATTCCGACCTCAGCGCCATTGATAATGCTAAAAACGAACATATATTTCATAGCATTATCCTTCAAGAAAGACAAGCTTTTAGTTGCAATTGTTCTAATTTCAAGTAATTATCGTTTAAATAATAAAAGGTGAAGACAAAAGACAGATTCGACAATTTGAAGACGCAAATGACCAAAAAGCTAAAACGTACAAAGTACAATTCAAGTGGTTCAATTTATTAATCAGAAACATCTCAAAATTACAAAAGTACAAGCCGCAAAATGCAAAGTACAAGATATTAAATTATACGAAAAGGCGTTCAAAAATCCGGAACTGAGACATGAACCAACTTTCAACGATCGACACAACGGAGTTGAAAGTACAAGTCAACTATGCAAAAGAATATAATATAATATTTAAATAATTCATAATAAGAATAATAATAAATAATAAAAAGTTGTTAATTGAGCATAGTTAAGGGGTCATAAGTGAAAATTTCAAATTCATCATTTGCCTATAAAACGAGACTACGGAGTAATGAAAGATACACCTTTTCTATTTTCTAAATCTCTTACTATCTCAATATATTAATATTATAATTTTAATATTAAAGTTTAATAATAATAAGGTTATGTTAGCGAATGTTTTAAGTTTGTAAGTCGAAACTCTGTCCGTGTAACACTACGCTATTAATACTCATTGTAAGTTATGTTTAAATTATTTTTATTAATGTCTCGTAGCTAAGTTATTATTATGATTATTTAAGCCGAAGTAATCGTGATGTTAGACTAAATATTAAAGACGGGATAATTGGGTTTTGGACCATAATTGGGGTTTGGACAAAAGATCGACACTTGTGGAAATTAGACTATGGGCTATTAATGGGCTTTATATTAACTAAACGATACCTCGTTAATTTAATATAAAGGTTATGATTTGACGTATCTATATATAACCACATACGCTTAATCGGGTACGATGAGCTGGATATTTATAAGTATGAATTATTGTTCATTTGACCGAACACGGGGATGATTTAATAGTTACTAGACTCATTAAAACAGGGGTGGATTACATTCAAGGGTAATTGGTGTAATTGTTAACAAAGTATTAAAACCTTGGATTACACACAGTCGATAACCTGGTGTATTCATTAAACAAAGTATTAAGACCTTGTTACAGTTCGAATCCCCAATTAGTTGGAATATTTGACTTCGGGTATAAGGATAATTTGATGAAGACCCTCGCACTTTATAATTATGACCGATGGACTATTATGGACAAAACCGTATGGACATATCGAATAATCCAGGACAAAGGACAATTAACCCATGGTAATAAATTAAAATCAACACGTCGAACATTATGATTACTGAAGTTTAAATAAGCATAATTCCTTTATTTTATATCTCATCGTACTTTTATTTACTGTCATTTTATTTATCGCACTTTAAATTAAGTTATATTTTGTATTAGGTTTTAATTGTGACTTAAGTTTTAAAATTGACAAACCGGTCATTAAACGGTAAAAACCCCCAAAGTTACCTATAATTACTATATATCACTAAATCTAGTTTAACTACTTAATTAACTAATTTGACCTAGTAAGACACCCAATAATAGTATCCACGGATCGACCTCCCGGACTTTACCTTAGCTATATTATTACACGATAGGTATACTTGTCTTTTGTGTTTTAGTTTAATTTAGGTGATTTCCTGTAGTAAATAAATATAAAACTACTTAAAAAAGAAAAAAAAATTAAAATCCTTAAAAAGAAATATTAAAATCGTAAAAAAAATAAAAATAAAATATAAAAATAAAATTTTTTTTTAAAAAAAAATTTAAAATATATATATTTAAAAAAAAAATAAAAAAAAAAAATATATATATATATATATATATATATATATATATATATATATATATATATTTTTTTTAAGATTTTGTGTATAAAATTAAAAAAAAATATTTATTTTAAGTTTTATTACCTTTAGATTTTTAGACTCTAGTTACAACATTTAGTATTAAGTTTAGTTTCCCATAGTTATTTTTAAACTTTTAGATTTTTAGGCTTTGCCGTAAACTCCCTTAAGTGCTTTTTCTTTAGACTAAGATTTAGGTGGCTTAAAATTTTGCGACGCCGTGTTAAAATTTTAGTATCATTTTAAGTAATTTCCGTTTTTCGTTTAGAATCCCTTTTAAGTTTCGACGCGCTACTTTTTCGACGTTTTTCGACGCAATCTTTTTCTTTCTTATTTCTCGACGCTCTAGTTTTTAGGACATAGATTTTTCTATTTCCTCTCTAAAATTTCAAACGAAAAATTATTTTAAGCGATTAAATTGATAGACATCCAAATTTTCTGGTTCGTAGTAATAGTTGGATTTGTTAGTGACTGAGTTGTGAGCTTCCGATTTAAAGGGTTCTGGCTACCTGCTGCATCTATTGGCTATTCGAAATGTGGGCAAAATCAGAAAAGTCTATTAATTTGATAACTTATATAATTTTTATATTTATAACTAATAGGATATTCAGTGAATGCACAGAGCAAAACGTTCACCACCTTTCATACGTTCACCACCTGTAACTCGATCAAGACATCTATCCAATATTGTCGCCGTTGATTTTTTTTAGAATTGTCATCTAGTCGACCAAGTACTCCAACTCAAATTTTCGATAATCCATTTTTTGAACCCAATCTCACAATTGAGAATCCGGAGGGACAATTCCAAGATCCTGATCCACTAATCATTCCTCCTGAATCACAAATCATACAATCAGAGATTGTCGAGGAAGAAACCATTAAATCAGAATCCTCTAGTGATTCAGATTCAACAAATTCAATCATGGAAAATCTGGAACCTCTAAGTATGGAACACCGAATGCGAGCTAAACGCACTGGCCAAGGTCACGCAATCACTCAAACAGGCATTAATGCACTAGATTATGAAATCAAAGGACAAATCCTACACATGGTAACTAATTAATGCCAATTTAGTGGTGCGCCGAAGGAAGATCCAAACAAACATCTTCGTACCTTTAACAGGATTTGTACTTTATTCAAAATCAGAGAAGTTGAGGATGAACAGATCTATCTCATGTTATTTCCCTAGAATTTAAAGGGAGAAGCCAAAGATTGGTTGGAATCGTTACCTGAAGGGGCGATTGATACATGGGATGTTTTAGTTGAAAAATTTCTTAAACAATTCTTTCCGGCATCTAAAGCCGTGAGACTTCAAGGAGAAATAGTTAAGTTCACACAAAAGCCAAATGAAACTCTTTATGAGGCGTGGACAAGATATGGAAAGTTATTAAGAGGATGTCCGCAACATGGTTTAGACACTTGTCAAATAGTACAAATATTCTACCAAGGATGCGACATCATTACAAGAAAAGACATCGATATAGCAGCTGGTGGTTCCATTATGAAGAAAACCGCAACTGACGCTTACAAAATTATTGATAACACTGCTTCCCACTCACATGAGTGGCATCAAGAAAAAGATATTGTTAGATCATCTAAAGCAGCTAGAGCCGATTCTAGCCATGACTTTGATTCCATTTCTGCAAAGATAGATGCTGTCGAGAGACGAATGGAAAAGATGACTAAAGATATTCACTCAATACGAATTAGTTGTGAGCAGTGTGGAGGACCACATTTGACAAAAAATTGTCTCAGTATTGAACTAACAATGGAACAAAGAGAGAATGTTTCATACATAAACCAAAGGCCTGAAAATAAATATCAGAATAATTATCAACCGCCAAGACCAATCTACAATCAAAACCAGAATTATAACCGAAATGTTCTATACAACAACCAACAAGGTCCTAGCAATCAACAAGTATCCAATAATACTTACAATCAGCAAAGACCTATTTTTCAAAACAAACCACCACAAATCGATGATAAAAAGCCAAATTTAGAAGATATGATGTCAAAGCTAGTTGAATCTCAAACGCAATTTTTCACATCTCAGAAACAAACCAATGAACAAAATGCTCAAGCATTTAGAAATCAACAAGCTTCGATTTAAAATTTAGAACAAGAAGTAAGCAATCTAGCAAGGTTAATAGGTGAAAGAAAACCGGGAAGTTTACCTAGTGATACAAATGCTAACCCCCGGAATGAAACAGCTAAAGCCATTACCACAAGAAGTGGTATTACACTTAAACCACCTGAAATGCCTGTAATCTATGACTCTATTCCTACTCCACAAGACCAACAACCTGAGCAAGATAAGGAAACAGAACCGGTAGTTAAAAAGGTTAATGAAGATAACACAATTAAGGCTAAACCTTATGTTAAACCATACCAACCACCACTTCCTTACCCGAGTAAAATGAAAAAAGAGAGACTTGAAGCCGAGCAATCCAAATTCTTGGATATGTTTAAATAGATAAATGTTAATCTTCCTTTCATTGATGTGATTTCAGGAATGCCTAGATATGCTAAATTTCTGAAAGATCTAATCACAAATAGAAAGAAAATAGAAGAACTCTCGGCTGTTACTATGAATGCTAATTGCTCTGCAGTACTATTGAATAAGATACCAGAAAAATTATCTGATCCAGGAAGTTTCACCATTCCATGTTTTCTGGGTAGTCTTAGTTCAATAGAAGCATTGGCAGATTTAGGTGCTAGTATAAATTTAATGCCGTATTCACTATACGCTAAACTAGACCTTGGAGAATTGAAACCAACACGAATAAGCATACAACTAGCCGATCGATCAGTAAAATATCCTAGAGGGATAATGGAGAACATGCTAGTTAAAGTTGGTACTTTAGTATTTCCAGTAGATTTTGTTATTCTGGACATGGAAGAAGATTCTCGAGTTCCTCTCATATTAGGAAGACCATTCTTAAACACGGCTAAAGCAATAATAGACGTGTTTGGTAAGAAACTGACCCTAAGTATAGAGGACGAGAGTGTCACCTTTTCAGTTGATAGAGCCATGCAACAACTGCAATCTGCAGATGATACATGTTATTATATTCAAACTAGAGATTCACATGCAGAATTGTTAGAAGAATTTCCAGAATTACAAGGAACAGGAGAATGTTCTTTAGGAGAAGGAACTGAACCAATTGATGAAACTGAAATGTTAGCTACACTTATGGCTAATGGATATGAACCAACAATAGAAGAAATTTAAATGCTAAAAGAAGAAGACAGATATCGATATAAATCATTGATAGAAGAACCACCGACATTAGAATTAAAGCCACTTCCAAACCATTTGGAATATGCTTATTTACATGGTGAATCTGAATTACCTGTAATAATATCGTCTTCTCTTACTGAAAATGAAAAATCTCAACTCATTTCTGTGCTAAAAGCTCATAAACCAGCTATTGCATGAAAAATTCATGATATTAAAGGAATAAGTCCTTCGTATTGCACACATAAAATCCTTAGGGAAGAAGGTCATAAAACATATGTGCAACGCCAAAGAAGACTAAATCCTAATATGCAAGATGTTGTTAAGAAAGAAATTATTAAACTGCTAGATGCAGGTTTAATTTATCCAATCTCTGATAGTCCATGGGTAAGTCCAGTTCAATGCGTACCTAAGAAGGGTGGCATGACTGTCATCACAAATGAGAAAAATGAGCTTATTCCTACTAGGACTGTAACAGGATGGTGTGTTTGTATTAATTATAGAATATTAAATGACGCCACCAGAAAAGATCACTTTCCCTTACCTTTTATTGATCAAATGTTGGAAAGACTAGCCGGAAATAGTTACTATTGTTTTCTTGATGGTTTCTCCGGATACTTTTAAATTTCAATAGCACCCGAAGATCAAGAGAAAACCACATTCACGTGCCCTTATGGTACTTTTGCTTAAAAACGCATGCCATTTGGACTTTGCAACGCCCCTACAACCTTTCAAAGGTGCATGATGGCGATTTTTCACGACATGATAGAAGAATGCATGGAAGTTTTCATGGATGACTTTTCAGTCTTCGGTGATACATTTGAATCATGTCTAGTTAATCTTGAACGAATGCCTATTAGATGCGAACAATCAAATCTAGTTCTTAATTGTGAGAAATTCCATTTCATGGTTAAAGAAGGCATCGTTCTTTGTCATAAAATTTCAAAGGAAGGAATTGAAGTGGATAGAGCTAAAGTAGATGTAATTGCTAAACTTCTACATCCCACCAATGTTAGAGGAGTTAGGAGTTTTCTAGGGCATGCCGGTTTTTATCGACGTTTCATAAAAGATTTTTCTAAAATTGCCACTCCTATGAATAAACTCCTAGAAAAGGATGCCCCATTCATCTTTTCAGATGAATGCATAAAATCTTTTAATATTCTTAAAGAAAAACTGACTAATGCGCCGATCATGATAACTCCAAATTGGAATCTACCATTTGAACTCATGTGCGATGCAAGTGATTTTGCAATGGGAGCTGTTTTAGGACAAAGGATTGAAAAACGATTTCAACCTATTTATTATGCTAGTAAGACGTTACAAGGAGCACAAACGAATTATACAACTACTAAAAAAGAACTGCTTGCTATTGTCTTTGCTTTTGACAAATTTCGTTCATATCTCGTTCTAGCTAAAACGGTGGTCTATATCAACCATTCTGCTCTTAGATACCTATTTTCAAAACAAGATGCCTAGCCACGATTAATCCGTTGAATCTTACTCTTACAAGAGTTCGATATTGAAATCCGAGACAAAAAGGGAGAAGAAAATCTCGCTGCTGATCATCTTTCTCGTCTTGAAAATCTTGAATTAGAAGTTCTAAATGAATCGGCCATACAAGACAACTTTCCTGATGAATATCTATTGAAGATAGATTATAATGAAATTTCATGGTTTGCAGACTATGCAAACTACTTAGTATGTGGATTCCTTGAAAAAGGGTTGTCGTACCAAAAACTAAAGAAATTCTTTAGTGATATAAAACACTATTTCTGGGAAGATCCACATTTGTTTAAAAGTTGTCCCGATGGAATAATACGCCGATGTGTATTCGGAGAGGAAGCTAGTCAAATCTTAAACCATTGTCACACAGGACCAACAGGAGGGCATTATGGGTCTCAACTTACAGCAAGAAAAGTTTAAGATGCTGGATTCTATTGGCCTACAATTTTCAAAGACGCACACCTTCTTTGCAAATCCTGTGATGCTAGTCAAAGGGCCAGAAAAATAAGTCAACGTGATGAAATGCCACAAAATGTCATTCAAGTATGTGAAGTATTTGACGTTTGGGGTATTGACTTTATGGGTCCATTTCCAAAATCTCATAATAATCTCTACATTCTCGTTGCCATTGATTATGTATCTAAATGGGCAGAAGCACAAGCTCTCCCAACTAACGATGCACGAGTTGTAGTCAACTTTTTAAAACATCTTTTTGCTAGGTTTGGAACACCGAGAGCTTTAATAAGTGATCGGGGTACTCATTTTTGTAATAATAAACTTGAGAAAGTTCTCAAAAGATATGGAGTAACTCATAAAATCTCCACTGCTTATCATTCACAAACAAGTGGACAAGTTGAAAATACCAACCGAGCATTAAAACGTATTCTAGAGAAAACCGTAGGATCAAATCCGAAGGAATGGTCCATGAAATTGGAGGATGCACTCTGGGATTTTAGAACAGCCTACAAAACTACAATTGAAACCACACCTTTTAAACTCGTTTACGGAAAAGCATGTCACCTTCCAGTAGAAATTGAGCACAAAGCATTTTGGGCTTTGAAGACATGTAATCTTGATTTACATGAAGCCGGACGTTTAAGGTTAAGTCAACTAAATGAATTAGAAGAATTAAGACATGAAGCATATGAAAATTCATTAATCTATAAAGAAAGAACGAAGAAATGGCATGATAAAAGAATTAGAAGTTCAAAAGAATTAAAGAAGGAGACCGAGTTCTTCTTTTCAATTCACGATTCAAGCTATTTTCTGGAAAATTGAAATCAAGATGGTCTAGACCATTCATAGTCAAAAGAGTTTTCCCATATGGAATAATAGAGTTGATAAATTCAAATGGGATTGAATTTAAAGTTAATGGTCACAGAGTTAAACATTATGTACATAATCCGATGGAAGTTGACAATGAAGTTAATCATAATTTCATCACCAAAGAAAACCCTCAGAATGAAAACATAAATATGTTATCAACAACATATGAAAAACAAAAATTAGAAGATGGAGAATCTTCAAACTGGAGTGATGAAGAAGAATTTGTATACAAACCTCCCATTCTAAGAAATGAAGAAAAATGTGAACAAAAAGTGGAAGAACCAAGAAAAGATCACCCAGATAAGGTTAACAAACCAAATCTACTTACTAAAGTGGGAGATCCAGGTGAATTTATCATTTCTTGTTTACTTAATGATGGTGCTATGTATAATGGACTCACAGATTTAGGAGCAAGTGCAAATGTTATGCCTCTTTCCTTACACAAAAGATTAGGTGTGGGTAAATTAAGACCAACCAAAATAGGTGTTGAATTATTTGACCAAACCATTAAACATCCGGTTGGAATAGTAAACAATTTACTTGTTAAAGTGGGAAGTTTGACCTTTGTTGCAAACTTCATAGTTATTAATATGGAGGAAGACCTTGATATTCCTCTAATTTTAGGTCACCCATTTTTAGCAACCACCAAAGCATTCATTGATGTAAGAAAAGGTAGAATGACACTTAGGGATGGTAACAAATCAGTCACCTTTGTGAACTGAAAGTTTAGATCTCCACCAACCAAAACTATTGAACCAATAAAAATGCCTAAGTGTGGGGAAGATAAAGAAACACCTAATGATGAACTGATAACAAAGAACCCCGTTGTTGATACAAAATTAGATGAACCCGTTTTTAACAGTTCAACGAAGAAATTGTATAAACGGATTCAAGATGCTAGAAATAAGGGGAACTTTAAGTTATGTAACCGATTATTATCCAATTTATCGCCTAAAGAAAAAGCGATGTTAGTAGAATTTGTGAATGTTACAGAGGAAATCAGCAAATGGCTTAAAGCAAAAGTCAGTGATATGCAAGTTGTTGATAGTCCAATTGAAATCAATGAAGTCAATCACAATTTCGATACCACAGCTAACTAAGTGTGGGGAGAGTCAAGTCTTTTTAAGGATAATATGAATTTCTGTTAGAGTTAGATGTTCTGTTTTCGTGTAGTTCTTGAGAATGGAATCCGAATGGTCTTTCACTAGCAGACCCTAAAGAACTAGTCTTCTCCCCCCATTCTAAAATTTTATTTTTTTTAGGTTTTACGAGATGAAGAATTCCAGTGAACTAAACCATGGTCTAATGCTACATGCTTTGATCACTAAACGTAATAATGACACACTCCCGAGTGACCTAGTATCAGTAATAAGAGCCAAATTGGACGGAGTAAGAAAAGAACTCAGAAACGATCATAATAAGTTACATTTTGGTAAAAGAAAATCAAAATCCTCAGCGAAAAGAAGAGCACGACACCTTGAAAGATGTCACAAATGCGGAAAATGGTCACACGAAGGGAAATGTTCGAACAATCAGACACATTCCAATACCGAGTTCGTTACTTTATGCAGAGAAGGACCGTACATATGTTTAGAAGAAAATTTATTGAAAATTCGTGGATACGCTTACGTAGCTATGGAAAACCAATTCGTACGACTCTCTTATGAGTCGGCTAAAGCGGGTCACTGAGAATTCCATCTAGCAGGTAAGTATGTACAGTTTTTATTTTTATTTTTATTGCTTTTAACCTTTTGATAATAAACGCTGAATCGTTCGCTATAAAGTATAAAATTGCTATTCAATAAAATTAGGTGTTAAAACCGAAATTATTGATATCATACAAAAATTTATTACATCACTGCGAAATTTACCGTTTATTCATAAGGTATAAATATCTTTAATCAATCAATACAAAATATTTCAAAAATTCGTTAAGAGTAAAACTAGGTAATATAGCCGAAATTACTTTACCCAAAAGAGGGGCGTATATTTTTGATAATATTTGATTGATTAAAGTGGGATAAAAGACCAAAAAGATTTTTAATTTTATTTTATTTTTACCATATTTTTAAAATTAATATTGTAAATTTTTAAAATCAATATATTTATGTTTGTAAATATTTTAAAAACTAATATTTTTAAAATAAGTTTGTAAAACTAAAATATGAAAATATTAATAATATTAATATGAATTTTTAATTTTATGCATTTTAAATTTAAGTTTGGTGTGAATTTAAAAAAAAAATTACTTTATCTCATTAAGTTAAAAATATGATTTCTAAAATTCGTCGTGAGTTGAAGACTAGGTCATTGAACCGAAATTGCTTTACCCAAGGGAGGGACGGGAAATTTTACTATCATTATTTTTAATCTTATTGAATTAAAGTATACCAAAAACATAAAAAAAAAACAAAAAAAAAAAACCCAAAATCTTTGCTTTTAAAACAATCGCTTTAAAATGACAAATTTTAAAATTTTGTCGAGGGACGGACTAGGTAAACGTACCGAAACAACCTCCTCCTAAATAAAAAGGAAAACAAAAATTTAAATTACTCAATTATTTGTTTTATTAAGTTAAGGTTTTTATAAATAAAAAAAATATGTATATATATGTTTGTAGTTTATCTTATGTACAAAACAGGGTAAAACAGCGCACTTTCAAAGACTGACATTAAGTTCATCAAAAGCTACTAATTTTAACAATAAGACGTAAAATATCAAATGTGATATAAAACAGTATGTTTGTAAACTCGATATTTTTAATTATTTTTCTACACTAATCACTCTCATGAATTTAAATTTTTACTGATTTCTTGCAAATGAGGGCATTGCAAGATCTCAAGTGTGGGGAAGGGTTATAAATTCTCTCGGGTTTACGCTTGGTTTAATTGCCAAATTTTGTGAAAATTTGAAAAATTTTCAACTAAATGAATTCAAAATCATGTTTATACATATTTATGAACGATAAAACTAGGTGATACTACCGAAATTATTGTTACCTTGGAAAGGACATAAATTGAGAAACAACACAAAACGCTTGAATTCATTTAAAATGGAATAGAGGAGAATAAAAAGGCAAAGAAATAAATAAATAAAAGCTGAGTGTGGGAAGAATTTACCAAGTTCTTTAAAACATATATCACATATCTGTACAAGCTTATTGCAAGTACTTTTGTTTTGGACTAAACTAATCAGTTTTACCCGATTTAATGTAATACTTTTGAAAGAAAAATGGATCTACACGATGAATGAATTCCATCATTATAAGGAAGTAAAGTCTTCCGAAAAAGACACGCGCTTCTTGATTTAGGTCAAGAAGTTGTCGTCCAGACCAGCTGTAGGTTGACGAAAAATCTAGAAAAGTCATCTCTAAAATTAGCAGGAAATCCACGGACCTCAGCATCAAATAGGTTCACCATGTGGTCAGACTTATCCTAACCATGAGAGGATGTGTCTCGTAAAATGGGGAGGGCACCGTGCAAATTAGCTTGATACGACTAATGAATCAGACCCCCAGTAAGGATAATCTCTTTAAAGATTAAAAATCAGCTTTTAAGCCTGATATTACTCAATCCTTGAGATTGACTTTAAACATTGAGAATTACAAACTCATGGAATTCGATGATATCTAAACTCGAACTTGAACGAGAAAATATTTTGATCAAATTACAAACCGATTTGTTTTCTGAAAACCTATTTTTAATGCGTTCATTACCATTGAACGTAAAATCCTGAGAATTCATCAGAATTCATTAGGTCACCTGAACCAAATCGAGTGTCAACCGTAAGAACGGTGGTTGCATAGCATGGTCAAAGTAAGGACCTTGTGCCAGACCGAAAAACCATAAGGGTGAGCTTTACTATTACTCCTACAAAGGATAGTAATTGCATCCGACACGATATAGACCATAATCAAAAGCATGTCATTAGACATTGCCTTAACAGTTGCTTGTTCATCGCTTACCTTTACAACCGGACGGTAGTTTACTGAAAGGTAATATACGGAACAAGTAAACTGGACATGTTGCTTTTCTAATACAAGGTTAGCAAGTGGGTGACATAAAACCATAAGTTTTGAGCTAAAATTTTCAAATCTAAAACCCACACAACCCACAAAAACATTTTGCAACACCGGTGAAGGGTTATTCCGGAAAACTTATCTAGGGTAAAAACTAGATTGAATTTTCAAAAGATCAAATGTTTTCATAAAGATCCAATTTCCTAACGGATCTAAATTATTATAGTCATGTGAGACTGTAAACCACATCGTTACCATCATTGTTCATGTAGCGACCTGTCCAAAACGTCATTGACGGCGCCATCTACTTAGGTCCCGTTACGTGGTCATAAGTCTTTAAAATGACGTTTGACCAAAACATGTCGCATTCATTCCAAATGTAAAGATGTTTCAAGTTTACAAAAGTAGTTCTACAACGAGTTACGTTACAATGTTTATAAGTACAAATGAAACGCATGCGACACAAGTAAATGTAAAGTCAAAAGATGCTCCATGTATGCATGTATACTCGACATCCAAGCAAGTATCAAAAGTGAGCGGAAGCATGTATCATTTATCATTCAAGAACCTGAGAAAACATATAGAAAACTGTCAACGAAAACGTTGGTGAAATCATAGGTGTAGTAATAAACATTGTTTTTGAACCACAAGATTTTGTATTTCCATAACGTAGATTATCCAAATCATTTGCATTCCAAAAGTGTTGTTATACGCGAGCACTCAATTATCAAGACTTAACCAACGTTACCCCATCACACAGTGTTAGAACCTACACTAAAACACGAAAATATATTTCATCAGCATAACGGTAGCGAACCGTCCGAATGAGGGTTTGTAAAACCCATATGGATCCATACAACATAAGTTCTCGCTTACACCCGATAAGTGTAACTAATGATAATCGAATTGAGGCATTTCGTTCTAAACTCGCACGTGGAATGTTTGTTTTCGTACTTATGTTCAAAGCATAAAAGTATGTAGTATAAAACTGTATATGTTTCTCATCCCATGATTTAAAAGTATAAAAGTTGTTGAAAGATGGGACTATGATCTCACCTCGAGTGCACGAGTAATAAAGGTACTTCATAACGTAAACGTGTGCATGAAAGTTGTTTAGTCTTGACCTAAACAATTAGGGTTGTATCAATAACGATAAACACGATCGGTCAAAGATGTTCAATTAGTCCTATGGCTCGTTACGACTCGATTATGTTGCATGTGAATCAATTTGTCAAGTTTCATACAAGATACAAGTATAGAAACAAATTAGAAAGATTGCATAATCATTTGGTTAAGTTGGACAAAAAGTCAAACTTTGGCCGGGTCAAAGTCAACGAAAAAGTCAACACGTTCGGGTCGGGTCCTGAACTATTTTTCTGAGGTTTTTATTCATATATAAGCATGTTAGAACAAGTTACATGTGTATCGGAGGTGCGTAGCATAGCAAACATTTCTCGAATTTTGACCATGTAGGTCAGAACCCAAACAAGGCAAATGCCGCGCCGCGACCAAGGATTGTCGTGCCGCGGCATTTAACGGGTGCTGGCACCTGGTCAGTCTCAAATGTCCAAGTCTCAAATCCAAAACTCTTTCAAGCATAAAACACAAATCGTAAACACTAAGAACGCGTACCTTATATCGTTGGAAAGCTCTTTTGACAAGGGATACAACTAAACACGTCTCATCAAACAAAAACATCATTTTCAATAACCGATTTCTCGTCAAGTGGTCATTAAAAGTCTATTTTCAAAGTTTCAAGTTCTCAAAACTCATTTTAAGATTCGGGAATTCAATTCACACATATGGTATGCCGTTTTGAAGGTAATGAAACATACATTACAACTAAACACTTACTAATAACATTTCATGACATTCAAAACATCAAAAGTTCGTTTTAGGCTTATCAAACCCTAATCAAAATTCACAAAAATCACTAATCATGTATTTGAAGTTTTCTTAATCAACCTACGCATCAAAACGAAGCTAGTGATACTAGTAACACAATTAAAACATGAACTTAAACAATTTAACAACATTAACTCATCCAAAATCAAAGATTAAGCAAACCCATTTTCAAGTTCATGCTAGTTACTCCAAAACAACAAATCGAGCATACAATCATATATTCATGTTAGAATCGAGCCATAGATACTAATTAACAACTCTATAATTCAAAAACATCAAGGACACAAAATTTAGTGATTTTAGAAAGTTACCCAAATGAGATGAAATTGGTATCAAGTTGTAGAGGATGAAGAGAGGATTCCAAATATGTAATTTGTTTTGTTGCTAGCCTCCTAATCCGAATTTAGATGATGAATTCTTGTTTTGGTGTTTGAGAGTGTTTGGTGGAAGTATTTGGAAAATGGAAAAAGAAAAGAGAAAATAATGAATGGAGGAGGAAAGTGGGAGGTGATTGACTTAGTCAACTCCTAGCCACCTCTTTGATCAAGTAGCAAAACTAGTCCCTCAAGTTCAGGTGCGGGAATTACCTAAACGAGATATTTTAGATACGCGCATTAGCGGGAGATGTTATAATCCAATAACGAAAATTATTAAGAATGTTATCTAACGGAGGATACGAATCTAGTCACGAAGGATATTATTTAAAATAAAAAGACGGGCGTTAAAATAATTTAACGGAAAAATGCGGGATGTTACAGTTCATAACCGCCGTATTGAAATCACTGATGTACAAAGTGTGAAGAATAAAGAAGTGATTCTAGTAAAGTTATATTCAAGTTCTATATTGCTTGAGGACAAGCAACGCTCAAGTATGGGAATATTTGATAATGCTAAAAACGAACATATATTTCATAGCATTATCCTTCAAGAAAGACAAGCTTTTAGTTGCAATTGTTCTAATTTCAAGTAATTATCGTTTAAATAATAAAAGGTGAAGACAAAAGACATATTCGACGATTTGAAGACGCAAATCACCAAAAAGCTAAAAAGTACAAAGTACAATTCAAGTGGTTCAATTTATTGATGAGAAACGTCTCAAAATTACAAAAGTACAAGCCGCAAAATGCAAAGTACAAGATATTAAATTATACGAAAAGGCGTTCGAAAATCCGGAACCGAGACATGAACCAACTTTCAACGCTCGACCCAACGGAGCTGAAAGTACAAGTCAACTATGCACAAGAATATAATATAATATTTAAATAATTCATAATAAGAATAATAATAAATAATAAAAAGTTGTTAATTGAGCATAGTTAAGGGGTCATAAGTGAAAATTTCAAATTCATCATTTGCCTATAAAACGAGACTACGGAGTAATGAAAGATACACCTTTTCTATTTTCTAAATCTCTTACTCTCTCAATATATTAATATTATAATTTTAATATTAAAGTTTAATAATAATAAGGTTATGTTAGCGAATGTTTTAAGTTTGTAAGTCGAAACTCTGTCCGTGTAACACTACGCTATTAATACTCATTGTAAGTTATGTTTAAATTATTTTTATTAATGTCTCGTAGCTAAGTTATTATTATGCTTATTTAAGCCGAAGTAATCGTGATGTTAGACTAAATATTAAAGATGGGATAATTGGGTTTTGGACCATAATTGGGGTTTGGACAAAAGATCGACACTTGTGGAAATTAGACTATGGGCTATTAATGGGCTTTATATTAACTAAACAATACCTTGTTAAGTTAATATAAAGGTTATGATTTGACGTATCTATATATAACCACATACGCTTAATCGGGTACGATGAGCGGGATATTTATAAGTATGAATTATTGTTCATTTGACCGGACACGGGGATGATTTAATAGTTACTAGACTCATTAAAACAGGGGTGGATTACATTCAAGGGTAATTGGTGTAATTGTTAACAAAGTATTAAAACCTTGGATTACACACAGTCGATAACCTGGTGTATTCATTAAACAAAGTATTAAGACCTTGTTACAGTTCGAATCCCCAATTAGTTGGAATATTTGACTTCGGGTATAAGGATAATTTGACGAAGACCCTCGCACTTTATAATTATGACCGATGGACTATTATGGACAAAACCGTATGGACATATCGAATAATCCAGGACAAAGGACAATTAACCCATGGTAATAAATTAAAATCAACACGTCGAACATCATGATTACTAAAGTTTAAATAAGCATAATTCCTTTATTTTATATCTCATCGTACTTTTATTTACTATCATTTTATTTATCGCACTTTAAATTAAGTTATATTTTGCATTAGGTTTTAATTGTGACTTAAGTTTTAAAATCGACAAACCGGTCATTAAACGGTAAAAACCCCCAAAGTTACCTATAATTACTATATATCACTAAATCTAGTTTAACTACTTAATTAACTAATTTGACCTAGTAAGACACCCAATAATAGTGTCCACGGATCGACCTCCCGGACTTTACCTTAGCTATATTATTACACGATAGGTATACTTGCCTTTTGTGTTTTAGTTTAATTTAGGTGATTTCCTGTAGTAAATAAATATAAAACTGATAGCCGTTTCATACACACCCTCTAGAACACATCAGCCATCTAATAGGAACAATTTCATCGAGTTTTAGTCCACTAATTTGTTGTTTGAATGATTCGAAACCCTAAGGGTATATAACTCGAATTTTGTGTAATTAGAGCTTATTTTGATCTGTGTTTGCTATTGTTTTAAGTTAAACGGAACCTATACATGCTATTGTGATGTAAATCGGCCCCTAAAACAATCAAACATGTAATTTGTTGAATTTAAAAAGGCATTTAATACGGGTTTCATCAGACATGCACGAGTGACGTCACTCGCACGCGTGAGACATGACTCGCACGAGTCAGTGCACGGTTGATGATCAACCGTGTGGACATTTGAGCTCACTCATTTGTCTTGATTTTATTGATCACTCGTCTGCAAGAGCTGATACGTGTGATTAACCGCACGAGTCACCACACGGTTGACTCACTCGCTTAGAATTTTACCTCAACCGTGTACATTGTCTGAAACCATATTACTGCTCAAACGTGTCAACAGTGACACGAGTGACTATATCACTTGCACGGTTGATCACTCAGCCACACGTGTGACATTATCACTCACACGGTTCATTATGTTTAACAAGTTTATGACACTTTGATGCAAATGCTATGATGTTTTATGGTGATTGATTTATATATCTAACTGTTCTGTAAATGTTTCAGTTTTTGTTTAGATGTCATCAAATGGCTGAACAACAAGTCAATATTCCAGTTGTTAACGTTGAAGGACAGGGGGAGCAACAAGCTAATCCTCAAGTGAATCCGGTCATCCCACCTGCTCAGCAAGAGATTCCTTTAGAGAAGGGATAACTGAACAATCAAGTTGCTCTTTATGATCTTAATCTTGAAAGAGGTTCTCATTTTAAGGAGATTGTCGAATTTCTTAAGAGATCGAGGATACACATTGCTATTTCTACTCAGTGCACAGTGTACTATAGCCATCAGAGAGAGTTCTGGAGAAATGTTGTACTGGATGTAGATGAAGATAAGCTTGTTAGTAAGGTTCAAGGACATGATACTACTGTTTCTAAGGATGTGATTAGAAGGATTTTGGAATTTAATGATGAGAACTGCTCCCACATGACTATCAGTAGAGAACGAATTCATGGTTACTTTAGAAGATGTGCTTATTCTGGTTACATTGGTGGTAAATCCGAACTGATGAAGACACTACTGCCTCCACAGTTTAGATATCTTGTTCACGTGATTATGCACTGTTTGAGTGGTCGTAAATCTGGATTTGATAAGCTGAACGAGAAAGTGCAAAGCATGTGTGTGGCACTTGTTCTCAAGGCACCATACGATTTCTCGGGATTTGTCTTATGCTACTTCAAAGCAAACCACTTTAGTTCTACTCAGAGATACCTGATCTACGCTCGTTTTCTTCAATTAATCATTAATGACGCTGCACCTGATCTACCCAAGCTTGAAGAGGATATTATCCACCTTAAGCCGATGAATCCGATTACTTTCCATAGAATGGAAGAGACAAGGAATGAGGATTTAAAGCCTGACTTTAATAGAAAGCTCATTTGTCATCTTATCCAGGAGAACTATCGATGCCCAGCAGGTAATGCTTGGAGGAATGAGGTTTCAGATTTTGACTATGAAGTTACAGATGAGGAATTACAAGGTGATAATCAGAAAGCTACTGGTAATGTTCAATGATCATATACATGGCATTATATATGTATATTTTATTTTCTAAAGGCCAAAAGCAGAACTACGCGAATTATAAGGCAAAGCTATGCAATATTTGCTGAAAACAAGTACAGCGGTTATGTTTTCGCATTAATGCAAGATCGCGATTTAATCCGCTGAGTTTTCGCGGATAGTTAACTAACTCGCAGACCGCGGATATTCAAAATACTATAAATAGGGAGCTTGGCCTCTCATTTATAGGTTGTTGATTCTCTGCCATTTTGCCTAAGCCTTTGTAATTTCCACTTGTGATCTTGCCCAAGGGATTTTTACACCGCGCAAAGATGAATTATGCTAATTAACAATCAAGACCGGGTCGGGGTGGTTGATCACTTGATAGTTAAAGTGAAAAACGATCATCGGGGCCCAAAATAATCATCAAACATTCCATCCTCCATTATAATCTTATTGCACTCAATCCGTAATTAAGTAACATCGCTAATTAAGGATTGATCAATTGGCGCCATCCGTGGGACACGTTTTACAAATTAAACTAAAATTTTTTTGTTTCGTGCCATCAAACAATTAAATCGTCGGTTTAATTTCAATCGTGTTTTTGTTGTGATGATTTGCAGGTGCATACATCTAAAATCGGTGGTGAATTGCTTGATTGCTTAGAATAATGAGTAATATTGGAAATAATAGTGATGTAGTGGTCGTTGTGCGAGCGAATGCCCAAAAAAGAGGAAAAAAGCGAAAGTCCGCTAAAATGTATCATAATTGGAAATTTGCGCCAATTAGTTTCCCGAAAATGCAGAGCGATGATTTCTCTGAAATACCGATAGTGGTATCGTGCAAAATCGCGGAAGCTGACATCACAGTCATGAAAGTCCATGTCGATAACGGCAGTAGTGTCGATATTATTTACGAACAATGTTTCGCTCAACTGCCAGAAAGTATTAAAATGTACCTGCAAACAACCGCGGTTTCGCTAACCGGTTTTGCAGGAGAATCTTCATTACCTATATTTGTTTTGCCACTAAACATCGAGCTAGCCGATGTAAATGATGACGTTTTGGTCCGACAAGCGCGGTTAGATTTTTATGTTATGCGATCCTCTTCTCGCTATGACATGCTGCTGGGAAGAACCGCTATAAGTAAATTTGGAATTGTCCCGTCCACAATTCATGGCATGATTAAATTTCCAACATATAAAGGAGTCGCCACAATATGTTCAATGAGCATTATGCCTATTTGTACGGCTGTTAATATAAAAACCACAGGGCAGGAACCTGTAGATGATGCGGATACTATGGAAATAATTAATCCCGCATATCCAGAGCAGAAAATCAAAGTAGGACGTAATGTTAGTGCAGATACTAGAAAACAAATTGTGCAATTACTTGTCCAATATATGGATATTTTTGCCTGGTGTGAAAACGATATGACTGGTGTTCCTCGTCATATTGCGGAACACAGGCTTAATGTGAATCCAGCTCTAAAACCCGTAGTGCAAAAGCGAAGGGGTATGGCCCCAGATCGCGTAAAATGGCTATGTGAAGAAGTAACAAAATTGATGAGAGCCGGAATTTTGCGCGAAGTCCAATACCAATCATGGATTGCGAATCCAGTATTGGTGAAAAAACCTGATGGTTCTTGGAGAATGTGTATTGATTACAAAGATTTGAACAAAGCGTGCCCCAAAGATAACTATTCGCTTCCAGAAATTGATTTAAAAGTGAAATCTTTGCATGCTTTCCCATATAAATATTTTCTGGATGTGGCAAGAGGTTATCACCAGATTCCTATGGTGCAAGAAGACGCAGATAAAACCGCATTTCATACGGGCAAGGACATATATTGCTATATAATGATGCCTTTTGGTTTAATCAATGCGGGTGCGACATATCAACGGTTGATTAATACCGCGTTTGACAAGCAAATAGGGCGTAATCTTGAAGCTTATGTAGATGATTTAGTCATCAAAAGCACGACGCAAGAGCGGATCGCTGAGGATATGCGCGAAACATTTGACAAGTTGCGAGAAAAAAACATGAAGCTTAACCCGCTAAAATGTAGTTTTAGCGAAACTGAAGGGATATTTTTGGGGTATCTTGTTACAGAACAGGGTATTCAAGCTAATCCAAAAAAGATCGCGGCCATAGTAAATATGATTGCGCCAAAAACGATTAAAGAGGTGCAAAGTTTGACGGGAAAACTAGCCGCATTAACGCGTTTCTTGTCTAAAGCCGCTGAAAGACAGTTGCCATATTTCAAAACCCTAAAAGGTTGTTTGAAACAAAAGAATTTCGTTTGGTCCAGTGAAGCAGATTCTGCGTTTCAAGAAATGAAAAAGTTGTTAAAAACTTTGCCTACATTAACGGCGCCAATTCATGGCGAAGTTCTTTATCTTTATATCTCTGTGGCAAATGAGGCTTTCGAATCAGTTTTGATCGTGGAAAGGAACAAAATACAAAAGCCGATGTATTTTGTTAGCAAAGCTCTTACGGGGAGTGAAATAAACTATGCGCCGATTGAAAAGTTTGTGTATGCGCTCATTTTAACAACACGAAGGCTACGAAGATATTTTAAAGGGCATCCGGTGCATGTATTAACTAATCTGCCAATCAGGCAAGTCTTAACAAAACCAGATATATCTGGTAGACTCGCATTATGGGCGGTAGAATTAGGTGCTTATCAAATATCTTACCTTCCGCGTAGCGCTGAAAGAGGACAAGTTATGACGGATTATCTCGCTGAACTGACTGGAGAGTTGGAGGTGAAACTTGGGATTTATTTACTGATGGTGCTTCATGTGCAGAAGGTGCAGGTACGGGTTTAATTTTGGCAAGTTCAAGCGGTGAGGAGCATACTTATGCTCTGTGATTTAATTTTGATGTGACAAACAATGAGGCAGAGTATGAGGCATTGCACGCAGGCTTAAATATTGTGCGAAAATGAATATTGTTAAGTTGCGTGCATTTACGGATTCGCAGCTAGTAGCGAATCAGTTTAGCAGATCTTTTGAAGCACATGATCCTTCTATACAAAAGTACTTGCAGCTATTAAAGGAAACTGCAGCGCGGTTTGAGCATTTTGAACTTGCGCAGGTGCCAAGAAGTCAAAACAAGAAAGCGGATGCTTTGAGCAAATTAGCCGCTTTAACTTTTATGCATTTTCAAAAGCAAGTATGGGTCAAAGAATTACCAAGTAAGTCAATAGAAAGTGACTTGATGGTCACATTTGTTACAGAGAACAGCCAAACTGGATGGAGCCAATCCTAAAATATATCCGCAGTAATATCTTGCCAGAGGATAGTCGCGAAGCTCGTTCAGTGCGAGAGAGAGTGCCAATGTATATCATTCAAGATGATATCTTATATCGCAAATCATACTGCGGACCAATGATGCGATGCGTTGGCCCAATCGAGGCAGAAATGATTATAGAAGAAGTGCATAACGGTACTTGTGCACTGCATTCAGGTTACAAAACTATCACGGCAAAAATTATGCGGACGGGATACTTTTGGCCATCCCTATACCGCGATGTGGCGAAAATTGTTAAACGTTGTAAAAGTTACCAAAGGCATGCTCCGCAGAACCGAATGCCGTGGCATGACATGATTCCTGTTAATTCGCCGTAGCCGTTTAATAAATGGGCTATCGATATTGTAGGGCCATTCCCTGCAGGGCCTGGCAATGTCAAATACCTAATTATCGCAATCGATTATTTTACTAAATGGGTTGAAGCTAAGGCGGTCCGCACTATTACTGGTGTGCAATGTGATGACCCGGGAATTTCCGACCAAATTTAAACATAATCTTATATGATTCGACTCGATAAGCAAAGTCTATTAAACCGAGTCTCATTATGTTTGAACTATTTCATGATAACATTTGACCTTTAACTATTTCCGACGATTCACGAACCTTTAATTGTAACTAAGAATGTAAATATAAATAATTATATATAAAACTAATTATATTAGTATTAATGAACTATTAAGTAATTTTGTTATTATAAAAGATAACATTTAATAACTAAAGATTTTCATTTTGAATATATATAGTATATTGTATATAAATGATTCAAACATATTTTACCAACGTTATCAAAATATTAAATGTACAATGTTATACTTTGTAGTTAATTGTTTAATATACATAATTAATCATCTACTCAACATTTAAAACATGATTTTATATATATGGTAGTATACATATATACATAAATATAACTATATATATATATGATTTTATACATAATTATTATATTATGTATATGTAGAAATTTATAATATATCTATGATGAAATAATGTACTATTTTAATAAATATATATAATACTTACATATATAAAACATTTATATTTTTCATAATTACATACATAAGTATAATATAATTAGTATGTAAATAAATATTATAATATATTTATATTAAAATGCATAAATATATAATATTCAGTATATGTTACAATACATATTACATAATTATTAAATATTACATAATAATAGATGATATTAATAAATTAAATTTAAATACAAATATAGTTGTTGTAGTAATGTTATTTGTATCGTCAAATATCAATATTTGTATTCATAATATCACTTTATATCATATAAAGATGAAATTGGATGTATAAATTAGATTATTATTACTAATATTATTATTATCGATAAAATATTAATATTATCATAATTAGTATGGTATTATTATTATTATTATTATTATCATTTTTACAACTATTATTATCATTAATATTATATTTATCATTATTATTAATTTTATTAATATTATTAGATATTAATAGTATTGTTATTATATATTATTATTATTAATTAAAAAAACACAGTAGGGATCTATATTATACGCGTGACCTCTGTATCCTTTATCTCTATTATTATTATTTTTTTTGTTTCTTTCCTGCTCCCAACTCGTGAACCTGTGTTGACATTTTCTCCATTTTTTATCAACCGATCTCTATTATTACAACATGATTATGTATAATTGCAAATCAAATAAAAAGGAAATCCAATGGGATTAAAGAGCACAGCGATATTTTTTTTTTTCTTCTTCTCTGCACGCTCCAATTTTTTTTTCTCTTAATTCAATTTCGAATAAAGTTTCAAAATCTAAAAATGCAGAACGGTTAGAAATCTTTCTTTGAATCTATCTGCAAAATCTCAACTCTCAAATCTTTATATCGATCTTGAATTTTGAAGTCAAAGTTTAGTTTAAAAAAAGTCAACAATTGTTCTTGAGACAAATTCGCGTTCGTGTATATGTTTCTGATCAAATTGACGATTCCAGTAGTTTTTATACATGTTTAGAAAACTATTTCGTGTTATAAACATTATCTATAATGTTATCTATTACGAAATCAATTTTTTTTGTTTTGTTCCAAGAACCGACGCTGCAGTAGGCCTTTAGTATTTTTTTTTTTTTTTTATTTTAGAACCCAAATTATTTTTTTTTCTGTAATGTTTTGAAGCTTTAAAGGGAACCCCGATTTTTTTTTTTTTTTTTTTGTTATTGATGTTTTGTTGAATCCATGAGACTTGTGGAGAAGAAGAGGAATAGAAGAAAAACAGTTTATATATAAAATTTAAATTCGATATTAGTACAGAGAATCAGAATTGGTGGGATGGTCGAGAGTGTTTGCGTGTGAGCATGTGGTCACGAGATCGAGTCCAGAGGACGGTAGTTTCTTTTTTTTTTTGAAACTCTTTTCATGTGAGGTAGTTTTCTTTTCTAATTTTATTATTGTTATTATATATTAATTATTATTAGTATTATTATTATTATTGTGATTGTTTTGATTGTTATTGTTATTGTTATTATTAGTATCATACTTGTTATCATATTTGAAAGTATTATAGACATTACTATTATTATTATGATAGGTATTAATAATATTATTATTAGTAATAAACTTATCATTTTAGTATTTTATCATCATTAGGATTATGATTATGATTATCATTATTATTATTATGAAGGAAATAAAAATATATTATTATTATCAATATTAGAATTTGTACCGGTTTATAAATAATAGTATCATCAGTACATTTACAATTAATAATATCATATTTATCAGTATCATCATTAATATTTACTAGTATTATTATGATTATCATTTATCATTTTATAAATATTAGAACCCTTATTATTAACATAAGTATGGTATTAGTATTAATATTATTTTAGAGTTATTATTATTAGTATCATTAACAGTTATCATTTTCATTTTTTTTGCTATTAGTATTATCATTATTAATAAAATTATTATTATTATTAGTAAATCATTATTATCTAAATTATTATTTTAACAAATAAATCTTTTGTACACTATATATATACTTATGGTATATACTAGGATTGTATTAATAATTCACATAACAAACTAATAAAATTTCATAAATACAATACTAACCACAAATATATGTATATAAATATATTAATGTCACTATTTATATAAACGTAAATCATTATAGATATATATACATAAAATAGATATATATATAAAATATAACTTAAAATATAATATAAGTATACGTTTTAAAATAAAGGTTAGAATAAATTCTACAAAACTATAATATATAAATAATACATATTAATAAATGAAATTTTGTAACTTACATTATACGTATTAATATATACACAATTGATATAGGTTCGTGAATCCGAGGCCAACCCTGCATTGTTCAATGACGTCATATGTATTTTTACTACAAAATACAGTATCGTGAGTTTCATTTGCCTTTTTACCCTTTATATTTTTGGGCTGAGAATACATGCGCAACTTTTATAACTGTTTTACGAAATTGACACAAGTACGTGAAACTACATTCTATGGTTGGATTATCAAAGTCGAATATGCCCCTTTTTATTAAGTCTGGTAATCTAAGAATTAGGGAACAGACACCCTAATTGACGCGAATCCTAAAGATAGATCTATCGGGCCCAACAAGCCCCATCCAAAGTACCGGATGTTTTAGTACTTCGAAATTTATATCATGTCCGAAGGAGGATCCCGGAATGATGGGGATATTCTTATATATGCATATTGTTAATGTCGGTTACCAGGTGTTCAATCCATATGAATGATATTTTTGTCTCTATACATGGGACGTATGTTTATGAGAAATGGAAATCTGAAATCTTGTGGTCTATTAAAATGATGGAAACGATTGTTTATGTTAAACTAATGAACTCACCAACCTTTTGGTTGACACTTTAAAGCATGTTTATTCTCAGGTACGAAAGAAATCTTCCGCTGTGTATTTGCTCATTTTATAGATATTACTTGGAGTCATTCATGGCATATTTCAAAAGACGTTGCATTCGAGTCGTCGAGTTCATCAAGATTATTATCAAGTCAATTATAGTTGGATATATTATGAAATGGTATGCATGCCTGTCAACTTTCGATGTAATGAAAGTTTGTCTTTTCAAAAACGAATGCAATGTTTGTAAAATGTATCATATAGAGGTCAAGTACCTCGCGATGTAATCAACTGTTGTGAATCGTTTATAATCGATATGGACTTCGTCCGGATGGATTAGGACGGGTCTTCACAGTTGGTATCAGAGCGGTGGTCTTAGCGAACCAGGTCTTGCATTAGTGAGTCTAACTGATAGTCGTTAGAATGCATTAATGAGTCTGGACTTCGACCGTGTTTGCATGTCAAAAGTTTTGCTTATCATTTAGTATCGAAAAATTATTTGCTTATCATCCTTAAAGTCTAAGACACGTCTTACTGCCTTTATTGCATAGACAGTGTATAGTTAAATTCATATCTTAGCGTATCTGTTATTGTTACCTTTGCCTGACAGCTTCCGTAGATTCCTCCGTAGCTTATGGGATTTTAGTATTATATATGCATATGTAAATTATGTATTGCAGGGTACTAATCTACATCCTATAATCTATTTCTTATCGAAAATCCTTCATCTGATCGTACGAGATGAATCCCTCAACCAGTTCGAGTCCATCAGATTTCGATAGTTATTTCGATAGTTATTCCGACAGCTATTTCGATATGGATTTCCACTCGAGCTCCGAAAGCAGAGTAACCGGAATGAATCGATCAATTAGCCATCATCTATTCTGAATGAATTGGAGATGGGTTCGTAGTCGACTTAATCAATGGAAACGCGAAGAAGGCGATCATTTCCACTAACCAAATTCACCTCTTGACAATGAACCTAAAACGTTTACCGGCGAACCTGTTCGAGACACCATTTTCTCTCTCATTTCCAAAGTATCTCATCACGATCATATACTATCTCAGATTCTAAACCTCATTCATCCGCTCGTCCGAATCGACAATCATCCCGGTGTAATAGAAGAAGCTAACGAACTTCGCGCATAAGTTGTAGTCTTGGAAAATATGGTGCAAAACGTACCAGCTTCATCCAAATCACCGGCACCAACAGTACCACCAACAACCCAAATTTCAATATCACATGCCTCAACATCTCAATCTATACCTCGAGTATAATCATCATTCTACATGACATTCTACATCAGTTATCTTCGTTCGACATGGTGATTATGTAATCTCTAATGTTTTAGAGATTATTTATTCTAGTTCCAACTGAAAACTAAATGAGTTTAATATCATGTTAACTCATTAAATTCATGATTACATTTGAAGAAAATATATATGTATATATGTTTTCATAAAGATTGTAATTAAAAATTCTTTTGTACAAACTGTTAATAATAAAAATATTTTAACGGGTAGGTAATACCCGAGGAATATTTAAATTTCACATTAATAAGTTACACTGTATATTCTTCGAATCTGATTCAACAGTTATTCACTATCCTATTTACAACCACCGGGATACTTATCCATTCACCAAAGAATAACTATTTTCATTCAAATTCAATTTCATATTTGAATTTTGACCTATCAGAATCCAACAAGTGGCATAATGAAGAAATAATGGACACAATAAAAATTGATTAGAAACAGACTAATTAACAATATTAAATTTTATTAAGAAACCACGCTAACAAAATCCTAGCTAACTGTTCCTAGCTAACTGTTAATTCCGTATTACATTTTATTTATCGCAATTTATTTATCGCAATTTATATTCTCGCAATTTTATTTATCGTCATTTAATTTCTGTTATTTACTTTACGCACTTTATTTATCGTCATTTAATTTCTGTTATTTATTTTACGCACTTTAAATATCGGGACACGTATACAAGGTTTTGACATATCATATCGACACATCTATATATATTATTTGGAATCACCATAGACACTCTATATGCAGTAATGATCGAGTTCTCTATACAGGGTTGAGGTTGATTCTATAATAATATATATACTTTGAGTTGTGATCGAGTCTGAGACATGTACACGGGTCACGATACGTATTAATTAATTCAAATATTATATATTAAACTATATATGAATGATTGCACTGTCAACTGTGGACTATCGACTGTGGACTAATAACATTGGACAATTAAAATGAATTAAAATATTGAGTATAACATATGAAACTAAACAATTCTTCAAGTTTGCCACTTGATTTCGTCTTAAACCTCATTTGTATCTTCACGATTACATTCTGCGTTCAAACCTTTCATGATTCTTGAAAACACCTCAATCGATAGGATGAATCAACCGCACTTCATCTACGGAAGGAAAGATTTATGCATATAGTTATGCACCTGAGAAACTCTCGGCAATTGAGTAAAAGTTCAACACGTAGCCGCGTCAGATCCTTTGGCATTTATTAACAAAAACAACTTTGCGATCCCTTTTCAAAATTAGCCAATTTTGTCACAGCTCCAACAAGTCAACTTCGACTTTTCGTACGAAACAACCTTATTATAACGTTTATATATACGCGTGCTCTTTTATTGTTACCAGGTAACCTTTCATATTCCATCATATTACCATCAGCGTTTAATCATCTAAAAACACAATTCTCCTGAAACCACCTCGGATTAATAACCGATGATTCAGATATCATAGCATTAAATGCAGAGGAAACAGAAAAATGGTAGATGGTCTAAACGGACAAAAGTTTGATGATAAAGAAAGGAGTGTTAGGAACGCTCGATAGAAAATTGGGTATTGAAAAACAGATTGAGTTACCCATGAAGGAGAACAAGGACAAATACAAGGACCAAATCCTATATTCAAAGGATTCAGGTAATTCTGGATCCGTTGAAATCTTTAGAGAATATCTTGCTCCGAAGTCATGTTAAAATCTTGCGGAAAATCTTTCTCCATCAACCGTCGAACTTAGAAATTCCAAAATATCATCATCAATATCTTTGATATTTCTGAGGATATTTTCATAAATACTCTCGTCCGAAATTATATACCTCTTCGTGCTTCCTGTGTATCAATATATTGGAAACATTCAATAGAAAATATAGTACCGAAAAGCAGATTATGCGAAACTATGAAGAAAGCCGTGGATAAATCACAAAGAATAAGTTTGACTTCAAAGAATCCAAATAATTCAATGTCTGCTAAAGTCTATAGTGAATAACTTGCTCCTTACTCTAAACCCTTGCAGACAATAGTTTCTATCATCCTCTGATCTTAGATATTCTGAGATATTATCGTACCTTTCATTATAAATATCCTCCATATTTCTGGAGATATTTTTATAACTATTCTTATCTGAAATCATTAATCTTTTCGTGCTATCAGTATTACATCATATAGAAACTGTTAGTTTCTATATTCTGTAAATTTTCAAGCTTAAAATATGAATGTTATTGTAGTAATGATGGGAACTGATGCATGAGTTAGTATAATATAATGACACTTGATCAACGTGATTATATTACAGTAAGTCATGCTGAGTTTCTAAATGAAACGTGATGATTCACAGATCATAACGTCATCATGTGCCATGTTACATAACTCTTTCATCCTACTTAACTCCGTAACAAATCAAGAAAATGTATTCTTGATGGTTCTATCTTCCGTGATGTTGATAAATTTGAAAATCAAATCGTGCTATCACGTTCCTTCATGCTTAGAACATTATAATCATTCGAAACTCTATATCTATAAATTCTGGACCATTATTCGCTTGACTTGAAGTCGGGAAGAGAAAACAAAAGCATAGAGCTTTGAAATATAAGGGAGAATATAAAGTCCGATAACAACACATAAATTACAAACCGTGTATATCAATGTCTATCGCAACATAAAGACACGGGAGAATTAAAAACATTATAATCCCGAGGGCGAAGTAGAAGAAAGCAGATTCCTCTGGTGGAAGTTGGAAAAGGAGAATGATTGTTGCGATAGTAAGGATGAGGACAAGGATCAGAACTGGATTAATCATTTTCAGAATCTTTTGGATGTATGAACTAAGAAAGAAAGTATAAGAATTGTGAGAATAATGGAAAGGAAGAGCTTAATTTATACTGGAAATATCAGACGTAGTAATCGGGGCAGATCACCGTATTTAATTAAAGAGATCTTAATTTTCATAAATCCCGAAGAATCAGATTTTATAGATCTTCAAGATTTTCTTTAAATCCCTTAAATTCCGGAATTTAACCAAGGCAATGTCAAAAGTTAAGACGCGCCTTATTTTCTAAATTCAAACCTGACTACGTCAAAAGTTAAAAACAAATCTTTGTTTCTCATTTCATCCTTTTGTGAATAGCTTCATTCGCACTCTTCGAATAATCGAATTATTTTTATCCATATTACTCAATGATGATAAAACTCAAGTTATCAACTCATATTCGTCAGGAAAACATATTTATTGTTAGTTATGACGACCTCACTCAAATTTCGGGACGAAATTTCTTTAACGGGTAGGTACTGTGATGACCCGGGAATTTCCGACCAAATTTAAACATAATCTTATATGATTCGACTCGATAAGCAAAGTCTATTAAACCGAGTCTCATTATGTTTGAACTATTTCATGATAACATTTGACCTTTAACTATTTCCGACGATTCACGAACCTTTAATTGTAACTAAGAATGTAAATATAAATAATTATATATAAAACTAATTATATTAGTATTAATGAACTATTAAGTAATTTTGTTATTATAAAAGATAACATTTAATAACTAAAGATTTTCATTTTGAATATATATAGTATATTGTATATAAATGATTCAAACATATTTTACCAACGTTATCAAAATATTAAATGTACAATGTTATACTTTGTAGTTAATTGTTTAATATACATAATTAATCATCTACTCAACATTTAAAACATGATTTTATATATATGGTAGTATACATATATACATAAATATAACTATATATATATATATGATTTTATACATAATTATTATATTATGTATATGTAGAAATTTATAATATATCTATGATGAAATAATGTACTATTTTAATAAATATATATAATACTTACATATATAAAACATTTATATTTTTCATAATTACATACATAAGTATAATATAATTAGTATGTAAATAAATATTATAATATATTTATATTAAAATGCATAAATATATAATATTCAGTATATGTTACAATACATATTACATAATTATTAAATATTACATAATAATAGATGATATTAATAAATTAAATTTAAATACAAATATAGTTGTTGTAGTAATGTTATTTGTATCGTCAAATATCAATATTTGTATTCATAATATCACTTTATATCATATAAAGATGAAATTGGATGTATAAATTAGATTATTATTACTAATATTATTATTATCGATAAAATATTAATATTATCATAATTAGTATGGTATTATTATTATTATTATTATTATCATTTTTACAACTATTATTATCATTAATATTATATTTATCATTATTATTAATTTTATTAATATTATTAGATATTAATAGTATTGTTATTATATATTATTATTATTAATTAAAAAAACACAGTAGGGATCTATATTATACGCGTGACCTCTGTATCCTTTATCTCTATTATTATTATTTTTTTTGTTTCTTTCCTGCTCCCAACTCGTGAACCTGTGTTGACATTTTCTCCATTTTTTATCAACCGATCTCTATTATTACAACATGATTATGTATAATTGCAAATCAAATAAAAAGGAAATCCAATGGGATTAAAGAGCACAGCGATATTTTTTTTTTCTTCTTCTCTGCACGCTCCAATTTTTTTTTCTCTTAATTCAATTTCGAATAAAGTTTCAAAATCTAAAAATGCAGAAAGGTTAGAAATCTTTCTTTGAATCTATCTGCAAAATCTCAACTCTCAAATCTTTATATCGATCTTGAATTTTGAAGTCAAAGTTTAGTTTAAAAAAAGTCAACAATTGTTCTTGAGACAAATTCGCGTTCGTGTATATGTTTCTGATCAAATTGACGATTCCAGTAGTTTTTATACATGTTTAGAAAACTATTTCGTGTTATAAACATTATCTATAATGTTATCTATTACGAAATCAATTTTTTTTGTTTTGTTCCAAGAACCGACGCTGCAGTAGGCCTTTAGTATTTTATTTTTTTTTTTATTTTAGAACCCAAATTATTTTTTTTTCTGTAATGTTTTGAAGCTTTAAAGGGAACCCCGATTTTTTTTTTTTTTTTTTTGTTATTGATGTTTTGTTGAATCCATGAGACTTGTGGAGAAGAAGAGGAATAGAAGAAAAACAGTTTATATATAAAATTTAAATTCGATATTAGTACAGAGAATCAGAATTGGTGGGATGGTCGAGAGTGTTTGCGTGTGAGCATGTGGTCACGAGATCGAGTCCAGAGGACGGTAGTTTCTTTTTTTTTTTTGAAACTCTTTTCATGTGAGGTAGTTTTCTTTTCTAATTTTATTATTGTTATTATATATTAATTATTATTAGTATTATTATTATTATTGTGATTGTTTTGATTGTTATTGTTATTGTTATTATTAGTATCATACTTGTTATCATATTTGAAAGTATTATAGACATTACTATTATTATTATGATAGGTATTAATAATATTATTATTAGTAATAAACTTATCATTTTAGTATTTTATCATCATTAGGATTATGATTATGATTATCATTATTATTATTATGAAGGAAATAAAAATATATTATTATTATCAATATTAGAATTTGTACCGGTTTATAAATAATAGTATCATCAGTACATTTACAATTAATAATATCATATTTATCAGTATCATCATTAATATTTACTAGTATTATTATGATTATCATTTATCATTTTATAAATATTAGAACCCTTATTATTAACATAAGTATGGTATTAGTATTAATATTATTTTAGAGTTATTATTATTAGTATCATTAACAGTTATCATTTTCATTTTTTTTGCTATTAGTATTATCATTATTAATAAAATTATTATTATTATTAGTAAATCATTATTATCTAAATTATTATTTTAACAAATAAATCTTTTGTACACTATATATATACTTATGGTATATACTAGGATTGTATTAATAATTCACATAACAAACTAATAAAATTTCATAAATACAATACTAACCACAAATATATGTATATAAATATATTAATGTCACTATTTATATAAACGTAAATCATTATAGATATATATACATAAAATAGATATATATATAAAATATAACTTAAAATATAATATAAGTATACGTTTTAAAATAAAGGTTAGAATAAATTCTACAAAACTATAATATATAAATAATACATATTAATAAATGAAATTTTGTAACTTACATTATACGTATTAATATATACACAATTGATATAGGTTCGTGAATCCGAGGCCAACCCTGCATTGTTCAATGACGTCATATGTATTTTTACTACAAAATACAGTATCGTGAGTTTCATTTGCCTTTTTACCCTTTATATTTTTGGGCTGAGAATACATGCGCAACTTTTATAACTGTTTTACGAAATTGACACAAGTACGTGAAACTACATTCTATGGTTGGATTATCAAAGTCGAATATGCCCCTTTTTATTAAGTCTGGTAATCTAAGAATTAGGGAACAGACACCCTAATTGACGTGAATCCTAAAGATAGATCTATCGGGCCCAACAAGCCCCATCCAAAGTACCGGATGTTTTAGTACTTCGAAATTTATATCATGTCCGAAGGAGGATCCCGGAATGATGGGGATATTCTTATATATGCATATTGTTAATGTCGGTTACCAGGTGTTCAATCCATATGAATGATATTTTTGTCTCTATACATGGGACGTATGTTTATGAGAAATGGAAATCTGAAATCTTGTGGTCTATTAAAATGATGGAAACGATTGTTTAAGTTAAACTAATGAACTCACCAACCTTTTGGTTGACACTTTAAAGCATGTTTATTCTCAGGTACGAAAGAAATCTTCCGCTGTGTATTTGCTCATTTTATAGATATTACTTGGAGTCATTCATGGCATATTTCAAAAGACGTTGCATTCGAGTCGTCGAGTTCATCAAGATTATTATCAAGTCAATTATAGTTGGATATATTATGAAATGGTATGCATGCCTGTCAACTTTCGATGTAATGAAAGTTTGTCTTTTCAAAAACGAATGCAATGTTTGTAAAATGTATCATATAGAGGTCAAGTACCTCGCGATGTAATCAACTGTTGTGAATCGTTTATAATCGATATGGACTTCGTCCGGATGGATTAGGACGGGTCTTCACATGCAAGTGCATGAAATTTTGTTTGGGAGTACATTGTTTGCAGGTTTGGTATTTCGCGAGAATTGGTTAGCGATAATGGTGCACAAAAAGCGAAAGATCCTTTTAAGACATGGTGCGCTGATTTAAATATAATACAAAAGTTTACGTCAGTGGCGCACCCGCAAGCCAATGGATTGTGCGAAGTAACCAATCGCGATATCGTCAGCGGTATTAAAAAGAGGTTATGTGAAAGGCGAATTGGTTGGGTAGATGAATTACCCAATGTATTATGGGCACATCGCACTACTTTCAAAAAGAGTACAGGCGAAACACCTTTTAGTTTGGTATATGGTTCTGAGGCAGTAATCCCCGCAGAAATTCTGGTACCAACGCATCGAATGGCTAACTTTGATGAAGAAGCAAATGATGCTGCGTTGAGCGAAAATCTCAATTTCATAGAAGAGCGGAGATTAATGGCGGCTATCAGAGAAGCGAATAATAAATAGCAAATCGCTAAATATTATAATAAAAGAGTGCATGCTTTATCCTTCGCTATAGGTGAATGGGTGCTGCGAAATAATGAAGCAAGCAAAGCAGAAAAGCTTGGCAAATTGGGTCCTAATTGGGAAGGCCCTTATCAGATTGTGGCAATTAATGCGGCAGGATCATATAAGCTCGCAGATATGGAAGGGCAAACTTTACCTAATGCATGGCATGCTGTTTTGTTAAAGCGATATTATGCATAGTTTTGCGAAAACTATCAGATATATATGTATAAAGTGCGAAATTGGATACAAGGCATATGGCTAATGTACTTATTAAGTGTTCTTGTTTTTAACTTTTTGCAAGTCTTGATCACGCTTGTCGAAATTTTAAGAATAGTCACTTATAAAAGTATGCGAATCGTTTACTTGCGAAATGCGAATAGTTATGAAACGTCTTACAATTTATTTCATATTTCTATAGTATCTTGCAGAGTTTAAAAAGCGAAGTGATGAAATTGCCTGCTTTAGCATACAAAATATTGCGAAAGGAATGTTATATCCTAAATATTTGATTTTGCCAATATTTAGATGCTTCTCAATGCTAATTAATAGCCTAAGGATCGTTTCGGCGGACTTAGAAGATTCATAACGTATACGCATATAAGCATACAAATTGTTTCGCAAAAGTAAGCGCTTATTATGTGCACAATAATAAGAGCTGGAAATTGCAAAGGACAAGTTTGTGTTATAAATATTGTTAATAAAAGCGCTATATAAATAAAGAGTACTCGTGAATAAATATGAAAAAATAAAATTTCATTGATAACGGCGCAGAGATAGCTGCGCGCTAGTTTCTACAATATTTTATTCTAGCTTAGACAATTCAAGATCAAAGATGTCTTTTAAAGTGGCATCATCTTGTTGACTTATTGCAGTAACTTTGTCGATTGGAATATCCGCTAAGCTTGCTTGTGCAGTAGCAGCTGCTTCACGTGCTTCTGCAAGTGAACAAACGCGATCTCCAATGGCAGGAGGCAGAGGATCTGGTATGATGCAATGTGGAGCAATTTCATCCAGAAACTCTACTCTCTCGCGCAGTCGTAAAGCAGCTGCATAAGTGGAAAACAGAACATTCACGGGACGTGAATTGAGAACCTTTTTAGCAAACTCCGGTAGGTGTTGGCAGAGTTGCGTGAACTCAAGCTTTGCGGAAGCTGCTATCCACAGCAGTGTCTCTCTCTGCAGTAAGCATTGAAACCTCCTCTTGCAATGAAGAGATTGTGGTTTCAAAATTCTTCTGTTTGTCAGCTGCAGTAGACACCTGTAGTTTCAATTCATCTACCGTGGTTTTGGCCGCGGTAAGCTCATAGGAGAGATCAACACAGCGTTTCTCGCTGTTTTCAGCCTTGATTCTCTCAGCATTGTACTTCTGCTGTTCAGCTCCAAGCACATTAAAAATTTTTTCTTGCAGGCATATCATATCGTATGCCGAGTTGAAGCACATATAGAAGTTTTGCACAAAACTCTTGTGCGCATCAAGCGCAGAAAGTTTGGAGAATTCACGGCGAAGCTCGCCGGGAATTACTAATTTCATTTGCTGATGCTAATCTAGAACAGCGCTAGCAGATGCATAGGTATAACCGGATAGGCCGTCAATCCGCACTCCATAAGAATCAGGGGGAGTGCGGAGTAGCTCGGTGATTTGTGCCGCAGAATCTGGGCTAGGAAACACCGGGTTGAAGGGCGAGTCTCCTGCAAAAAATGCAAATACTATATACATAAACGTACATGTTTCATAACATGATATGCGCTAAACATGATTGATTCATACCAGTCTGCTGGCCTCCTTCATAATACGATATGACCGGATTATCGTATAAAGGAGTGCTTTGCTTAAGCTTCTTGCTCTGCGTTGATGGCGGTGTTTGAAATGGTCGTTTTGCAGAGTCTGGTTGTGATGACGGTGACTTCGTTGTCAAATCAATAAGGGGAATGGCCTGTTTCTCTTGTTTGATTTGATGACCGGAAGATATTTAGCCTCCGGACTAGTTAGCAATTTGTTAATCAAGGCCTTAGGGTCTACCTTACGATCGACTTCGTCAATCTTCATTTTTAATTAAAGTGGAGAGGTTGTGATTGAAGAATTCGTCAGGGTTACTCGTGAAGGTATGTAATTGCGAATTGTGGTGAGGAAAGTAGGTGGTGAATTAAGTGATTATGAGGCACGATATATATAGGGAAAATAAGGACGGTAATCGATTGCAGTAATTATCCGTTGTGACAACTCAAACGGTAATATTGGCTGTAATGGATAAAAATGGTAACTTTTCCCTATAACGGTAACTAGGTTAATGCAAAAATCCTTCAATACAAATGATGGCTGCGATAACTGCGAATTCTTAGAGTTTATCATGATACATCTGTTTCTCAATATATATCATAATAAACTGGGGGGACTTAATCATATACATGGCATTGTATATGTATATTTTATTTGCTAAAGGCTAAAAGTAGAACTACGCGAATTATAAGGCAAAGCTATGCAATATTCGCTGAAAACAAGTACAGTGTTTATGTTTTCGCATTAATGCAAGACCGCAGTTTAATCTGCTGAGTTTCCGCGGATAGTTAACTAACTCGCAGACCACGGATATTCCAAATACTATAAATAGGGAGCTTGGCCTCTCATTTATAGGTTGTTGATTCTCTGCCATTTTGCCTAAGCCTTTGTAATTTCCACTTGTGATCTTGCCCAAGGGATTTTTACACCGCGCAAAGGTGAATTATGCTAATTAACAATCAAGACCGGGTCAGGGTGGTTGATCACTTGATAGTTAAAGTGAAAAACGATCATCGGGGCCCAAAATAATCATCAAACATTCCATCCTCCATTATAATCTTATTGCACTTAATCCGTTATTAAGTAACATCGCTAATTAAGGATTGATCATTCAAGGAGGAGATAAAGTTGATGACGAGGTTATCGAGGGTGATGATGAAGCGACAGAGGAGGATGTCAGCTTAATTCAGAGAAAGAGGAAATGAAAGGATCATATGCCCTCAGAACAACTCAAGAAGAAGGAGAAAAGAACGAAGTATTCCTATGATTCACCTCAGAGATCATCACAAGGAGGCTCGAAACAACAAGCTCAGAGAAAGCCATCCGGTTTCATGAAGGATGCAAGGGCTGCTGTTACCTCACCAAGACCTGCCACCACAACATCTCAGGTCACGTCAGATGAATATAAGACTCAGCAAAATATGTTGATGTCTTTGATCACGAAAATAACCAATCTTGAGAACCAAGCCATTGAGGAGAAGAAATCAGTAATGCTAAGATTGAGTCGTTGGTGGAAGAGAACAAGAGGTTATCTGATAGGTTGGACCGACAAAAGAGTAGGACAGATAAGTTGAGAAAGAAAGTTTTGGTGATTAAGAGTGAGAATAAGGAGAAGTTGAAATTGATGAGCGATAAGATCGAACAGCTTACCTCAGGTAAAGTCAAGTTGATTAAGGAGAGAGGAGAAGAGTATTCTTCTGATTTGGGAGGAGGTGATGAAAAGGATGAAGAAGAAGATGCTGGAACTGGAGGACCCTCTTTTGAGATACCGTTAGTGATACCTATTCGAAGTTTTAATGAATATGATGAGGTCTTTAGTGCTGAATATTATATAAATTATTCAAATGTTTTTAATGATGCAGAAAAGGGTGACATTCCACCAAGTGAGTTTCCTTTGGAACAGCTTGCTGCTCTGGCATATGACAGTGAAAATGATACGGAGAATGCAGAGTTAGTTGAAGCTGAAGATAAGGCTCCAGAAGAAGAGCCAGCTGATGAAATCCCTCCCGAATAAATCCAAAATATCAACTTAAGTGATTTTGATCTGTTTGAAGATGAGAAGAGTGAAAGTTATGTTGGTAAAGAAAGTATGAAAGAGAATGTGATTGTCAAATTCGAAGAAAAATTTGTGACAGAATCTGATGAAGAAGAAGAAGAAGAAGAAGTTAAGATTGTTATGCCTTCGCTTGAGCCATACTCGCATCCGTCACTCAACACCTTAAGTGACTTCTTCAATCTAAACTGTGAGGAGAAAAGAAAGAACTTAATTAAGTTATAAAAGGCGAGGAAGATATACAAAGAACAAGTGAAAGAAGTGGATGTTATGATAGAAAGGAACAAGAAGATCCGACATGAGAAACTGCTCCTTGAGAAAGAAAGAAAAGAAACTGAATTGAAAGATAAGAAACTCCGAGCCGAACAAGGAAAGGCCGAGGGATGGAATGAGATTAAGAATTGGTTTGTACGTGATAGGGTTAAAGTGAATAGAAACGTTAAGGAAGATGAAGATTGTCAAAGTTGGTGGAGACAGAACCTTGTTAACCCTGATCAAGTAGATAAGCCAGAACTCGAGCCGAAGTTTGTCAGTTTCTATGAGAAAGGTAAAAGAACCAAGAAGTACTCCAAGGGTAAAATTTTGAGTTGGGGCTATTTCAAGGAGATCAATTGTTTTGCGATCAAGAGGGAAGGCGGAGTAGATTATATGGCACGTCCAAGTCACTTCAAAACTCTACCGTACTTCGAGATCATGCAACTTGTGAAGCTGAAGATGTTGAACGCTGAAGTTAGTGACCTTTCCCAATGGTTTCAGAGAAAGTTAAGAACTGAGTATAGAATAGGAAAGTGGGATATCTTCAAGTCAACGGCCGCTAGGTTTTCTATACACCCAACAAAGAAAAATTCTAAGGGAGGACCTATCCGTGTTGTTAAGTTCCATCCAGCTAATTATATGAAACAATCTCCCTTGATGCCATTACCCAAGGATATCTGTAAGAACTTCAGATGGTGGTTCTATGATGAGTTGTTGGAAGAAGCAGTGATTCTGACTGCAATTGAGAAAGAAGATGGTAGCCTACAGTTCGACAATGTGAGGATCTTGGATCCTATGTGGCTAAGAAACTTATCGAGATTTGATGTGGAGACTCTTCACCGCCATCACATTACATTTAGAGATGACAGAAAGGAGGAAGCTATGAGATATCAAAGTGTTATTGATGTTTATTATGCCTACCTCAACAAAGAAAGTGATGCTCAAAGCTCAAACCAAGTTCAAGCCAGTTGATCCGTGTCTGATACTGTTTTGCTAGTTTGTTTTTAGTTTTTGATGTTTGTTTATGCGAGAGAGAGAATCTGGATCTGTAATAAATTTACTAAACTGTTTGTGTTTATGAACTTGCATGGTTTATGGATGTTTACTTAATTATAATAGATGTTCTAGGTCCTAGGGGGAGTTGTTGATGCATTTTATGCAAGTCTCTAGACATCTACCCACGTCCATTGCAGGTACAATAGTTTACAGGCCACCATGATCGCTCGTTATTATCCTATCCGTTTTTTATGTGGTTACAGGAACTGCAAGAATGATATTTGGATGTTTGACTATGTTAGACTTAGTCAGACGTACGAGTGAAGCCTCACTCGTACGGATGACAGGCTCATACGCATGGTTGATGCTGAGCTAAGTCACAATTATAACCTAAATGAGATGACACGAGTGAGTGATCACCCGTACGGCTGATGAAGCCAACTCGTACGTGTGATCGATGACTCGTACGGATGAGTCAACAGCAGAGGTATATAAAGTCTTATGTTCTTCATTTTAGGTTAAGTCTCTCATTTGTTACACACACTCAGATCTGGTGAGCTCCTCCGATTCTCTCTCAGCCCAAATCACCTAGGTGGTGAATAATAGCTCCAGGTGTTGATCTAATCACACTTGATTTAGTTGTGGTTTGACTAAATTAATCCCAAAAAGCTTAACCTATTCACTAGAGGGTTTGATTCACTTATTCCGCCATTGTGTGAGTTAAATCTGTTGATTTCTAAGTTCCTAGTCATGTTTCATCACTACTTTCATGCATGATCATAGAATGCAAATATAGTGGGTTTAATAACCATCTTGAAGCATATTCCAAACAACTTCGGCCCTGATACCATTGTTGGGATTTAACATGATTTAAAATACTTAAAACCCCTTTAAGCAATAAACTTTGCGAAAGCGTGTAAAACCGATTTTAAACATGTTATTCTCTACCCGATTAAAGTCAAATCTCAAATAGGTTCAAGTTGTGAAATATGCTTACAAACTACAAGATAGAAAGAGGTTATACCTACTCCAAGTTAGGAGGTAATGGTGAAGATGATGATGAATGCAAGCTTCAAAAGGATAAAACCACAAGTAGATATACCCCAAGCTTTTCCCCAACACCTTCTAGTTTTGGTTAGGATTTTTTGCCTTGAAAAAACTCATGAACCCTTTCTTTTCTCCTTGTAATTTTCGGCCAGCAACAAGCAACAGGAAGTAGAGAGTTTTTCTAAAACTTGATATGTGTATTTTTCATGTCTTGGTAGTACCCAAAGTGCCTAGGTACTTATGCATACGGTGAAAGGACCCGTTCATATACATTATAAACGATTCACAATAGTTGATTACATTGCGAGGCATTTGACCTCTATATGATACATTTTACAAACATTGCATTCGTTTTTAAAAGACAAACTTTCTTTACATCAAAAATTGACAGGCATGCATACCATTTCATAATATCCACTATCTAACTATAAATTGATTTAATAATAATCTTTGATGAACTCAATGACTCGAATGCAACGTTCTTCAAAATATGCTATGAAAGACTCTAAGTAATATCTTTAAAATGAGCAAATGCACAGCGAAAGATTTCTTTAACACCTAAGAATAAACATGCTTTAAAGTGTCAACCAAAAGGTTGGTGAGTTCATTAGTTTATCATAATAATTTATTTCCATCATTTTAATAGACCACAAGAATTTCATTTCCAGTTCTCATAAATATACGTCCCATGCATAGAGACAAAAAATAATCATTCATATGGTGAACACCTGGTAACCGACATTAACTAGATACATATAAGAATATCCCCTATCATTCCGGGATCCTCCTTCGGACATGATATAATTTCGAAGTACTAAAGCATCCGGTACTTTGGATGGGGTTGGTTAGGCCCAATAGATCTATCTTTAGGATTCGCGTTAATTAGGGTGTCTGTTCCCTAATTCTTAGATTACCAGACTTTAATAAAAAGGGGCATATTCGATTTCGATAATTCAACCATAGAATGTAGTTTCAATTACTTGTGTCTATTTCGTCAAACATTTATAAAAGCGCATGTATTCTCAGTCCCAAAAATATAAAGGGTAAAAAGGTAAATGAAACTCACCATACTGTATTTCGTAGTAAAAATACATATAATGTCATTGAACAAGTGCAAGGTTGGCCTCGGATTCACGAACCTAAATTAATTATATATATTTATGTGTTGGTCAATATTTGTCTAACAAATTAGGTCAAGTCATAGTGTACCACAATCCTAATGCTCGAGACTAATATGCAAAAGTCAACAAAAGTAAATTTGACTCAAAATAATTTCCAAAAATCTATACATGATTAATAAATAGTTTAAATATCGTCGTTTTATATTTTTAAATATTTTTAAAAGATTTATTAGAGTAAATAATATAATTTATTTATTAATTAATAAAATTTTATATTATATTTATATAATAAAATATACTTTTACATATATTAAGTAACAAAATTTATAGGGTTCATTTAATATTATAAAGATAATATGATAGGTATTATTAAAGTAAGTTATTACACGTAGTAAAATATGTTTGTATCAAATATTTATTTGATAAAATAATATCTATAATGATAGTAAGTAAAAGTTGTATTATTTTGTAATAATAATTATTACTATAAAAATATCAATATTTATAATTACTAAGATGATATTATGATAAAACGATAATTCTAATTATGATAACTTTAATATTTACGATAATTTTTAATATTATCTTTAAAATAATAATTCTATTTAAAATAATAATAATAATAATGATATTTTATAGTAACAATGACATTTCTATTAAAATAATAATTTTTGTTAAAATGATAGTTTTAATACTAACGATAATTTTAATAATAATAGTAATGATAAAAATAATAAGAACGATAATTTTATCTAAATCAATATCTTATAATATTTTAATTTCATCATAATACTCTTACCCATTATTTCCTAATCGTTTCGTTTAATAGCTTTTAATCGTCTTTTATATCGTGTTCGTAATAATGATAATAATAGTAATCAAAATAATTAGGTGTTACAAATATTTGTTTAATTACACTAATATTAATAATGATAGTTACTATAACATTATTAACGATAATACTAATAATTATCTTAATGATAATATAGTAATAATAATAATAACAATAACAATAACCATTTTTAAATAATGATATATATATTAATAATGATAATAATAATAATACCAATAATAATAATAATAATAATAATAATTGGATAATAATAATAATACTAATTATAACTTTAACGATAATAACGATAATAATAATAAAAAAAATAACAATTTTTAATGATAAATCCGTTTATTGATAAAGATAATAATGATAATAATAAGATAAAACTAGAACGACGATAATAACGACGATAATAATAATCATTTTTAATAATAATACAAAAATTCGATGGACTATAACTTCAAATCCGTTCATCGAAATTATTCGATATCTAAATGAAAAGTTCTTAATTTTTCGCTAGCTTTCCAACGACATGCATATCTTATACCTTATCTCAGTCGCATATATAACTAATTCGGGATTCAACATAACCTAACTAAAGGCAATATCAAAAGTACAAACATGCATAATCCTATATACTCGAGCACTAGTCAGGGATATACTATTAGTATGTAAAAGTTAAATTATGAGTACTCACGTATCGATATTGAGATTCAATATTGCAGGAAAGGTACGTAGACGCAACGGAGATGATAAACACTATATTGACCTCACGAGCATACCCATGAACCATACCCAATCACCTCCATAGCTATAACCCATAATTTCCTTAATCCAATCCCACTCAAAAAACAATTTCGAAATCACTCGGACAGCACTCTGACGTAATATTTTATGTATACTAATAATATCTTGAAATAATACGGAGTAAATATATATATGTAAATCGATTGAGAGAGTTTAGAGAAAAATATTTTCAAATTTCTATGAAATAATGAAACCTATTGAATTCTATTTATAATAGATTTTTGAATTATTAAAGTGAATTATTAAAGTATGAATTATTAAAGTAAATTATTAAAGTATGAATTATTAAAGTGAATTATTAAAGTATAAATTATTAAAGTATGAATTATTAAAGTATGAATTATTAAAGTGAATTATTAAAGTTAAAGTAAAGTAAAAATAAAGTAAAGGTAAAGTTTAAGTATAGTAAAAGTATAAAACTATGTACGTATAATACGCGTATAAATATATATAATATTAATTTAAATCGTTATATATATTTAATAAAATAAAATATAAATATCGTTATCTTTATCATACTGGTTAAGTAATGAGTTGTCAAAAGTGGTTCTAGATATTTATAAAAGTTATATACGTTTTAATAATAGAGTTCTTTTTAAACTGAAAACGTTTTTGTACGTTTGAAACTAAATCAAATAAATATAATAATTTTGTTTTCTAAAATCAAATACATTTTTAAGAATCATTTTGTTTAAAGGTTAAAATAATGGAAATCGTTATATCATAAAATGTTTTAGAAAAGTAGAATCATATATATTCATAATAGGTTTCAAGTTTTTAAATTACAGTTTGTTGGTGAAGCATGGGATAAAGTTCAAATGTTAAATAAACGTATGAAATCATCTTAATGAAAAATGTCGAGTTACTTAACTTTTCGATATCCAACATCTAAGTTATTTACACTTCACGTTCTTACTTATAAATCACTTTACCATTTTCCGAATGTTGTCAAAAAGAATAGATTTCTTAAATCACAGTGGACCTCATAACATAGACCCGTAATCATATCATAATGTATCTGATAAATCAATCATTTGATATTATCTTCTAATTCCATCGATAAACATATTGAAACAAATACGTTCATGTAAAGTATTATACGTTTAATACTTTATTAATATTCTCAAGTTATAATATATATATACATATATATACATATTTATTTATATATAACGGTTCGTGAATAGTCAGAATTTGGTCGAGGTTATAATGAATGTATGAACACAATTTAAAATTCTTGAGATTTAACTTAACAAACTTTGCTTATCGTGTCAGAATAATATAAAGATAAAGTTTAAATTTGGTTGGAAATTTCCGGGTTGTCACAGTACCTACCCGTTAAAGAAATTTCGTCCCGAAATTTGAGTGGAAAGGTCGTGAATGATAATAAGTATGTTTTCATGATGCATACAGGCTGAAAATTAGAGTTTTATCATCAGCGAATAATTTGGATAAACAATCCATTTATATGAAGAGTACGAATGAAGCTAACATAGAAGAGTGAAATGAGTAAGTGTAGATTCATCTTATCATTTGACGTAGATATGATTGATTTCCAGATTTCAAGGGATTTGAAGAAAATCTTTGTAATAAGATTTGATTCTCCGATAACAAAAGGAATTAGGATCCGCTTTAAATGCGATTGTCCATTTTAATTGTTCTGTCGGAGATTTTCTTATAAATTCACCTCCTTCGTTTTCTTACAACTCACACCTTCTGTTAATGCATTTTATGCAAGTCCCTAGACATCTACCCACGTCCATTGCAGGTACAACAGTTTACAGGCCACCATGATCGTTCGTTATTATCCTATCCATGTTTGTATGTGGTTACAGCAACTGCAGGAACGAGATTTGGATGTTTGACTATGTTAGAATTAGTCAGACGTCCAAGTGAAGCCTCACTCGTACGGTTGATAGGTTCATACGCACGGTTGATGCTGAGCTAAGTCACAATTACAACCTAAATGAGAAGACACGAGTGAGTGATCACCCGTACGGCTGATGAAGCCAACTCATATGTGTGATGGATGAATCGTACGGGTGAGTCAATAGCAGGGGTATATAAAGTCTTATGTTCTTCATTTTAGGTTAAGCCTCTTATTTGTTACACACACTCAGATCTGGTAAGCTCCTCCGATTCTCTCTCAACCCAAATCACCCAGGTGGTGAATAATAGCTCTAGGTGTTGATCTAGTCACACTTGATTTAGTTATGGTATGACTAAATTAATCCCAAAAAGCTTAACCTATTCACTAGAGGGTTTGATTCACTTATTCCGTCATTGTGTGAGTTAAATCTGTTGATTTCTAAGTTCCTAGTCATGTTTCATCACCTTCTATTCTTTCCCCCTCAACTCATATTTTAAAGTATTCATCAATATGCTCCATCCAGTTCTGATTCTCGATATACTTATAACTTTCATATCGGTCATTCTTCTTTTTCATCTACCAACGGAAGAATCTATTTACTTCTAATATACTCTAGGGTTTATAGTGTTTCTAGTTCTCCCGTGTCTTTATATTGCTATATGCATCGATATATATGGTTTATAATTTTTGGTTTGTCGTTGGGCTTTATATCTTCCCTTATATTTCAAAGTCTCTGTTTCTATCTTCTATAATCATTGTCATCCACAGTTATTTTATTTGCTGCAATTTATACCCCAATTTCTATTTCGGAGTTTTGTCCTTTCATTTCTTCTTCTTGCGATTAAGCACCGCTTGTAATGGTCCAGAATTCACAGATATGAAATTCGGATTGAACATCGTTAATGTTCTAGGAAGGAAATTGTGATGTCACGATCTTGACTTGTCAAATTACTAGAATACCTTGGAAAAGGCAGAATCATCAAGAAATATTTTCTTGATATTTTAGAGGTTAAATAGAATACAAGAGTCGTATAACATGGCACATGTTGATGTTATGATCTGTGAATCATCACGTTCCATTTAGAAACTCAGCATGAATTACTGTAATATAATCACGTTAATCAAGTATCATTATATTATACTAACTCATGCTTCAGTTTCCAATACTACTTCAAAAACATTCATATTTTAAACTCAAAGGTTTACAGAGTATAGGAACTAAACAGTTTCCTTTTTGATGTAATACAGATAGCGCAAAGAGATAAATGATTCCGGATAAGAATAGTTATGGAAATATCTTCAGAAATATGGAGGATATTTATAATGAAAGATACGATGATATCTTAGAATTTCTAATATCAGAGGATGATGAAGAATATTTTCTGTAAGGGTTTAGTGTCAGGAGCAAGGTATTCGTTAATGACTTCAGCAGACACTGAATCATTTGGATTCTTTGAAGGCAGGTTCAGTCTTTGTGATTTGTCCACAGCCTCCTTCATACTTTGCTCAATCCATTTTCCAGTTCCAAAACTTCTCTATTTCTAAGCTTTGTTAATACACTAATCTTTATCATCAAACTTTTTACTGCTAAGGTCGTTTACAGTTTTTTTTGCTTCATTAGCATTTCGAGAACTAGTTCGCGGTTCAGAGTGTTTTTCAGAAACTTCACATTCGAAGTATGTAAGCCTTGGAAATAGACGTTATGTATAACTGTTGGCGTCAACATGCTGTGAGATTTCAAAATACTGATTGCTAATTCCCAATGATTCGTATGGCAATTCTCGTTACAAGAGGCAGATGAGTAAATGATGAGGTTTCGATAAATATAAAGATTCTTCGGAATGCCCAAGATCAGTGAAGTTGTTGGTAAGTTTATTACTAATGTGGTGGAATATGAAAGGTTCTCCGGTAACAAAAGGGTAATCACATATATCAAAATTATGATAAGACTACTCCGAATGAAAAAATTGAAGTTGTCTTGCTGGAGCTGTGATATAATTTGCTACTTTGCAAAGGAATTGCAAGGTTATTTTTCCTAATAAATGCCAAAAGATCTGACACAGATATGTGTTGAATTATGACTTTGGTTTCGAGAGCTTTTTAAGTACATAACTATGGGTAATATGTGGTTGGATCATCATCTCGATTGCTCATTATTTGAAGTGTCTTCAGAGATTTTCGAAGGGTTTGAACACAGATTGTAATTGTTTGTATACATTTGATATTCAAACACACTTTTGAAGTCAAAGTATAGCTTTGAAAGATGTAGGAATCTAAAAGTGATGGTACCGGTTATATCTCGAATTGAATTCTGAGATTTTAAAATCAGAATATGTAATTGGGTTTGAATGAGTATGGTTGTTTTGATTTCTATGAAAGAATGTATATTATTGTGAAAGTAGGAAGTATAATTGATAATTTGCTTAATCTGATTCGAAGAATGTAACATATTAATTGTGAATTTATATATATCTCTCAGGTATTATCTACCCGTTAAAAATTCTTCACAATTAATATTTTGTACATAAGAATTTTATTACAGTCTTTATGAAAATATATATGTTTATATTCTCCTCAGATGTAACATAGATTTTAATGAGTTAATACTAAATTAAACTCATTCGATTTACGGTTGGAACTAGAATTGAATAATTCCTTGAAGGCTTTAGAGCTTACATAAGTATTTCTTCAATAATATTGAAATTCTGAATCAATACTTCGTTATTTGTTGAGATGTGATGTTGGTTTTCGTTAAATTCTTGTGAACTTCGCAAAGTACGAATGATGTTATCTGAAAAGTTTCGGTTACATCAATGATGAAGTGTAAAATCAAATATATACTTGATTTATTAGGAATTGGAATTTGTTGAATTGAGACAGAGATTGTAGTTAACGATGATTAAGTCACGGGCGAGGAACGTACATTATTGCATATTTATAATATGAATTAACCGAGTAGTTAAGATTCACACACAATAGCTTAGCACAAAAAGATTTATTTTTTATTTCAAAATATATATATATATATAAAATATATATATAATTTCTTCAGAGGGAATGAGTTAATTCTTCATAACTTGTTGATACAATATACACGTTATTGATTACGTAATGATGTCCACAGTGATTCTTGAACTGACGAAGTTTGTGATATTATAGGTGTTGTTGATTCTGATGTTGACTGTACTGACGATGCTGGTGACGTTGACGGTACTGTTGATGCTGTTGGTAAAACAAGTTTAACTTGTTAATCACACACCATTTTTGTCAGGGTTTCTACTCTTCCTTCTATCATTTTGGTTCGCTTAACTGATTTATGGTTAGGGCTAGATTTGATAATCTCTAAGACTTTAGAGATTATATAATCGCCGCGGAATGTTTCTCTAATGAAGTTATGAATTAATACTTCGTCAGTTATTGTTGTTGGTACTCCTTGGTATCTATGGTGTGTATGACGTTGATGCTAGTGGGACAGATTGTGAAGTTGAGGTTTACAACGCGGTTGTGGTTGGAGGTGGTAATGGTACTATTGGCATTGATGATGGTGGTACTGGTTATGCTGCTGGTGCTGCTGCTGGTGTTTGTAATCTCTGCACCATATTCTCCAAAGCAACTACCCGAGCGCGAAGTTCGTTGACTTCTTCTATTATTCCAGGATGATTGTCGGTCGGAACGAGCGGATAAATAAAATCTAGAATTTGATGTAGTATATAATTGTGACGAGATACCCTGGAAATGAGAGAGAAAATGGTGTCTCGAACAGGTTCGCCGGTAAGTGCTTCAGGTTCTTCGCCAAGAGGGCAATGTGGTGGATGGAAAGGATCGCCTTCTTCTTGTTTCCAATGATTGAGGAGGCTACGAACCCATCCCCAATTCATCCAGAATAGGTGATGACTGATTGGTTGATCCATTCCGGTCACACTGCTTTCGGAGCTTGAGTGAGATTCCATTTCGGAATCCGAGTGACTTGAACTGATGACAAATTCCATTTCGTACGATTGGATAAAGGATTTTCGATATAAAATGATTTTTCGGCTATCGGGTGGTATTCTATTTACATAGGATATCTATATATAGAGATCAAAAGATTTCATAGATTACGGAGGAATTTGCGGGATATGTCAGGCAAAGTTTAAAGTAACAGATACGATAAGATATGATTTAGCAGCTACGCTAAGATATGAATTTTGTCTATACACTACTCATGCAATTAATGTAGCAAGATGTGTCTAGACTAATAATGATAAGCAGATAATTTCCTATGGATGATAAGCAGATGATTTCCGACTAGAAATAATAAGCAAAACTTTTGACATGCAGACACGGTCGAAGTCCAGACTCACTAATGCATCCTAACGACTTATCAGTTAGACACACTAATGCACACCTGGTTCGCTAAGACAACCGCTCTGATACCAATTGAAAGGACCCGTTCATATACATTATAAATGATTCACAACAGTTGATTACATTGCGAGGTATTTGACCTCTATATGATACATTTTACAAACATTGCATTCGTTTTTAAAAGACAAACTTTCTTTACATCAAAAATTGACAGGCATGCATACCATTTCATAATATCCACTATCCAACTATAAATTGATTTAATAATAATCTTTGATGAACTCAATGACTCGAATGCAACGTTCTTCAAAATATGCTATGAAAGACTCCAAGTAATATCTTTAAAATAAGCAAATGCACAGCGGAAGATTTCTTTAACACCTGAGAATAAACATGCTTTAAAGTGTCAACCAAAAGGTTGGTGAGTTCATTAGTTTATCATAATCATTTATTTTCATCATTTTAATAGACCACAAGAATTTCATTTCCAGTTCTCATAAATATGCATCTCATGCATAGAGACAAAAAATAATCATTCATATGGTGAACACCTGGTAACCGACATTAACTAGATACATATAAGAATATCCCCTATCATTCCGGGATCCTCCTTTCGGACATGATATAATTTCGAAGTACTAAAGCATCCGGTACTTTGGATGAGGTTTATTAGGCCCAACAGATCTATCTTTAGGATTCGCGTCAATTAGGGTGTCTGTTCCCTAATTCTTAGATTACCAGACTTTAATAAAAAGGGGCATATTCGATTTCGATAATTCAACCATAGAATGTAGTTTCAATTACTTGTGTCAATTTCGTCAAACATTTATAAAAGCGCATGTATTCTCAATCCCAAAAATATAAAGGGTAAAAAGGTAAATGAAACTCACCATACTGTATTTCGTAGTAAAAATACATATAACGTCATTGAACAAGTGCAAGGTTGGCCTCGGATTCACGAACCTAAATTAATTAGATATATTTATGTGTTGGTCAATATTTGTCTAACAAATTAGGTCAAGTCATAGTGTACCACAATCCTAATGCTCGAGACTAATATGCAAAAGTCAAAAAAAGTAAATTTGACTCAAAATAATTTCCAAAAATCTATACATGATTAATATATAGTTTAAATATCGTCGTTTTATATTTTTAAATATTTTTAAAAGATTTATTAGAGTAAATAATATAATTTATTTATTAATTAATAAAATTTTATATTATATTTATATAATAAAATATACTTTTATATATATTAAGTAATAAAATTTATAGGGTTCATTTAATATTATAAAGATAATATGATAGGTATTATTAAAGTAAGTTATTACACGTAGTAAAATATGTTTGTATCAAGTATTTATTTGATAAAATAATATCTATAATGATAGTAAGTAAAAGTTGTATTATTTTGTAATAATAATTATTACTATAAAAATATCAATATTTATAATTACTAAGATGACATTATGATAAAACGATAATTCTAATTATGATAACTTTAATATTTACGATAATTTTTAATATTATCTTTAAAATAATAATTCTATTTAAAATAATAATAATAATAATGATATTTTATAGTAACAATGACATTTCTATTAAAATGATAATTTTTGTTAAAATGATAGTTTTAATACTAACGATAATTTTAATAATAATAGTAATGATAAAAATAATAAGAACGATAATTTTATCTAAATCAATATCTTATAATATTTTAATTTCATCATGATACTCTTACCCATTATTTCCTAATTGTTTCGTTTAATAGCTTTTAATCATCTTTTATATCGTGTTCGTAATAATGATAATAATAGTAATCAAAATAATTAGGTGTTACAAATATTTGTTTTAATTACACTAATATTAATAATGATAGTTACTATAACATTATTAACGATAATACTAATAATTATCTTAATGATAATATAGTAATAATAATAATAACAATAACAATAATTATTTTTAAATAATGATATATATATTAATAATGATAATAATAATAATAATAATAATACCAATAATAATAATAATAATAATAATAATAATAATAATAATAATAATAATTGGATAATAATAATAATACTAATTATAACTTTAACGATAATAACGATAATAATAATAAAAAAATAACAATTTTTAATGATAAATCCTTTTATTGATAAAGATAATAATGATAATAATAAGATAAAACTAGAAACCCGATTATAACGACGATAATAATAATCATTTTTAATAATAACACAAAAATTCGATGGACAATAACTTCAAATCCGTTCATCGAAATCATTCGATATCTAAATGAAAAGTTCTTAATTTTTCGCTAGCTTTCCAACGACATGCATATCTTATACCTTATCTCAGTCGCATATATAACTAATTCAGGATTCAACATAACCTAACTAAAGGCAATATCAAAAGTACAAACATGCATAATCCTATATACTCGAGCACTAGTCAGGGATACACTATTAGTATGTAAAAGTTAAATTATGAGTACTCACGTATCGATATTGAGATTCAATATTGCAGGAAAGGTACGTAGACGCAACGGAGATGATAAACACTATATTGACCTCACGAGCATACCCATGAACCATACCCAATCACCTCCATAGCTATAACCCATAATTTCCTTAATCCAATCCCACTCGAAAAACAATTTCGAAATCACTCGGACAGCACTCTGACGTAATATTTTATGTATACTAATAATATCTTGAAATAATACGGAGTAAATATATATATGTAAATCGATTGAGAGAGTTTAGAGAAAAATATTTTCAAATTTCTATGAAATAATGAAACCTATTGAATTCTATTTATAATAGATTTTTGAATTATTAAAGTGAATTATTAAAGTATGAATTATTAAAGTGAATTATTAAAGTATAAATTATTAAAGTGAATTATTAAAGTATGAATTATTAAAGTATGAATTATTAAAGTGTATTATTAAAGTATGAATTTTTAAAGTGAATTATTAAAGTTAAAGTAAAGTAAAAATAAAGTAAAGGTAAAGTTTAAGTATAGTAAAAGTATAAAACTATGTACGTATAATACGCGTATAAATATATATAATATTAATTTAAATCGTTATATATATTTAATAAAATAAAATATAAATATCGTTATCTTTATCATACTGGTTAAGTAATGAGTTGTCAAAAGTGGTTCTAGATATTTATAAAAGTTATATACGTTTTAATAATAAAATTCTTTTTAAACTGAAAACGTTTTTGTACGTTTGAAACTAAATCAAATAAATATAATAATTTTGTTTTCCAAAATCAAATATATTTTTAAGAATCATTTTGTTTAAAGGTTAAAATAATGGAAATCGTTATATCATAAAATGTTTTAGAAAAGTAGAATCATATATATTCATAATAGGTTTCAAGTTTTTAAATTACAGTTTGTTGGTGAAGCATGGGCTAAAGTTCAAATGTTAAAAAAACGTATGAAATCATCTTAATGAAAAATGTCGAGTTACTTAACTTGTCGATATCCAACATCTAAGTTATTTACACTTCACGTTCTTACTTATAAATCACTTTACCATTTTCCGAATGTTGTCAAAAAGAATAGATTTCTAAAATCACAGTGGACCTCATAACATAGACCCGTAATCATATCATAATGTATCTGATAAATCAATCATTTGATATTATCTTCTAATTCCATCGATAAACATATTGAAACAAATACGTTCATGTAAAGTATTATACGTTTAATGCTTTATTAATATTCTCAAGTTATAATATATATATATACATATATATACATATTTATTTATATATAACGGTTCGTGAATCGTCGGAATTTGGTCGAGGTTATAATGAATGTATGAACACAATTTAAAATTCTTGAGATTTAACTTAACAAACTTTGCTTATCGTGTCAGAATAATATAAAGATAAAGTTTAAATTTGGTTGGAAATTTCCGGGTTGTCACATACGGAGGGTGGGAAGCAACCACATTAAATGACCAATTAAATGTGTCTAGGACATGTAAACTTGCACTCCCAATGTCACTCCCACTTTATAAAATAGTTTTTATAAAAAAAAACATATTTTATAAACTTCCATATTATTTGTTATGTACACTTTATTTATAAAACCCATATTATAAAATGTAACATAACTTAATTAATTATTTAACCAATAAATAATTAAATCCGCGATATAAATTATTCCATAATTTATATACATATCAAGTGATTTAAGAAAACCATTTTTCTTATAATTCAAGTGTCGTGTATTATAATCAACGAACCAATCGCTAAAATTACATACAAATAAGGTGTTAGTTAGCTTGTTATTGGGTATGACCCGACTTGGATCAAAACATACTAGCCACATTAATTTAATATGTCTCTCGGGCATACAAAATACCTTCACATTATAGATTGGATGAAAATATGAACATTTAATAAAGACACTTTGTGATAAATGTTTTTATTTTGACGGGAAAACGCTCGAAGAAGTAATATATAAAAATTATCATGTTTTTTGAGCGTATGTTGAGGTTTTAGATATTAGGGTTTAGAAATTTAGGGTTTAGTGTTTAGATTTGGAGTTTAGATTTAGGATTTCGATTGAGTTTTTAACACGAACGGTTTAGAGTTTAGGGTTTAGGGTTTAGGGTTTAGTGTTTTGGGTTTATGGAATACCCAAAACACCAAACCCTAAACCCTAAACTCTAAATCGTGCTAAATTTTACTTCACAAACATGGAAAAAAAACATTCACATTCTTCACGAACAATATTATCTTGAATGTTATTTTTGTCGATCGTTTTCCCGCCTAAATAATAACACTCATCACGAAGTGTCTCCTCTAAATGTTCATATTTTTGTGTGATCTTGAAACAACCCAACCCGTATTTAATCCGACCCATATTTTTTTTTCTTTTTAATGTAATAATATTAACAACTTTTAGGTCCCAATTATGTTTCCAAAAACATCTTTAATACAATAATAAGTCCAATAACTTTAAAACATTTAATACATAAGTTTAAATAGCCAAACAGGCATACACGACCCATCTATTTTAATTTTCTAACAAAACCGAGCATGGTGATTGGGGATACGCTACCCAATCCTAATAATTCCAAAAGCACGTCTTCTAAAGCAACCTACGCGAATCCACTAGTTCCCACGCTTACCCGAGCCACCACCTCCAAGCGAATCTATAAAAATGTAAACAACGAGAGGGTAAACTAACGCTTAGTGAGTGAAAGTATACTACATACATATATATGCATAAAATGGACACGCCACACAATAATAAACAAATAGCACATACCGGAGCATCCAAGCATAAAGGCAAGCTAAACTAAGCATACCGTACGATCGCTATACAACAAGCTAATAACATCAATAATATAAGTACACCAACGACGATATGTACAATGCCAATAAGCTACACACGGAGGGTTAGCTACAACACAACAAAACATTAATATATATAACAAGGCGTGAACCGCCCAAGGTTAACCCCTTAACCCAATACCAAAAGCCAAATACCAACTACCAAAATGAAGATTGGCCGAACTACAGGAGCCTTAGTAAATCTGCACCACACGAGACTACTATCTTCAATACCATCACAACATCGAGGTTGGCCGAAACTACACGAGCCTTAGTGAATCCGCACCACACGTGACCACTACCTCAATAAGATGACTGAAACTACACGTGTCATATTGAATCCGCACCACACGTGACTCACATCCCAAATCAAAACCACACCATCGAGATTATAAAATCCACATCATCGGGGTTACTCAACCTCATCTCAAATACCAATCCCATGCCATCGGGATTATACACATCCACATCACACGCCCATGTGATAACGTACACACAAAGTGTGCATCTTGCCAAAAGGTGGTCAACTAAAATGCACAACCGTGCCAATTGGACCTATACACAAGTCCATCAAATCCACCTACATGTGAAGTGAGCTCTATAGCCTAGAATCACTTCACTCGACTCGCACCCATCCTATACATACATATGCACATAGTATATTAGCACTCACCTTGAAGTCTTGATGGATGCCAAACTAAAATCCGCAATCGCCAATGGAAAGTACCTATTCCATTCATCACATAACAAGTAACACGATTAGGGTAGATTTACAAATCAACCCAAATTGACAACTAGTGCAATTTTGACCCAATTGCACTTCCAAGCTTAAACCGAGCCCAAACTAACCAATAATCACTAACGCAAATGGGAATGGTCCTAATACACCAATCAAACCCAATTATAAGTGTCAAACACTTAACTTGCCCAATTTGACACCTAAACCCTATTTTTGACCCATTTCAAAATTAGTCAACCCAAATACACCCAAAAAGGTTCCAACACTTCCATAATCACTAATATTAGTGATTACACACCACTTACAAGCCTTAAACATGGTTAAATCATCAACCAACCCAAAACTCGCCAAGTATCAACAATAACAAGTTTCCATAAACCCACTTCATCATCTAAACGGGTTTTACAACTAACAAGCTTAAAACCCTAACATTGAATCTCAAATCAAACAATGAAACTCGGAGTTAGAACTTACCAATACCACCAAGATGATGCCGTTGACGAGTAGAACAACTTTAATACTTGAGGTTTGACCCGAAACACCCTTCTTCTTCTCCAAATGGAGCTCTCTCTCTCTCTCTAAACTCTCTTCTCTCTCTCTAGGTTTGAAGGTGAGAGTGTTGGTGTGTGAAAATGGGGATAAGATAAGCCTTGAATCAGTCTTATGGCTCTAGAACCGGCCATATGTGAATTTACCAAAACACCCCCAAAAGATTCCATTAAAATGGGTTAAAAATGTAATTACAGCGACTTTTGTCGCGTTTCGCAACACTATGTCACGTTTCGCGACTCCAATACGCGACATCCCTGTTTTAAATGCGATAAAAGAACAGAAATCAAGTTTCAGAAGTTGTCACATTTTGACCCTGTCTGTCACGGATCGCGACACACCAAGACGCGACATACCCCCTCCGAACTCGGCAGTTTACCAAGAAACACCCCAAACTCAAATTTCTAACACTCAAACTATATACAATCGATCGCGATTACAATATTAAACATACACGAGATTAAGCACGTTCCTTACATCATTCACGGGGAAAACGGGGTGTTACAACTCTGCCCCACTTAGATTCGATCACGTCCTCATGATCCTCGTCACTTAACCAATCCGAACCTACACTCTATGGCCCTTGAACAAACTTTTCGATCCGACTTCTACCACATTACTCATTAACCCGAAGATTAATCCACTAACTAAATAAACACTTGCACGCATCCCGAGCCGTGCAATACACACAACATCCGAAGTCAATAACGATCACTTAGAATACGCGGAATCGCCACGTATTCTTCCAACTCCTCTAGGTAATTCCTCTCAAGGAGTCACCCTTAACAACAAAATCGTCACCCGCGATTTATTAAAATCCACAAATCCAAGCACTAACACCTGCTAAATTCCTCACATTAGAAAAACTCAACCAATCTCGTACCTAGATATCAACTCCTGGCATACCATACCAAGTACATCGCTAGTAACAACCACATATCAAAATAAAGTCAACACCCAAACCGATGAAGACCGAAATGAAAGCGAATCCTAACGGATAACACTTACCACTCAACAACCCTTGTAGTCCGCAAACATGGCTAATACGCAACTACCGCAAACACGTGAGCAAAACACGACTATTGCATCACTAATCACATAACATGGTCCTCACGACCGAACCATCAACCAATGGTTCTCAACTCCAACAACATGAAGGCTGGCTGAACTACACGCGCCTTAGTGAATCCGCACCACACGCGACTCACTACCTCCACCGCAACAACAATCGGGATTAGCCGAACTACACGCGCCCTAGTGAATCCGAACTACACGAGAGTCACTATCCCAATAAAATGAACGCATCTACACGTGTCATTGTGAATCCGCACCACACGAGACTCACTTCCCAAATCTCAACACATGAATGGTACTCGCATTCCCTACCGGTACTCGAATTTCTCGATAATGTTATACCATACCGATATAACACTACTCCCAAGGTGAAGTTAGCGGACCGAGTCAATGTCCATAACCCACCAATCACACACGCTCTTTTGGCCTCAATCAATGAGCAGTGTAACATCACGCCCTGCTACACCATAGTGAATCCTAACGGAATACACTAACCATACCCGCGTCATGGTGATACCGGCCCCATGGTTCACACCATACGCTTTATCATGATTCTACCGGCTTCGTGGTTTAAATCATAACACACTCGCACATGCTATGGTACTACCGGCGTCGTGGTCCATACCATAGCACACAACGTCATCACAATCGAGCAAGAACCACCTATATCGCACATAGGCACAAAACAACAATTCTCTAGAAGAGAATCCGACACGCACATCCCTTAACCGAGGGATCTCACCTTGCTCGTCAAACACGCCCATTTATCTCCCAATGAGACTCGCCACATTACCACCTTGGTGGTATTTTAAATCCAAAACTATAAGTACAATTTATTCCAAACCGTACTTTTACCACAATCGACCAACGTAGGTCTCAATGCTAGCCTCGAATCTATACGAGCATCGCCCAATATCACACATTATAACATCTTCGTGCGAGAGTACAAACTCCCCCACTTAGAACTCCGTTCCGTAACCACATCATGGAGATAATAGTATCTCACGATACACACATCACGATACTTTGCTCCAACCTTGAGCATCGAAGGATTTCGAATTATCCTTTGCTACTTCAACTGAAGTAATTACCAACCCGTACAAGTATCACTCTAGCAATCACCGAGTTGCTAGTACTTGTAACTTTCACACCATCACTCAAGCACCTAAGGGTTTCTCACCGGTACCCTAAGTTCAATGTGAACACAATACCATCAGAATCAAATACCACGCTAGTAGGTATGAAAGAGGCACCTAACGTCGCATCATGTAGACTCCTTCACCAACACACATCGAGATCAAGCACTCGATCTCTTGGGTTCCATCCGCCTGATGAACCTCATGGTTCCACCATCCCCAACAAAAAAGCAAATACGCGCTTAACAACCAAATACCAAAGCCCACTCCCATGGCTTGGTAGAAACATTTCCCAAACACTAAGGAATGCTTGGTCGCACCAAGTCTTATGCCCTTCACCCGTCAATCCAAACGCCACCGTAGGGTAATTCCATTAGGAATGTCACCTATAACAATAATACGCATGACACAATGCATTTAATAAACCCGAACTCATCGGTACATAATAAATAATCAAAGGACATATTTATTAAAACGGAAAGTACCTTAACGTCTTCTCGTCGCACCCGTCCCAGCTAACTCGGGACACTCCGACTTGCGATGTCCTTCTCTTTGGCAATTGAAGCACACCGTGCCATCACCCTTTTGGCACCAAACATTCCCAAGACTTGTGACCTCTCACGCCACAATTGTAACATCTAGAAGCACTAGAATCTGATATACCCGTCCATATAACACCCGTGCTCACACTTGCCCCCTTAGTTCCCTTACATGGAGCACCATACCAGACAACCCTTCTCTTACTTGAGGGTTCACCAATCTTTGATCACGAATACGATTCGAAACCCCTAGCCACCGTGAATAACTCTGCAAATGACTTCGCTTGACCCCGGCTAATTTTATTCTGCAAGTCATCATTCAGAGTTGGTGGAAATCCCCCGTCAACGCCTGATCATTCCCAATATACTCTGGGCAAAAATGAGCCTTCGCCATAAAGGTTATCTTGAGAGTATTCAAGTCCATAGATATTTGTCGCAAATTTCTCAACTCATCACACAAATCTGACAAATCGGCTTGTGTCCGGAACTCCTCGAAGAATTCCTTCTTAAAATCGTCCCACGATAGCCCCATAAACGCTTCACCACCGACAATATCAATTCTACCATCCAACCAATCCGTCGCCCTACCCCGCAACAAGCTAGTAGCGAGTCTTGTCCTCTTCTCAGGAGGGCAATCAATAGTACGAAAACACCCTTCGAAATCCGAGATCCATGTTGTGCTTATCAAAGGATCCAATTTCCCATCATACATCAGGGGTTTAGTCCTCATGAAGCTCTTAAGACAACGCTCCATTTCACTACTACACCGAAATTTGAAATACTTCCTATCCATTTCTTCTCGAAACACGCCCATTTGCTCCGCCACGGTGGCCGCAACTCTGGTGTTGAACTCATCTTTGCTCGCCTCGATCCTGTTTCTCCTCGTCATTCTAAAGAATGCAAAACGATTAGTCCACGAACGTATAAAACCACACGCACAACACCGCCCCATCTTGCTAAACACTCGTTGTACATCACTTGTTAGACACGATTTGCACCCGTAATAAGGTTTGCAAGTCCTTATTACGCACACACGCCGTATCAACTTATTAGTACAACGATCGCCTCGCTCGATATTATAAACCAACACAACAAAAATTCTACGCGATATAAACACATACAAGAATTACATCACAACACAAGCCACTATCCTAATTAGTTCACCTACACGTTAAGGCACTAACCAAGTCCCTGTCTGACCTGTTCACCTCCAAGTCCCACAGCAAATAAGAACACACAAAAGTCTACGTCTAGGCACCTATCTCAATTCGCATAAATCCCTTAGACCATGCTCTGATACCACTTGAAACAACCCAACCCGTATTTAATCTGGCCCTTTTTTTTAAAATAATAATATTAACAACTTTTAGGTCCCAATTATGTTTCCAAAAACATCTTTAATACAATAATAAGTCCAATAACTTTAAAACATTTAATACATAAGTCTAAATAGCCAAACGGGCATACACGCCCCGTCTATTTTAATTTTCCAACAAAACCGAGCATGGTGATTGGGGATACGCTATCCAATTCTAATAATTCCAAAAGCACGTCTTCTAAAGCAACCTACGCGAATCCACTAGTTCCCAGGCTTACCCAAGCCACCACCTCCATGTGAATCTATAAAAATATAAACAACGAGAGAGTAAGCTAACGCTTAGTGAGTGAAAGTATACTACATACATATATATACATAAAATGGACATGCCACACAATAATAAAAAAATAGCACATACCGGAGCATCCAAGCATAAAGGCAAGCTAAACTAAGCATACCGTACTATCGCTATACAACAAGCTAATAACATCAATAATATAATTACACCAACGACGATATGTACAACGCCAATAAGATACACCCTGAGGGTTAACTACAACACAACAAAACATTAATATATATATATATATATATATATATATATATATATATATATATATATATATATATATATATATATATATATATATATATATATATATATATATATATATATATATATATATATATATATATATATATATACAAGGCGTGAACCGCCCAAGGTTAACCCCTTAACCCAATACCAAAAGCCAAATACCAACTACCAAATTGAAGATTGGCCGAACTACACGAGCCTTAGTAAATCCGCACCATACGAGACTACTATCTTCATTAACATCACAACATCGAGGTTGGCCGAACTACATGAGCCTTAGTGAATACACGTGACCACTACCTCAATAAGATGACCGAAACTACACGTGTCATCGTGAATCCACACCACACGTGACTCACATCCCAAATCAAAACCCACGCCATCGGGATTATAAAATCCACGTCATCGGGGTTAATCAACCGCATCTCAAAAACTAATCCCACGCCATCGGGATTATACACATCCACATCACACGCCCATGTGATAACGTACACACAAAGTGTGCACCTCGCCAAAAGGTGGTCAACCAAAATGCACAACCGTGCTAATTAGACCTATACACAAGTCCATCAAATCCACCTGCATGTGAAGTAAGCTCTATAGCCGAGAATCACTTCACTCGACCCGCACCCATCCTATACATACATATGCACATGGTATATTAACACTCACCTTGAAGTCTTGATGGATGCCAAACCAAAATCCGCAATCGCCAATGGAAAGTGCCTATTCCATTCATCACATAACAAGTAATATAATTTGGGTGGATTTACAAATCAACCCAAATTGACAACTAGTGCAATTTTGACCCAATTGCACTTCCAAGCTTAAACCGCGCCCAAACTAACCAATAATCTCTAACGCAAGTGAGAATGGTCCTAATACACCAATCAAACCCAATTGTAAGTGTCAGACACTTAACTTGTCCAATTTGACACCTAAATCCTAATTTTGACCCATTTCAAAATTAGTCAACCCAAATTCACCCAAAAGTGTTCCAACACTTCCATAATCACTAATACTAGTGATTACACACTACTTACAAGCCTTAAACATGGTTAAATCATCAACCAACCCAAAACCCACCAAGTATCAACAATAACAAGTTTCCATAAACCCACTTCATCATCTAAACGGGTTTTACAACTAACAAGCTTAAAACCCTAACATTGAATCTCAAATCAAACAATGAAACTCGGAGTTACAACTTACCAATACCGCCAAGATGATGCCGTTGATGAGCAGAACAACTTTAATACTTGAGGTTTGACCCGAAACACCTTTCTTCTTCTCCAAATGGTGCTCTCTCTCTCTATATACTCTCTCCTCTCTCTCTAGGGTTTGAAGGTGAGAGTGTTTGTGTGTGAAAATGGGGATAAGATATGCCTTGAATCAGTCTTATGGCTCTAGAATCGGCCATATGTGAGTTTACCAAAACACCCCCAAAAGATTCCATTAAAATGGGTTAAAAATGTCATTACAACGACTTTTGTCATGTTTCGTGACACTATGTCGCGTTTCACGACACCAATACGCGACATCCCTGTTTTAAACGCGATAAAAGAATAGAAATCAAGTTTCAGAAGTTGTCACGTTTTGACCCTGTCTGTCACGGATCGCGACACACCAGGACGAGACATACCCCCTCCGAACTCGACAGTTTACCAGGAAACACCCCAAACTCAAATTTCTAACACTCAAACTATATACAATCAATCGTGGTTACAATATTAAACATACACGAGATTAAGCACGTTCCTTACATCATTCACAGGAAAACGGGGTGTTACAGATCTTGATGCCGGAAAAAAAATTCCAACAAAAAACGAAAAAATAAAAATAAAATTTACTTCCCCCCGCTTCCCCCCGATTGGTTACTTCTCCATTGATCATGCCCCTATATATATATATATATATATATATATATATATATATATATATATATATATATATATATATATATATATATATATATATATATATGTTGATCAATCCTAGATTATCCAATAAAGGCTAATCAAGGATTGAGTGCAATGAGGGAGTGCAATGGATGTCGATTAGGATTTTGGGACCTTATTGTCATATTTTGTTAAGTGCTAAATGATCAACAACCATGTACCGGTCTTCGTAAATTACCTTAGCCAACAAAGATCAAGACTCGGGCAAACTCACGAGAGAGATAAATATGGCTAGGGCAATTCTTCCAGAATCAACAACCTCAAATGAGAGGCCAAGCTCTGTATTTATTGGTTTGAGACTTACACGGAAGTAAGATGTGCACGCACTTAGGAATTCCGCACAAGTACTGCGAGAACCCTACGCATTCTTTAATATTCCGCGCAATCTCACCGCATTCATTAACATTTACCGCGGTTTAATTGTCTTGCATCTTTTGCCTTTAAGTAGCTTTTCGCACTAAAAATATACATATACATATGTATGTATATGATCTATATATATATATATATATATATATATATATATATATATATATATATATATATATCCAATTACACATATAGTATACACAAAACACATTAACTTGTATTTAGCATGCAATTTATAATTTCATTTAAGCATATAATCCTAATACGAGTAGACTTCCTTCAACATTTCTTTTGAAATCATTTTCAAAAACAATTTTGCATTTGTATGAAAAACCTTTTATTATAATAAATTCTTTTGAAAAGATTATTCTAATTAGCATTTTGATCATTTGTTTTGGTTGATTTTAAGGTTACCCAATCGTTGTCTTATCTTTTCCATTGAATTGTTTGTTTGGCCCATTTTTCCCATGTTCTCAATTATCCTAATAATAGAAAATGGACTTTGATTACATGACTTGTATTTTCCAGAGTCGTGACACAAATTCGTTTCAAGTTCATCTTTTGATGAATTATGAATAGTCGTCTTTTCAAGGTTTCTTTTCAAAGAGTTGTTTTCATCAATTAGAACTTTATTAAGTTGCTTAACTTTGTGTAATTTCTTTTTCTAAAAGTTTTATTTTGTCACGACTACTATCATATACAAATTTAATAGTTTTGTAATCATCTAGCAATTCTTCATAGTTAGATGGATAGAATACATGTACCTCATTGCAATCCATGCTTGAGACATCATCTTGATTGATATGACTCCAACATCTTCTTCACTTTGACCATCTTGATTGATATGACTCCAAGAACCCATGAGGCAAAAATCTTCATCTCCATCCAAACCCTTTTCTTGAGCATCTTCCCAATCTCGATCAAGATCCCCAAGCTTCTTCCATTTCTCTCTTACCCTTTTACCCTTTAAACTCCTAGAGTTTTCTTCTTCTTCTTGAGAGTATAGTGAATCCCAACATTCCTTTGCATTTTCACATGAAATTATCTTCATTCTTTCTTCTTTAGGAAGAACTTCGTGAAGTAGTGAAATAACATCAAATTATTTCAAAACTTCATTGTTTTGAAATGTTGACTTCACTAGTCTTGAACTTGCTTGTGGAACAAAGTCTCCTACTTTGATTATCCTCCACAAGTAGTAATCCTTAGATTTGAGATAAACTTCAAATCTTAATTTCCATAAATCAATATCTTCTTTATCAAAGATTGGTGTTTCTTTCACCAATTCTTCTAAGTATCCCATAGTTTGAGTTGACCCGAGAATCGTTGACTCATGTTTTTGCACAAAACGAATTTTAACACTACCAAAAACGTTTATAGAGCAATGATTTGAGCAACCACTCTGATACCAATTTTAAGTAACTAGAGGGGGGTGAATAGTTACTAAATACGTTTTTTTAATATTTTTTTGATTGATCACCAAATTTGATTAACTATAATCAACTAATTCAACACAAACTTGATGTGTGTGGTGTATATGTTCAAAATGATAAGTAAAGTAATGTAAAGAACATAGACACAATAATTTATAGTGGTTCGGGTAGATGTTAACTAATCCACTCCCCGATTACACTAATCGGGATTTCTTGCTTCACTAAGCACTTTTCTCCAAATCCGGTGGAGATCCGATTTACAAGTCTTCAACTTCTTTGGTAGATAACAAACCTAATCTTTCTATTCCTTTAACATATCAACTCCAACCTAGCTCAACTTGTCTTCAACTTGGACAAGTATTAGTCTCCAAATAAGATTAATCAACTTCCGAAGTCTCTTTAAGGAAGTAGATCACTAAGCTAGCCTATGCTTTTACTAATTGAAGTTACAAGACTCATACAATTAGTAATGATGATACTAAGACAATTCTAGGACATACATCACACTAAGTAAACTCACAAGTTAAACAAATTTGATTAGTAAGTTTACAACAACTAAATTCTATATCTATAAGATCATAGAATCTGCTTTTGTTTGATCACATTTGAGTAGTAATTAAAGCCCTTGTGATCTATGAAAATATGCCTTTTGAATGTGCAAGAGGGTCAACGTCAAATGCTCTCTAATGCTTTCTATTTATAGTGGAATTCAAAAACTAGCCGTTGTCACACGGTCACAGGCACGGTCGACCGTGGTTCGACCGTGCGCGCTGCAGTCCAAAATTTGTATCCGTTGTATAGTCGTTTAACTTAGATTTGAACACCATATTTTGGAATCTTTACTTCATCTAGCACCTGCAAAAGAAACCCAATGTCCTACATAAGTACTATATGCATTAATTGTGTGAGATTTGGTCTTATTGTGTGAAAATGACATAACACTCCAAATGTTGTAAACCCAACATTCTTGGAGAAGTGTCTTGATTGTCATTTTAGGTAATATCAGTTTAGTCAAGACTTAGTTAGGTTCATTAATGCATTTGGTTCAATCCTAAAGACTAGTCAACATGTCATTAACTTCCTAGTTTCAATTAATCACAAGTCATATTCATTTTAAGACTAAGTAGAGATTAATTAAATGATGTCTTTTTAAATTAAACATTAAGTGTGTAAAGACATCAATGTTAAGTCATACTTGGACATGTTACACAATGTGTTACTTAGACAAAACCAAATAGATTATTGACCATTATTGTTTGTGAACCATTTTACACTTAATTCATTGAAGTAAACTAGTTACTTGAATCCTAGTATTCTAATACATAGCAAGTTTAAGAGCATGTTAAGAAGTTGACAAATCAATGAGTATCAAACACATTAGCAAGTATCAAGTAATAGTCACATATACCAAAAGATAGTTATTCTAATGTATAGTTATTTGCACAACAATATGGGTTAAGCTTTAGCAAGCTTACTTGAAATGTGTTACATTGCATGATTAATGTGTAAACACACATTGATGTCCAACACATGTACAAGGGAAGATCAATCTATTGTTAGGACTTGGTGACCATCTTAAGTTTATCTAAGTGTAGTTTAGGATCATAAGTCTTTACTAGTTACACTTTAAAATGTTATTCTTTATTTAGCCTTAATTTGTCACTAAGTAATCTTTAATTGTAATTAGTGTTCTAGTGACATTATGTCGTGACCCGTCCTAATCCATCTGGACGAATACATTACATTTGGATACATCGCGAGGTACTTGACCTCTATATGATACATTTTACAAACATTGCATTCATTTTTAAAAGACAAACTTTCATTTCATCGAAAGTTGACGGCATGCATACCATTTCATAAAATATCCAACTATAATTGACTTAATAATAATCATGATGAACTCAACGACTCGAATGCAACGTCTTTTGAAATATGTCATGAATGACTCCATCTGACGGTGTGTTAATCATCGGGTCCCACAGTAACGGTTACGCCCTCTAATGAGATGCTTTTCAAAAGTATTCGCATTTATTTTATTTAAAACATTTGACTTCAAACGTGAGTTTCCAACATACAAATGAAAATACCAACGTTAACCGTAATACATAACCAACAGTGTTTAACAATACGAAAGCTTAAATGCGAATAACAAATGATGTCTTTAAGAAACATGCTGGACCCCAACAAGCAATGCCATGCACCTTAGAAATAGCGGAAGCTAAACGTCTATGGACCTGAGAACAACACGCAAAATGGGTCAACAAATATGTTAGTGAATCTACAGGTTTAAGTATTTAATCATCAGTATTAGACAACGAGGTTTATACAGTACATTGTAAAAGCATATACATTATTATGAGCACTTGAATACAAAGCTTAACACCACGAGTAGTTTAGAGCTACGCGATTTCCTTTACCCCATCTAGTATACACTTGTTCGAGTGTAAAATAGTACGAAGAATATGCACCCATGTTAAAGTAGGGTGAGGCTTGTCTAACCTAACGGATCCGTTCATCTAGTTCGCGCTTACCAAAAGGTAATTAAAGTATTCAAGCTAAGTGCTTTCTGAACAATAACTCATATGTATATAGTACTCGTGTCAAAAGTAAAAGCATTTATAAACAGCGTGTATTCTCATCCCAAAATAAATATGAAAAAGTGGGACTGTAGACTCACAATGTATAATAATGGTCGGTTCTCAAGTTCGTGTCGGTTTCAATAGCGGAAGTTCCGTATGCGTCCTAAGGTAAATGAGGATGGTCAATGTCTATATAAGTAATTAAATATAGAATTTGATTCTTAAATGTGTCATCATTATGCTTGTAATCGTGTTCAAGTGCTACTTTTAATTAAGTAGTTAATCATAAGTGTTCAAAAGTGGACTGATTTGGAAGTCAGTTTTACATCGGCCATATATCCTAGAATATTAAGAGTTAGAAAACCATTCGAATACTGAGACGTAGCTTATTGAGTTAGCTTTCCAACGCATATAGTCACACCCACTAATTCTAAGCATAAGCCACTCAAAATTGTGAACTTTTCTGTAGTGGTCAGAATGTGTGACGGTTGGTGAACTCAACTTGCTTGGTGCATAAAAATCAAATGACAAACTTAATTCATACAAATCCAAAGCCAAGAGTTGTCTAACATCTGGAATTAAGTAATATCCAAGGCACATGACACAAGTCTTTACCAAATGTTTCAGAATACAAACTCTTAACATGCATGGTTTCAATAATCAAAATCAAACAACAAAACACTAAGATTGACCATCGGGAGGGCATAACTCACATGTATCATGTCTTCATGTAACATATCCACCTCTAAGATTTAGATTATTTAGTTGACATTAAAAGTCATTTGAACAATAATCTCATATTAGGCTTGTTAGTCATGTTTTATCGGCGATGAAACATCAAACGTTTCCGCACAACAAAACCCGACACATTGACTAAACTATCTTTGTGAAACATACTTAAATACCAAATGTAGGAACCATGATTGTTCCAGAAGTGATGTACATATAAATATACATTAGAAAACTTTTAAAATCATCAAACGATGACATTAAGGTCAGCTAATACATGAAACTAAAGAATAAGATTTTCAGTTCAGCATTTCAGCAACACCAAACATGAATGTCATTTTGTTTTGGGCATAACTCTCACCTCATTTCACCATTGAAGGTGATTAAAGTTGGAGGTTTTAGGTCATTGAGTATTCTACCCAATTAACATGCATGTTTGGTCAGAAGACCAACACAAAAATGTCAAGTATGCCATCTTTAGCTGATGGTCAGAAAACTCAAATAGCAGAACATGCAAAATGTTATCAACAAGATGAGACACTTCTACTCATCATCCATGCATATATCTTACATTAAAAGAAAGGTATTGAACTATATTTTATCATGGAGAAAAGTCTTATACTCAAAAGTGATGGAATACCATATGTAAACAAGTCACAAAAACCATATATGTAAGTATATGTATTCGTGTATATATGTAAAGAAAGCGGAAGCAATTTTTATAATTTGCATGTGTATTTTAACCATTTAAAATGTATTCCATTTCATATATCTAGTCTTGAAGATATGCTTAAATGTAAATAGAACTAGTTAGGGTTTATACCTTCTCCTAAAATGGAGGTTGAAGCAAGGAGATGAAGATGATGAAGATGCTAGTTTCTCACTTGAAACCTCAAGCCTTTGATACCCACAAACCTTAGTATATCAACACCCACTTCTTGGTTAGGATTTGAGACACAAAATAACAAGAAAATCAAGCTTGAAAGAACCCTTCTTTGCTCCCAAAATTTCGGCCAAAAGAGGATGAAAGGGAGAGTTTGATTTTCAAATTTTGCAAGTAGTAATTGTTGTGTGTGTTTCTTTGTGCAAGCATGCTTATTAGGAGTAAATTCCAAGTTAATTAAAAGCATGAGGGAGGTACCTAGGAGCCCTCAAAACCGCCCCCTCCCTCCCCCCTTTTTTTTTTTTTATCTTTTATATTTTATAAACTTGTTAAGTTAAATCCCATGATACTTGCACTTTTATATATTAATACATGTACTTGTTTTTATCTTTATAAACCAATTACAAAGATAAATATATATATAACTTGCACATGTATATATATATATATATATATATATATATATACATATATATATATATATATATATATATATATATATATATATATATATATATATATATATATATATATATATATATATATATATATATATATATATATATAATTTTATAAGCCACTTTATAAAATTATAACACACATGTATAAGTTTAATCATAAATAATTAAACTTGCACTTATAATTATCCAAATAATTATTTCTTGCATTTTATCTTTAGAAAACCAACTTCTAAAGTCTAAGTGTCAAATATTTATTTCAAAGATCCACTCATTAAAATAAATACATAAAAGTGTTGACGGTTTGTTATTGGGTATGACCCGACTTGGATCATAACAAATTGGCCACAATAATTAATTATGTCTCTCGGGCATATGAAATACCTTCAATCTCCCACTTGCACGAGAAACATAAGGAATTAATGCAAGTGACGGATACCACCTAACGACCGTCCATCACCCCCAATGTGTTATGACTTAGTGCCATTCAATAACATCATCCCTTTCGAGTTCCCATCTCGAATATGATTTTAGGTGAATCTTTCAATATATCCTTTTGTCCTAGATGTCATGTTAAATCCAAGAGACATAGAATGATCACTCTCTTATAGATTTAACTTAATCAGGCCTTAGACATCCGACTCTCAACGAATAAGAGGGACAAATTCCATCTTGACTACATACGTCCTAGACACTACACTTTGTACCATACCTGAAGCCTCCCTTATGTACTACCATATTTCAGAATAGCGAAGGAAAGAATCAAGGCACAATTTTCGGTGAATATCTGATCCCAATATGTGTCTCAGGTCAGAGGATATAACGATATTCTCCTTTACTCAAGATTACATGTGATCAACCACAAAGGCTCCATATAGTAAATCTTGAGAGCGGGTCTTCCAATATTTGTGTCCCACAAATATCTATGAACCTTGGTTGCAACCTTGCCCCACATTCACCATTTGAATGTTAACCAATCCAAGTTCATAATAGTTTAGACCTCACACTTGCTCCCACAAATGTGATCAACTACGGAATTTAGAATAATAGTTTATTCATGGATAAAATATGCAAAATTGGAACATGACTCATAATTAAATTAATACCATAATTATATTGATGAGTTTGAACTAATTCGATCCGTTACAATACTCAAAATAGATCAATTCCAATCACTAGAATATCGAAGCCCTAATGCACAAACATGTCCCTCATGTTTTGGCCCATGTAAAAGCTTCGTGAGTGGATCCGCAACATTTTGATCTGTGTGAACTTTGTGAATACATATCTTTCCTTTTTCAACTTCATCCCTAATGTAGTTGAATCTCCGCTCAATGTGACGAGTCTTTTGATGAGCACGAGGTTCCTTGATTTGAGCAATCACACCCTCGTTGTCACAAAAGATCTCAAGAGGGTCCTGAATGGAAGGGACCACTCCTAAGTCGTCGATGAATTTCTTCATCCATGCAGCTTCCTGAGCTGCCAGTGAGGCGGCAATGTACTCCGACTCTGTAGTGGATAACGCAACAACTTCCTGTTTTGAGCTCTTCCAAGAGACTGCACCACCATTTAACATGAAGACATAACCGGATTGTGATCGAGAGTCATCTCGATCAGTTTGGAAACTCGCGTCCACGTAACCTTTTACAGCGAGTTCTTCCTCACCAGACCCATATATTAGAAACATATCCTTGGTCCTTCTAAGGTATTTCAATATACTTTTAACAGCAATCCAATGACTGAATCCTAGGTCGTTCTGGTATCTACTTGTCAAGCTTAGAGCGCATGACACATCAGGTCTAGTACATATCATTGCATACATGATAGACCCAATAGCGGATGCATATGGGACTTTCTTCATTCTCTCTTGTTCATCTTTCGTGGTAGGACACTGAGATGAACTGAGAATGGTTCCTCTTTGAATAGGCACCAAACCTTTCTTAGAGTTTTCCATCTTGAACCTTTTCAAGATTTTATCAATGTATGCACTTTGACTTAAACCTATCAATCTCTTGGATCTATTCCTATAGATCTCAATCCCCAATATGTATTGTGCTTCTCCAAGATCCTTAATAGAGAAGCAACTCTTTAGCCAAGTTTTGACTTCTTGCATTGTGGTAATATCATTCCCAAACAATAATATATCATCCACATATAGCACAAGGAACATTATAGAGCTCCCACTAGCCTTCTTGTACACACAAGCTTCATCACCATTTTTAATGAAGCCAAATTTCTTTGCCTCTTCATTAAAGCGATGATTCCACATTCTAGATGCTTGTTTCAATCCGTAGATTGACTTCTTTAACTTGCATACCTTCTTAGGATTTTTCGGATCAACAAAACCTTCGGGCTGTACCATATAGACATCTTCCTCAAGATATCCATTTAGGAAAGCGGTTTTGACATCCATTTGCCATATTTCATAGTCATAGTGAGCAGCAATGGCAAATAATATCCTAATAGACTTTAGCATTGCCACTGGCGAGAAAGTTTCATCATAATCAACCCCTTGAGTTTGAGTGAAACCTTTTGCTACAAGTCTAGCTTTGTATGTATCCAAGTTTCCATGTATGTCGGTTTTCTTCTTGAAAAGCCATTTGCAATCAACTAGCTTGGAGCTAGGAGGTTGCACAACAAGTTCCCAAACTTGATTTTCATACATGGATTGCATCTCGGCGTTCATGGCTTCCTGCCATTTGTCTTTATCAATCCTTGATAAAGCATCTTCGTAGTTTGTCGGTTCATCCAAATCAACCGTATAGCAACCATCCACGAGAAACCCATATCTCTCGGGAGGATTACTAATCCTACTAGATCTTCGAACGTCTTGTGTACCTTGATCATCCACTTGATCACTTTCAACATCCTCATGTTGAGTACTAGTGCCAACCAATTGTGTATCATCAGCTTGATCTTGTACCTCTACAAGATCTATCTTCCTTTCACCATCACCTTCCATAAGGAACTTGGTTTCAAGGAATTCCGCTTTTCAAGCAACAAATACCGTTTTCTCGGATGGATCATAGAAGTAATATCCCATGTCATCTTTGGGATATCCTATGAAGATACACCTTGTGGATCGAGCATGTAGCTTATTCGCTACATAACGCTTAGGATAAGCTTCACATCCCCATACTTTCAAGTATGAAAAAGAAGGAGGTTTTCCAAACCACATCTCATGAGGAGTTCGTTCCACTTTCTTGGTTGGGGCCATATTTAAAATACGAACCGCGGAGCTTAGACAATAACCCCAAAATGATAGAGGTAACGAGCTTCTTGCCATCATAGATCGAACCATATCCATTAGGGTTCGGTTCCTCCTTTCAGAAACTCCATTAAGTTGGGGTGTTCCGGGTGGAGTAAGTTGTGAGATAATCCCACAACTCCTAAGATGATCTTGGAAGGCATCGTTTAGGTATTCACCTCCTCTATCGGTACGAAGTACCTTAATTGTCCTATTGAGTTGATTTTGTACTTTGTTTTGATATTCTTTGAATGCTTCAAACGTTTCGTCCTTGTGTCTTAATAAGTAGACATATCCGAAACGACTAAAGTCATCAATGAAAGTAACAAAGTATCTTTCACCATTCCTAGTCATGGGTTTAAAGGGTCCACATACATCCGAATGTATTAATCCCAATAAATCTTTAGCCCTTTCATAAGTCCCTTTGAAAGGTGCTTTAGTCATCTTGCCTTGTAAACAAGATTCACATACATCAAACGAATCCATTTCATTTGATTTCAAAAGTCCATTCTTTTGAAGTGTATGCATTCGGTTCTTGTTTATATGGCCAAGGCGACAATGCCATAAATAGGAATCACTCAAATCCCTTTTGAGTTTCTTGGTGCTTGTATGGTATATAGAGCTCGATGATGCGTCATCATGAACCAATTCATAAATTCCATTTGAAGGCGAAGCCTTGAAATAGAATACTTTGTCTTTAGAAACATGAATATCATCATTAATAAAATTAACAACGTAACCACATTGTTTTAAGCGAGAAATAGAAATAATGTTTCTACACAAATCCGGAGCATACAAAACATTTTCTAAAATAAGTTCCAATCTGCTTGGAAACTTCAAAATAAAATCTCCTTGAGCTTTAACATGCACCTTTGCACCATTGCCCATATAGAGACTTGATGTTCCCGCCTTATGATCACTTCTTTTGAACCCCTGCAAAGAATTGCAAATATGAGTTCCACATCCCGTGTCTAATACCCATGTATTAGAAGAAGTAATACTAAGCTCTATATATACCATATATATATTACCTGAGGTTTGCCCTGCATCCCTCTTGTCCTTCAACTCCTTAAGATAGACCGGACAGTTTCGTTTCCAATGACCCATCTCACCACAACCGAAACATGGGTCTTCTTTGGGGTTTGCCTTCTCGGCTACCTTTTGCTTCTTAGCCTTGTTGATGGTTGGGGTAACCATCTTCCCTTTCCCTTTGCCTTGATGGGCGGGTCCTTTTCTCTTGGCCACCTTTGGCTTAGAGGTGTTACCTTTTGACCCACCTTGATCGATTGCTAACACGGGTAAAGCCCTTTTACCCATGCTAGTTTCCGCCGTTCTAAGCATACCGTGAAGCTCACCTATGCTCTTATCCATCCCATTCATATTGTAATTAATTACAAATTGATCAAACCTTTTTGATAGGGAGTTAAGGATAAGATCGGTGGCTAACTCATTAGATATGTTTAGGTTAAGACGGTTAGCACGATCGATAAGGCTTTTCATCTTAAGTACATAAGATGAAACCGATTGGGTATCGTCTATACGACAAGCATGTAGCGCCCGAACCGTTTCGAATCGCTCGACACGCGCTTGTTGAAGGAACATCTCCTTCAATTGCGTTATCATGTCGTATGCACTATGATGTTCGAAATCCTTTTGGAGTTCGGGTATCATAGTCCCAAGCATTAAGCATGAGACTTGAAGGGAGTCGTGGCAATACTTATCGTAAGAGGCCATTGCCTCCACATCATTCTCATCCGGTTGATCGGGAATGGGGTCCTCAAGTACATACGCTTTATCCTCTTGTTTGAGGACAATCCGAAGATTGCGGAACCAATCCATAAAGTTGGTATGATTGAGTTTGTCTTTCTCGAGGAGAGACCGTAACGATAGGTTGTTCATGTTAAGTGGTGCGTTTTGCATGTTGTTGTTGTTATTAGCGGCCATCTACAAAATTCAACAAAGTTCATTTTAAGTATCGATTTTAGATTTAATAAACAATACCCTTTTAATATGTTTTATTAAATATTAGAATCCAACGGTAAATCAAATTTCGGTTAGGTGACCTTTATCCCGTCATTTGATTTAGCTAGGTAGTCATAATGACAATTGCAATCCTTTTGCAACTTCTAAGTTATGGGATCATGCAATCCTTTTGCATGGCATATTAATCCCATCAACGCCTATTTGTTCCTCATGCTTCGGTGACCCTAAGTTCATGATTCCCAAATCAAGTCGTCCTACTTGCGTGAACATGTAGACTTAACATACAAGTGGTTAGGTGACCTTTATCCCATATGTATGCGAAGTGTACCTTATTCATATTAGTTCACTCATGACGGTTAGGTGACCTTTATCCCATCAAGAGTTTCCTAATATGTCCAAGTGTTCATACAAAAGGATGGCGTTTAACTTGTTTACCTTGTTTTAGTTAAAGGGATTTTATGTTACATTCTAGTTTTAGAAAACAAAATGCTATACTCCAACATGCATTTGGTGTGTAGTGTTTTATGAAAAACCTATTTTCATGTCCTTTTAGTAAACCAATTACTAGTTATAAACCATTTCATTACCTTTTAAATAAACCATTTTATTTAGGTCTAATAACCAATTATTAGTGTCATTTTGTTATGTTTTATTATAACCATTTATAATGTATTTTGCAAGTTGTAAACATGTGAAATTGTTGTAGCAACCAAACACATACACAAAACCATACAAGCATGCAAAATAAAAGTCCACAATCATGCCAAAGTGGTAAGCACTTGTTTAGCCAAAACAAGTGTTACCTAAAGGGTTAAACAAGTAAGAGATTTTAAACAAAATCTCCCACTTAATCTTGTAATCTTCAAAGTTCCATCTTGTAATCTTCTTCATGAATCTTCATTTTCTCTTTACAAAAAATATATCCTAATACAATTCTTTTCTAGAAAATGAAATAACAACCTATTCTATTTTACAAACCAAATAGAATGAATTACATCAAGAAATTACAAGATTAATTACAACCAAAATGAATGAATAATTATTACAAACCATAAGAATGAATAATTAACCAAATCACACACAAATCCAACCACAAGGTCAAGGCATGATTGTGAACCAAAACAACAACAATTATTGGCCAAACTTGAAGCTCCAAACCCATTTTGGAAGCCCAAAATTTCGGCCAAACCATCAAACCCTCCAAAACTCAAGATTTTTACATTATACTTTCATGCATGTTGGTAGATTGTAAAATAAATGAGTTTACTAGCCAAAAACAAGAAGCATATTAACAAGACTTTGGCTCTAGATACCATTGATGGAATACCACATGTAAACAAGTCACAAAAACCATATATGTAAGTATATGTATTCGTGTATATATGTAAAGAAAGCGGAAGCAATTTTTATAATTTGCATGTGTATTTTAACCATTTAAAATGTATTCCATTTCATAGATCTAGTCTTGAAGATATGCTTAAATGTAAATAGAACTAGTTAGGGTTTATACCTTCTCCTAAAATGGAGGTTGAAGCAAGGAGATGAAGATGATGAAGATGCTAGTTTCTCACTTGAAACCTCAAGCCTTTGATACCCACAAACCTTAGTATATCAACACCCACTTCTTGGTTAGGATTTGAGACACAAAATAACAAGAAAATCAAGCTTGAAAGAACCCTTCTTTGCTCCCAAAATTTCGGCCAAAAGAGGATGAAAGGGAGAGTTTGATTTTCAAATTTTGCAAGTAGTAATTGTTGTGTGTGTTTCTTTGTGCAAGCATGCTTATTAGGAGTAAATTCCAAGTTAATTAAAAGCATGAGGGAGGTGCCTAGGAGCCCTCAAAACCGCCCCCTCCCTCCCCCTTTTTTTTTTTATCTTTTATATTTTATAAACTTGTTAAGTTAAATCCCATGATACTTGCACTTTTATATATTAATACATGTACTTGTTTTTATCTTTATAAACCAATTACAAAGATAAATATATATATAACTTGTACATGTATATATATATATATATATATATATATATATATATATATATATATATATATATTTATAAGCCACTTTATAAAATTATAACACACATGTATAAGTTTAATCATAAATAATTAAACTTGCACTTATAATTATCCAAATAATTATTTCTTGCATTTTATCTTTAGAAAACCAACTTCTAAAGTCTAAGTGTCAAATATTTATTTCAAAGATCCACTCATTAAAATAAATACATAAAAGTGTTGACGGTTTGTTATTGGGTATGACCCGACTTGGATCATAACAAATTGGCCACAATAATTAATTATGTCTCTCGGGCATATGAAATACCTTCAAAAAGTTAAATTTTCAAGTAGTTATAGCTATTTATATCTCGGACTTGAAATCTGAGAATTGTTCAGCAACAAACAAAACGATTACTAGTTTCGTTTAGCCATATCTCTCATCTCCTTTCACCAATGAAGATGGTTCAAGTTGGAGATATTAGTTCATTGAGATTTATTGCTAAAACAAAAGTCATATATGACTGTAAGTATTCATAAAAATCGAAAACATGCAAGTACCATTCGGAGGTCAGAAATTCTTTCAGGAAGACATGCATTTTTGTTTCAAGAAGATGAGATACTTATACTCATCATCTATACATGGTTCTTATATGGATAGAAAGGTATTGAACTGTAGTTTAACATAATGAAAAGCTTTTAACTCAAAAGTAAATTTTTCAAATGATTATAGCTGTTGCAAATTCAGATTCACTGCTGCAAATTTTCAGCAAGCAACATGCAAGCAATGCATGTGTAATTCAACACTCTTACAAGCATAATATGATATATGTAAGTTAATTAATGATGAAATTAGTTGTATTAGAGTTTACTTACAGCTTAAGAGCTTAAAAGTTCAAAGGTTTAATGTGTGCTCAAAGAAATGCAAGTAGTGATTGTAGTTAATGAATGTGTTCTTGAACCAAAAATGCAAGTAATGATCTTGATGATGATGGTTGAAGATGATGATGGATGGTGATGTTTTTGGGGGTTGTGGTACTGATTCTTGAGAGACAAATTAGAGAGAATATGTGTGTGTTTGTGTTTGGTGTTGAATGAAGTGAAAACAAGCATGCTAGAAGACTTAATCAAGGAAATTGTGCAAGTGTGCACCTAGGGAAGAGGAGTGTCCGGTTCTAGGGGTGGGAGGGAGGTGATTTAATTTTTTTTATTAGATAATATTGTAGGATATCAAAATACGAACGTCTGGGCTTTTGAATCACCTCATTTCGAGTCCGTATGATCGAGATATGCTAAAAATAGCGCTACCGGAGATTCTAAGATAGGGATTTCTAATACTTTTAAACCGAAGCATATAAATACGTAATATGTAACACACATTAAAATAGTACTTCATAAACATTCATGAAAGGTTAACTAACATGGCAAGACATAGAGGTCGAATAGGGTTGTTAAGTGATTAACGAACAACTTAACGGTAAAAGTAGGGTTGTTACATTACCTACTCGTTATTGAAAATTTCGTCCCAAAATTTTAGTGAACGTCCGCTGAAGTAGTTTCCTCGGGAAATAGTTGCGGGTATTTCAATCTCATCTGGTCTTCACGCTCCCACGTGAACTCTGGTCCTCTTCTCGCATTCCACCGAACTTTAACGATAGGAATTCTGCTTTGCTTCAACTGTTTGACCTCATGGCCCAATATTTCGACAGGTTCTTCAATGAAATGAAGTTTGTCATTGATACACAAATCCTCTAAAGGAATAATCAAATTCTCGTCGGCTAAGCACTTCTTCAAGTTGGATACATGAAAAACATCATGTATACCACTGAGTGCTTGTGGCAGTTCTAACCTGTAAGCTACCGGTCCAACTCTTTCAGTTATCTCGAATGGTCCAACATATCTAGGACTTAGTTTACCTCATTTCCCGAACAGTATAACACCCTTCCAAGGTGATACTTTAAGCATAACTTTGTCACCAACTTGGAATTCTATATCCTTTAGTCTAACATCGACGTAACTCTTTTGACGGCTCCGAGCCGTTCTTAATCATTCCTGGATCTGTAGAACTTTCTCCGTTGTCTCCTGAATAATCTCAGGACCTGTCAACTGACTATCCCCCAATTCGATCCAACAAACGGGAGATCTACACTTCCTTTCGTACAACGCTTCAAAAGGTGCAGCTTTAATGCTCGCATGGTAGCTGTTATTGTATGAGAACTCAGCTAGTGGTAAGTACTTATCCCATCCGTTTCTGAAATTAATGACACATGCTCACAACATGTCCTCAAAAGTCTGAATAGTCTGCTTGCTCTGGCCATCTGTCTGGGGGAGATATGATGACCTCATATCTAAACGGGTCCCCATTGCTTTCTGTAATGACTGCCAAAACCTGGAAGTGAATCTGCTTTCGCGATCGGATATAATAGATATAGGCACTCCATGCCTAGAGATGACTTCCTTAATGTAAACTTGAGCCAACCTCTCCATTTTATCAGTTTCTCTTATCGGTAAGAAGTGTGCAGACTTAGTGAGACGATCCACGATAACCAAATAGTATCGTAACCTCCCACCGTTCTCGGCAGTTTCGTGATGAAGTCCATTGTAATACCTTCCCACTTCCACTGGGGAATTTCTGGTTGATTTAATAACCCTGATGGCTTCTGATGTTCCGCCTTGACTTTAGCGCAAGTCATGCACTTTCTGACATAGGTAGCAATGTCAGCTTTCAAATTTGGCCACCAATAAAACGCCTTCAAATCTTGGTACATTTTATCTGATCCCGGATGAATTGAGTACCTTGACTTGTGTGCTTTCTCCAACACTAGTTCTCTCAATCCACCAAACTTTGGTACCCAGATTCGATCAGCAAAGTACCGTGTTCCGTCCTCCTTGATGTCAAATTTCTTATCCATTCCTTAGAGAAATTCAACATTGACATTTTCTTGCTTCACGGCCTCTCGTTGTACTTCACGGATCTGTGAAGTGAGATTTGTACGAACAACTATGTTAATAGCTTTAACCCTGAGAGGTTTATCTCTCTCTTTCCTACTCAGAGCGTCTGCTACGACATTTGCTTTTCCAGGATGGTATTCAATTTCACAATCGTAATCATTTAGTAATTCCATCCAACGTCGTTGTCTCATGTTGAGCTGTTTCTGATTGAAAATGTGTCGTAGACTCTTATGGTCAGTGAAGATAGTAAACTTGATTCCATACAGGTAGTGTCTCCATATTTTGAGTGCAAAGACTACAGCTCCTAGTTCAAGGTCGTGCGTAGTATAGTTCTGCTCGTGAATTTTAATTGTCGCGATCCATAAGCAATGACCTTGTTTCGTTGCATTAGCACGCAGCCCATTCCTTGCCATGAGGCATCACAATAAATAACAAAGTCTTTATTCCCCTCGGGTAGAGATAATATCGGTGCAGTCGTTAATTTCTATTTTAACAACTGAAATGCAGCTTCTTGTGGTTCTGACCACTCATACTTCTTGCCTTTATGAGTTAACGCGGTTAATGGTCGAGCAATCGTAGAGAAACCTTCAATGAACCTGCTGTAGTAACCAGCTAGACCCAAAAATTGTCGGATCTGAGTTGGCGTCTTAGAAGTTTCCCAATTCTTAACCGACTCGATCTTTGCTGGATCGACCTGTATTCCATTGGCCCCTACAACATGGCCAAGAAATTGTACCTCTGGTAACCAAAAATCACACTTAGAGAACTTTGCATACAACTGCTATTTTCTAAGCATAGTCAATATCGATCGTAGATGCTGTTCGTGCTCTTCCTTATTCTTGGAGTACACCAATATATCATCAATAAACATAATGACAAATTTATCTAGGTATGGCTTACACACACGGTTCATGAGGTCCATGAACACTACCGGTGCATTCGTCAAACCAAACGGCATCATTGTAAACTCATAATGTCCATAACGTATTCGAAACGCCGTCTTCAGGACATCAACTTCTTTGACTCTCAATTGGCGATACCCGAATCTCAAATCAATCTTCGAATAATAACTCGATCCCTGTAGTTGATCAAATAAGTCATCAATCCTCGGTAGCGGATACCGATTCTTGATTGTCAACTTGTTCAATTCTCTGTAGTCGATACACAATCTCATCGACCCATCCTTCTTTTTAACAAACAAGACTGGAGCTCCCCAAGGCGAAGAACTCGGTCGTATAAATCCCTTATCTAACAACTCTTGCAATCGGCTAGACAACTCTTGAAGTTCTGGGGGTGCAAGTCGGTACGGTGCGCGAGCCACCGGTGCCGCTCCTGGCACTAAATCTATCTGAAGCTCAACTTCTCGATGCGGTAGGAGACCAGGTAATTCCTCTGGAAAAACTTCAAGAAATTCCTTAACTATAGGAACATCTTCGGGTCTCCTTTCTTCAGGTACAATTTGGTTTACGTGGGCCATAAACCAGATACATCCCTTTCTCACATACTTCTGAACTTTCAAGCAGTTCATGAGATGTAATTGTGAACCGTTCTTTTCTCCATAAATCATCATGGGTTCACCGTCAGTAATAGGAATACGAATAGCCTTTAGGTCACAGACCACCTCGGCTTTGTTATCAGCTAACCAGTCCATTCCAACCACAAGGTCAAAACTTCCCAGTTTAATAGGTATCACATCAATGCTAAAAGGCTTATCCTCTAACTTCAAAGTACAACCACGATAAATCTTATCGGCTCTCATCAAGTTACCATTCCCTAGTTCTATGGAATACACATTATCTAAGGGAGAAACAGGGTTCTTAACATTGTGACAAATATCCTTAGATATAAAACTTTTATCAGCACCAGTGTCAAACAAAACATAAACAGGTTGATCATTGAGTGAAAACGTACCCGTAACCAACTTGGGATCATCACGAGCTTCTGTGGAGTTGATATTGAATGCCCTACCCCTAGCAGGTCCAGCATTGTCGTGCTTTGGGCAATCTTTCTTAAAGTGACCTGGTTTCCCGCAACGAAAGCAGTTCTTGGTATTAACCTTGCAATCCTTGGCCAGATGGCCAATTTTCTTACACTTGTCACATATTATCACAGTACAGGTTCCAGAGTGATGTCTGCTACACCTTTGACATTGAGGTTGTTTCCCCTTATATCCTGAGTTAGCATTAGTGATGCCAGTGTCATTCCTTGGAGTTTCCTGCTTCTTGAATGGTTGATGGTTCGTGTTCTTATCTTGTCCACCTTTCCACTTTCTCTTGCCATCATTTAACTTAACCTCACTAGTCACAAAAATCATTCCCCTTTGTATGATTTGGTCCAACAGTAAACTGGCCATATCTATAGCCTCTTGGATAGTTCTTGGCTTAGAGGTAGTTACACCGCCTTATATATTCTCAGATAAACCTTCAATGTACTGTTCAATCTTACGAGTCTCGGGAGTGACCATTTCTGGACACATTAAGGCTAGCTCAAAAAACCTCGTGTTATAGCCGGTAAGATCAGTGTCGACTAACTTCAGCTCACGGAACTTACGTTCCATCTTCTTAATCTCATTACAAGGACAGTACTCCTCGATCATTTTTTGTTTCAAGGTTTCCCACAGAAGAGCATAAGCTTGATCATGACCTAAAGAATGCGAGTAGGAATTCCACCAAGTAAGCGCACTATCAGATAGTGTGCCTGTAACAAATCCTACGCGATCAGCTTCATTACACTCGCTGATACGAAAGACAGATGCCAACTTCTCAAACCATCTGTTAAGACCAACCGGTCCTTCAGTTCCACTGAATGAGTGTGGATTGCAGCTTGTGAACGTCTTGTAAGAACATCCACCTCGGTCACCGTGGCCATTCTTATTGTTGTTGCGAGGACCATCGTTGTTGTTGTTGGTTCCACAATTCAGGTTGAACTCACGCAGCAATTCAGCCCTTTCTGCTGCAATACCTTTAGCAACAAGTCTTCTGATTTGAGCGGCTGTAGATTCCTTAGGAGGCATGTTCTTCAAAACAGAGTAACACAACAGATCAGATTCAATAAAACAACGCAATAAAAATATACTAGCAACGAGTAGTGATGCCTAGTAAGTAGTAGTAAATCATAGAGGATTCTTAGTAGTGACGGGTTGTGTTAAGTAGTGACAGTAGTGATAAGTAGTGTTCCTTTCACACATGTAACTATCAATCGTAACACAATAGATGATCATATATCAAATAGTAATTATTCACAATACAACACATGGAGATAATAAACCATAATATCATAACATAAATCCTTTCAATAAAGCATTTTAGTACAATACATTCGGGCACAACTGGCACCAAGAGTTTACATATCACAATCGACCGTAATATACTAAATGACTAAATGACTAAATGATATAAATTCTACTAAGGTTGATTGGGACCGTCACGCATAATAACAAGTAACCCCAAAGCAGATCGAACGCGGTCTATCTGGTCTCCAAGCCTGTTAAACTGGTCTCCAAGTGCAGTCGCTCTCACCATATTCTCTTCAATCGTGGTCATTCGCGGCTCTATCTCTTCGATCCTACTGACCCGTTGTTCTAACTCAGCCAACCTGTGATTATGTCTAAGTATTAGGTCTTCTAGATACTGAAGGACAGTGTGATGGTTCTGTTGACGTTCCCTAATGTGCACAAGATCTTCTCGAATTTCCTGGTATTGAGGGGAACGAGGCTTAGAATCCACACTCTCCTCTAAAAGACGGATTTGAGTCTTGTGGGATGCAATGCGAGTAATGAGAGTGGGTAGAGTGTGTTGGGGCGGTTCCCTAGTAATTGGGTTCGCCCGAACCAAAGTCGGGGGCATAATCATACCCCTATACGGATTACCATCTTGATCTCTCCACCTTGCTAGTCTTCCGCGCATCCACGCGTACCCATAAAAATAGAGTCTTCTCCTTGGAGTGTACGAAGTGCGTCTCCGGGGTACATAGGGTCTACTCTGCCCAATATCTGGTGGGGTGGGTGCAACAGGTGATGGTGGAGTGGGTTTTTGCTGGAGTTCTTCTTCCTCGGGGTCCTCCTGAGGATCTTCTTCAGTTTCTTCTTCAGGATCTTCTTCGGGTTCTTCTTCGGGATCTTCTTCAGGAACTTCTTCGGGTTCTTCTTCGGGATCTTCTTCAGAAACTTCTTCGGGTTCTTCTTCGGCAATTTTTGTGGGTTCGTACTCTGGGTCATTTGACGTAGTATGACATGGTGAAGACATCTAACATCAACACATGTTTAACAAAATTAATAATGTGTATAGGATTCTAAGTCAAATAAGTGTAAGGAAAGGCAATGCTTATTTTCAACGCAAAAAGTGACCCGGTTATAGACTAGACTCAAAAGTGAAACCTAACGACTTCTGTTAGACTCACTAATGCAACCTAGTTCCCTATAACCATTAGCTCTGATACCAACTATAACACCCCGCCAAATTCCATCTGACGGTGTGTTAATCATCGGGTCCCATAGTAACGGTTACGCCCTCTAATGAGACGCTTTTCAAAAGTATTCGCATTTATTTTATTTAAAACATTTGACTTCAAACGTGAGTTTCCAACATACAAATGAAAATACCAACGTTATCCGTAATACATAACCAACAGTGTTTAACAATACGAAAGCTTAAATGCGAATAACAAATGATGTCTTTAAGAAACATGCTGGACCCCAACAAGCAATGCCATGCACCTTAGAAACAGCGGAAGCTAAACGTCTATGGACCTGAGAACAACACGCAAAATGGGTCAACAAATATGTTGGTGAATCTACAGGTTTAAGTATTTAATCATCAGTATTAGACAACGAGGTTTATACGGTACATTGTAAAAGCATATACATTATTATGAGCACTTGAATACAAAGCTTAACACCACGAGTAGTTTAGAGCTACGCGATTTCCTTTACCCCATCTAGTATACACTTGTTCGAGTGTAAAATAGTACGAAGAATATGCACCCATGTTAAAGTAGGGTGAGGCTTGTCTAACCTAACGGATCCGTTCATCTAGTTCGCGCTTACTAAAAGGTAATTAAAGTATTCAAGCTAAGGGCTTTCTGAACAATAACTCATATGTATATAGTACTCGTGTCAAAATTAAAAGCATTTATAAACAGCGTGTATTCTCATCCCAAAATAAATATGAAAAAGTGGGACTGTAGACTCACAATGTATAATAATGGTCGGTTCTCAAGTTCGTGTCCGGTTTCAATAGCGGAAGTTCCGTATGCGTCCTAAGGTAAATGAGGATGGTCAATGTCTATATAAGTAATTAAATATAGAATTTGATTCTTAAATGTGTCATCATTATGCTTGTAATCGTGTTCAAGTGTTACTTTTAATTAAGTAGTTAATCATAAGTGTTCAAAAGTGGACTGATTTGGAAGTCAGTTTTACATCGGCCATATATCCTAGAATATTAAGAGTTAGAAAACCATTCGAATACTGAGACGTATGTTATTGAGTTAGCTTTCCAACGCATATAGTCACACCCACTAATTCTAAGCATAAGCCACTCAAAATTGTGAACTTTTCTGTAGTGGTCAGAATGTGTGAAGGTTGGTGAACTCAACTTGCTCGGTGCATAAAAATCAAATGACAAACTTAATTCATACAAATCCAAAGCCAAGAATTGTCTAACATCTGGAATTAAGTAATATCCAAGGCACATGACTCAAGTCTTTACCACATGTTTTAGAAGGCAAACTCTTAACATGCATGGTTTCAATAATCAAAATCAAACAACAAAACACGAAGATTGACCATCGGGAGGGCATAACTCACATGTCTCATGTCTTCATGTAACATATCCACCTCTGAGATTTAGATTATTTAGTTGACATTAAAATTCATTTGAACAATAATCTCAGAGTAGCCTTGTTAGTCATGTTTTATCGGCGATGAAACATCAAACGTTTCAGCACAACAAAACCCGACACATTGACTAAACAATCTTTGTGAAACATACTTAAATACCAAATGTAGGAACCATGATTGTTCCAGAAGTTATGTACATATAAATAGACATTAGAAAAATTTTAAACTCATCAAACGATGACATTAAGGTCAGCTAATACACGAAACTAAAGAATAAGATTTTCGGTTCAGCATTTCAGCAACACCAAACATGAATGTCATTTTGTTTTGGGCATAACTCTCACCTCATTTCACCATTGAAGGTGATTCAAGTTGGAGGTTTTAGGTCATTGAGTATTCTACCCAATTAACATGCATGTTTGGTTAGAAGACCAACACAAAAATGTCAAGTACGCCATCTTTAGCTGATGGTCAGAAAACTCAAATAGCAGAACATGCAAAATGTTATCAACAAGATGGGACACTTCTACTCATCATCCATGCATATATCTTACATTAAAAGAAAGGTATTGAACTATATTTTATAATGGAGAAAAGCCTTATACTAAAAAGTTAAATTTTCAAGTAGTTATAGCTATTTATATCTCGGACTTGAAATCTGAGAATTGTTCAGCAACAAACAAAACGATTACTAGTTTCGTTTAGCCATATCTCTCATCTCCTTTCACCAATGAAGATGGTTCAAGTTGGAGATATTAGGTCATTGAGATTTATTGCTAAAATAAAAGTCATATGTGACTGTAAGTATTCATAAAAATCGAAAACATGCAAGTACCATTCGGAGGTCAGAAATTCTTTCAGGAAGACATGCATTTTTGTTTCAAGAAGATGAGGTACTTATACTCATCATCTATACATGGTTCTTATATGGATAGAAAGGTATTGAACTGTAGTTTAACATAATGAAAAGCTTTTAACTCAAAAGTAAATTTTTCAAATGATTATAGCTGTTGCAATTTCAGATTCACTGCTGCAAATTTTCAGCAAGCAACATGCAAGCAATGCATGTGTAATTCAACACTCTTACAAGCATAATATGATATATATGTAAGGTAATTAATGATGAAATTAGTTGTATTAGAGTTTACTTACAGCTTAAGAGCTTAAAAGTTCAAAGGTTTAATGTGTGCTCGAAGAAATGCAAGTAGTGATTGTAGTTAATGAATGTGTTCTTGAACTAAAAATGCAAGTAATGATCTTGATGATGATGGTTGAAGATGATGATAAATGGTGACGTTTTTGGGGGTTATGGTACTGATTCTTGAGAGAAAAATTAGAGAGAATATGTGTGTGTTTGTGTTTGGTGTTGAATGAAGTGAAAACAAGCATGCTAAAAGAGTTAATCAAGGAAATTGTGCAAGTGTGCACCTAGGGAAGAGGAGTGTCCAGTTCTAAGGGTGGGAGGGAGGTGATTTATTATTTTTTTATTAGATAATATTGTAGGATATCAAAATACAAACGTCTAGGCTTTTGAATCACCTCATTTCGAGTCCGTATGATCGAGATATGCTAAAAATAGCGCAACCGGAGATTCTAAGATAGGGATTTCTAATAATTTTAAACCGAAGCATATAAACACGTAATATGTAACACACATTAAAATAGTACTTCATAAACGTTCATGAAAGGTTAACTAACATGGCAAGACATAGAGGTCGAATAAGGTTGTTAAGTGATTAACGAACAACTTAACGGTAAAAGTAGGGTTGTTACACAATGGCCCATAGATCTATCTTTAGGATTCGCGTCAATTGGTGGTAATTATAATAAATACCAATTCTTAGGTTACCAAGTTCAACAAGGGCGATATCTGGTATAACAATTCAACCATAGAATGTAGTTTTGATTACTTGTGTCTATTTCGTAAAGCATTTATAAATTCGCATGTATTCTCAGTCCCAAAAATATATATTGCAAAAGCATTTAAAAAGGGAGCAAATGAAACTCACAATACTGTATTTTGTAGTAAAAATACATATGACGAATTTGAACAATGCAGGGTTGGCCTTGGATTCACGAACCTATATCATTTATATTTATATTAACACATATAATTGTAAGCGAATAAATTCATATATTATATCTTAAATTATATATCTTATATATTTAGTTTGTATATATTTAAAATAGTCAATATTTATATAGTTTAATATTATATTTAAAAATCAATAATTTGTTATATGTAAATATTTATATAGGTAATCTTAATATATATAATTATATGTAATATTATGGTAATTGTAATATATATACACCTATATAGAAGATATAGAAAATATTTATTTGTTATAATAATAATAATATTGTTAATATAAAAGTAGTAATCCTAATAATTCTATTAATAATAATAATAATAATAATAATAATAATAATAATAATAATAATAATAATAATAATAATAATAATAATAATAATAATAATAATAATAATAATAATAATAATAATAATAATGGTAATAGCAATACTACCTCATAGAAGTAGTTCTTAAAAAAAATGCCCAAGTCCGAGTTTGAACCCGCGACGTCGCGCTAACCCGATAACGTCCTTAGCTATTCCATCGCCATTTCATTTTCTTTATTATTTATGACTTCATCTTAATCTAATCCTAATACCCTAATCATCTTTTAACATCGTCGCTAGTATCATCATTTAGTCTTCATAATCGTACATCATTCAATATCACTTTCATTATCATCAATTTATTTCCTCACAATCATTATCATGATTGAATATCATCATGATCATTAACTCATCATGTCATCATCTAAATTACATAACATCATCATCCTCATTCTTAAGTCGTAATCATCTCTATCATCATTCCATTTTTATCATCGTTAACCTAATCTCACCATCATCACACGTTTATCATTACGTTAAACACATTAATCTCCTTATCATTAAACTATATCATCACCGTTCCTAATCTATCATCATCATAATTATTTTGTGATCACCATCCTTTCATTTACAACATCACCATCATTATCATGGTTCACCATCGCCATAAAACACGACACCAAACATCATCATCTTTCGTGTTCGATTATCATTATCACGATCATCATGATCATAATACTCGTGTCATTTTGTCGTCACTCACATAACATCATAATCCATCATCATCAATATCGTACAGTATTGTTGTGAGCTCATCATCATCGTATGTATATCGTCTCACTCACACAGCAATATTATTGTATTTATCATCACCATGATCAATCATATGCTTTACTTAATTATTGTTATAATAAAAAACAATAATAATCCAATGCCACTTTTATGTTCCCCTTTATGGTAGACTATGAAATTCTAACTAGATCCACATGCACCTTTTAATAATTGTTGTAAAGTAGCATTCTTTAAAACCAAGTTGACAACTATTATTCAATGATATATGCCACTTATTAATGTGCCGACAGAAGCAGAAGAGAAGGGGGAAAAAAGACTAACAGCATCTATGACAGTTATCGTGGTTTGTGAGAGTTCGAATGGCAAAAACAGAAAGCAGTCTGCAGCTGCTATAGCAGCAGCCTTTATGGGTTTTCATTTAAGTAGTAAACAAAAACAGGAGACATGAGAGTGATAGCAGCGGTAATAGGTGGCAATGGGTGGTGTTTGTGATCAATGGTGGTGGTTCTGACGAGTTTTAAACAGAATCAGAAACACATGGTGAGTGGTGGTGGTCCATGGTTGTTCACAGTAGCTATAGCGTTTGATGATGGTGGTGATTCTAGTGGTTTTATGGTGGGGGTGATCTTGGTGGTTTCACAAAGAAGAAAGGAATTGATGAGGTGATTGATTCACTAGTAAAAAAATATATAGGAGAGTGAGAGATGGTTGTATGGGTGGTTCAAACGTACAAAAGAAGAAGAGAGATTGAGCAAAACAAAAATGGGTTTCGTTTGTTTTGGGTTTGTTAACAAATAAACAAACCGTAGTAGTTTGAATGATGTATAAGTCGATGTGGATGGTTGTGATCGATGATGGTAAGGTGGTGATAGATAGTTGTGTGTTGTCGAGGTGCTTCAAGGGTGATGGCAGCCGTTGGAGTTGAGGTTCGGGAGGTGATCAAATATTACAAGATGGTGAAAGGCTGGCATGATCATGGTGTAGTGTATAGTTTAGTGATAGTTTCTGGATATGTTTGGCTATTTATACAGATGCATACATACATATATGTGGTGATATATATCGAAAGAAGGAAATGAAGTTTTTGAACAAACGAATGGAATTTGTTGTTGAAGGAATGTAAAATTTGTTAAGCATATGTTTGGTGACAAGTTTAGTTGAGATTTTTAGGTGGTGTTGATGGTAGTGGTGGTTCACGAAATGGGTGAAAGTTTGGAGGTGGTGATTATAGAAAACTGAAACAGAAAACAAATAAGATCGTATGGATTTGGTGATGGAGTTTGGTTGTGAAAGTGAAGAAGAAGAAAGGATTTGGTTTTAAGGTGGTTCACGATTTTAAGTGTGAAAGATGGTGGAGACTGTGAAGATGGCTTCATGATGGCCGGTGGTGGCTCAATGTGAAGGGTGGTCTAGTGGGTTTGTTAGTCATTAAAGGAGAAACAGATAGTAGGATTAGATATTGAGCAGGTGGTTGGTTATGTGATCCCTGCATCTCCTATGTATATGTATATGTTATATAGATATTAGATAAGATATAGTAGTAATAATTAGATAGATAATATATATATCATGTTATACTCCGTAATTGAATCATAATCCCTCAATCAAAAACAGTGAAATTCAATCAGTAATAGTAATCAATATAATATTGATTATAATATAATTTAAAAATAAAAACGTGAAAGAAATTTAGCCGTCACCATTTACGGACTAGATTTCGTACTCCGTTGTTACTCAGTGGCGAATAAAAGTATTCTGAAAAACCAAATATTTTTAAATTAAATAGTTTTATTTATTTTGGTCATTATGGTATAAAATTCGATTCTTAATTTGTTAAATAAAAATTAAATCAATTGTCCCTCCCAATTCTGGGTAAAATATAAAAAGTGTTGAAACTTAACTAATAGTTCCTAAATACATTTTTATTAAGCCTATAATTTGTAAAACTCCTTTTCGGCTCACCGTTTATTTTAAAATAATATAAGTTCCTTTTTAACTCGTTTACTATCAATCGAACGACATTTGAGCGTTACCGTCGTTTACAAAATATATTCGAAACCAAATATATATATTCAATATACTTAATATATATATATATATATATATATATATATATATATATATATATATATATATATATATATATATATATATATATATATATATATATATAATATATTAAATAATAATTATTATAATATCCTATTTTTATTTTTATTAATTTTTAATAGCAACAACATATAATACTTCAAATTATATATCGAATATACATACACACATTTCTATTTACAATTAATTGTTAGTGAATCGTCGGGTATGGTCAAAGGTCAAATGATTCCATATTAATAGTTCAAAATATTTTGAGACTCCACATTACAGACTTTGCTTATCGTGTCGGAAACATATAAGGATTAAGTTTAAATTTGGTCAGAAATTTCCGGGTCGTCACACATTAGTTTATGTGTGTTGGTACTTGGTGATCATCCTAAGAATGTCTAGACATGTTTTAGGATCACAAGTTATTGATTAACACTTATGTGTTATGCCTAATCATGGTTAAGTTGTCATTAAGATGTAATTAAGCCTAATTAACCAAGATTAGTGTTTTTATGACCAAAACTCAATTGAGTGTGGAGGAGGCATCTATTCTAAGCGTGTTAAGAAATGTTTTATGAATTATAGATGTCGGAAAGTGGTCAAACTAAATTTGATCAAAGTGGGAATTTTAAAGGATGAAATATCCAAAGGATCAGAGAAGCATCTTAATATTCGGGAAGATGGAACCCGGTATATGGTTGAAAGAATTTGGGTACCAAAATTTGGAGATATGAGAGAAATGGTACTTAGAGAAGCTCATAAAACCAGATACTCAATACATCCTGGAACGGGGGAGATGTACAAGGATCTCAAGAAACATTTTTGGTGGCCGGGTATGAAAGCCGATGTTGCTAAATATGTAGGGGAATGTTTGACGTGTTCTAAGGTCAAAGCTGAGCATCAGAAACCATCAGGTCTACTTCAACAACCTGAAATCCCGGAATGGAAATGGGAAAACATTACCATGGATTTCATCACTAAATTGCCAAGGACTGCAAGTGGTTTTGATACTATTTGGGTAATAGTTGATCATCTCACCAAATCAGCACACTTCTTGCCAGTAAGAGAAGATGACAAGATGGAAAAGTTAGCACGACTGTATTTGAAGGAAGTCGTCTCCAGACATGGAATACCAATCTCTATTATCTCTGATAGGGATGGAAGATTTATTTCAAGATTCCGGCAGACATTACAACAAGCATTAGGAACTCGTCTAGACATGAGTACTGCCTATCATCAAAAAACTGATGGGCAGAGTGAAAGGATGATACAAACACTTGAAGACATGCTACAAGCATGTGTTATTGATTTCAGAAACAGTTGGGATCGACATACCGTTAGCAGAATTTTCCTACAACAACAGCTACCATTTAAGCATTGAGATGGCACCGTTTGAGGCACTTTATGGTAGAAAGTGCAGGTCTCCGATTTGTTGGAGTGAAGTGGGGGATAGACAGATTACGGGTTCGGAGATAATACAAGAAACTACCGAGAAGATCGTCCAAATTCAACAACGATTGAAAACCGCCCAAAGTCGACAAAAGAGCTACGCTGACATTAAAAGAAAAGATATAGAATTTGAAATTGGAGAGATGGTCATGCTTAAAGTTGCACCTTGGAAAGGCGTTGTTCGATTTGGTAAAAGAGGGAAATTAAATCCAAGGTATATTGGATCATTCAAGATTATTGATCGTGTCGGGCCAGTAGCTTACCAACTTGAGTTACCTCAACAACTCGCGGCTGTACATAACACTTTCCACGTCTCGAATTTGAAAAAATATTTTGCTAAAGAAGATCTCACTATTCCGTTAGACGAAATCTAAATCAACGAAAAACTTCAATTCATCGAAGAACCCATCGAAATAATGGACCGTGAGGTTAAAAGACTTAAGCAAAACAAGATACCAATTGTTAAGGTTCTATAGAATGCTCGTAGAGGACCCGAGTTCACCTGGGAATGAGAAGATCAGATGAAGAAGAAATACCCGCACTGATTTCCAGAAGATACGTCAACACCTCCAATTGCTTAAAATTTCGGGATGAAATTTATTTAACGGGTAGGTACTGTAGTGACCCGAACTTTTCCATGTTTATATATATTAAATGAAATTTTAATTTACATGATTAAGTGTTTCCAACATGTTAAGCAATCAAACTTGATTAGACTTGATTAATTGAAATAGGTTTCATATAGACAATTGACCACCCAAGTTGACCGGTGATTCACGAACGTTAAAACTTGTAAAAACTATATGATGAAATATATATGATTATATATATAGTTAATATGATATTATGATAAGTAAGTATCTCATTAGGTATTTTAATAATGTGTTATATACATAAAATTGAGTTTATTGAATTAAGAAACTCGAAACGATATATATAACGATTATCGTTATAACAACGTCTTACTAAATACATATGAATCATATTAAGATATTGATACACTATGTTTAATCATGATAAATGATAAGTAAACATGTCATTAAGTGTATTAACAATGAACTACATATGTAAAAACAAGACTACTAACTTAATGATTTCAAAACGAGACATATATGTAACGATTATCGTTGTAACAACATTTAACTTTATATATATCATACTAAGATATATTAATATATCATAATATCATTATATTGTAATAATGTAACATCTCTTTATATATAATAAACAATGGGTTAACAACATTTAACAAGATCGTTAACCTAAAGGTTTCAAAACAACATTTACATGTAACGACTAACGATGACTATACATGTAGTGTTTTAATATGTATTCATACACTTTTGAAAGACTTCAAGACACTTATCAAAATACTTCTACTTAACAAAAATGCTTACAATTACATCCTCGTTCAGGTTCATCAACAATTCTACTCGTATGCACCCGTATTCGTACTCGTACAATACACAGCTTTTAGATGTATGTACTATTGGTATATACACTCTAATGATCAGCTCTTAGTAGCCCATGTGAGTCACCTAACATATATGGAAACCAACATTTGGCAACTAGCATGAAATATCTCATAAAATTACAAAAATATTAGTAATCATTCATGACTTATTTACATGTAAACAAAATTACACATCCTTTATGTCTAATCCATATACCAACGAACAAAAACACCTACATACACTTTCATTCTTCAATTTTATTCATCTAATTGATCTCTCTCTCAAGTTCTATCTTCAAGTTCTAAGTGTTCTTCATAAATTCTATAAGTTCTAGTTTCATAAAATCAAGAATACTTCCAAGTTTGCTAGCTTACTTCCAATCTTGTAAAGTGATCATCCAACCTCAAGAAATCTTTCTTATTTACAGTAAGATATCTTTCTAATACAAGGTAATACTCATATTCAAACTTTGATTCAATTTCTATAACTATAACAATCTTATTTCGAGTGGAAATCTTACTTGAACTTGTTTTCGTGTCATGATTCTGCTTCAAGAACTTTCAAGCCATCCAAGGATCCTTTGAAGCTAGATCTAATTTTCTCATTTCCAGTAGGTTTATCCACAAAACCTGAGGTAGTAATGATGTTCATAACATCATTCGATTCATATATATATAAAACTACCTTATTCGAAGGTTTAAACCTGAAATCACTAAAACATAGTTTAGTTAATTCTAAACTTGTTCGCAAAAAAAAGTTAATTCTTCTAACTTGACTTTTAAAATCAACTAAACACATGTTCTATATCTATATTATATGCTAACTTAATGATTTAAAACCTGAAAACACGAAAAACACCATAAAACCGGACATACGCCGTCGTAGTAACACCGCGGGCTGTTTTGGGTTTGATAATTAAAAACTATGATAAACTTTGATTTAAAAGTTTTTCTTCTGGGAAAATGATTTTTCTTATGAACATGAAACTATATCCAAAAATTAGGGTTAAACTCAAAGTGAAAGTATGTTTTTCAAAATGGTCATCAAGACGTCGTTCTTTCGACTGAAATGACTACCTCTTACAAAAATGACTTGTAACTTATATTTCCAACTATAAACCTATACTTTTTCTATTTAAATTCATAAAATAGAGTTCAATATGAAACCATAGCAATTTTATTCACTCAAACCGGATTTAAAACGAAGAAGTTATGGGTAAAACAAGATTGGATATCTTTTGATTGTTGTAGCTATGGGAATATTGTAACAATTCTATACAAATCATATCTTAGCTAACTTATATTGTATTATACATGTATTCTAATATATTATGTAATCTTGGGATACCATAGACACGTATGTAAATGTTTTGACATATCATATCGACCCATTTATATATATTATTTGGAATAACCATATACACTCTATATGCAGTAATGTTAGAGTTAGCTATATAGGGTTGAGGTTGATTCCAAAAATATATATACTTTGAGTTGTGATCTAGCCTGAGACGTGTATACACTGGGTCATGGATTGGGTCAAGATAATATATATCAATTTATTTCTGTACATCTAACTATGGACAACTAGTTGTAGGTTACTAACGAGGACAGCTGACTGAAAATATTTAAAACATTAAAATGTATTAAAAATATTGTAAATATATTTTGACCATATTTTGATATATATGTACATATTTGTTATAGGTTCGTGAATCGACAAGTGGCCAAGTCTTACTTCCCGACGAAGTAAAAATCTGTGAAAGTGAGTTATAGTCCCACTTTTAAAATCTAATATTTTTGGGATGAGAATACATGCAGCTTTATAAATGTTTTATTACAAAATAGACCCAAGTACATGAAACTACTTTCTATGATTGAATGATCGAAGACGAATATGCCCCTTTTGCTTGGTAGCCTAAGAATTAGGGAACATCACTAATTTTGAGAATTAGTGCACGCCTAATTGACGCGAATCCTAAAGATAGATCTATTGGGCCTAACGAACCCCATCCAAAGTATCGGATGCTTTAGAACTTCGAGTTTTATATCATGTCCGATGGATGTCCTGGAATGATGGGAATATTCTTATATGCATCTTGTTAATGTCGGTTACCAGGTGTTCACCATATGAATGATTTTTATCTCTATGTATGGGATGTTTATTGAAATATGAAATCTTGTGGTCTATTATTACGATTTGATAAATATATAGGTTAAACCTATAACTCACCAACATTTTTGTTGACGTTTAAAGCATGTTTATTCTTAGGTGATTATTAAGAGCTTTCGCTGTTGCATGCTAATATATGGACATGATTTGGAGTCAGCATGCTTGTATAATATTGTTTAAAACTGCATTCAAAAATTTACTTTGTTGTAACATATTAATATTGTAAACCAATATGTATTGGTAGTGTGTAAGTGTGATATTTTTTAGATTATCATTTCCGATAATCTAGGTGGTGTCCTTTTAACCTTGTCGATAAAATAAAGGTTATGGTTTGTTTTTAAAAACGAATGCAGTCTTTGAAAAACGTCTCATATAGAGGTCAAAACCTCGCAACGAAATCAATTAATATGGAACGTTTATAATCAATATGAACGGGACATTTCAGTTGGTATCCGAGCGTTGGTCTTAGAGAACCAGAATTTTTGCATTAGTGTGTCTTACCGAGTTTGTTAGGATGCATTAGTGAGTCTGGACTTCGATCGTGTTTTTCTTCAAAAAAAAAAAAACGATTGCTTAACTTTTTTGTTGGAAACTATATATTATTAACATGTAAATATTATGTGATATATTAATCTCTTAACGTGTTTGATATTTTGTGATAGATGTCTACCTCTAGTACAAATCCCATCGACTCACCTAATAATAATGAAGAGTCGAATATACTTTGGGAAGATTCACAAATTCCCGAAGAGGAACTGGAAGAAGAGGAACCGGAAGAGGAGGAACCGGAAGAAGAGGAACCGAAAGAGGAGGAACCGGAAAAGGAAGAACCAAAAGAAGAAGAAGAAGAGGTTCCGGAGGAAGAAATATTCATACCTACAGTAAATCGGTTAAATAAACGAAAATCCTCAACCAACGGACCAAAGTTAATAATGGTCGATGGTGTTTCCGCCGAGGAAGCAAAATATTGGGAAGATTACCAATTTTCTGATTAATCGGATCCCGATGAGGATTCCGATGATATTATAGAAATTACCTCGACCCAATTTAATAAAGGAAAAGAAAATAATAAGGGAAAAGGTATAAAAATAGAGAAACCTGATTCCAACCCCGATGAACTTTATATGTATCGGCAACGTCCGTATTTTCTAAATTGTAACAATAACCCGGGAACCTCTAAACCACCAGGTTTTTCTAAACCATTGTGGAAAACGACGGTTCGTATTAGAGGAACACCATATATCCCTAGAAAATTAGGAAAACGAACCAAGTCTGAAGAAGAAGAAACCAGTGATCCAGATTAGAGGGTTGTAATCATGTTATGTATTATGTGTATTGTAGTGTGCTTGTCCTTTTATGTTCTATGTAAAAATTGCTAGTATTGTTTGTTAATTATCTTTTACGAATCTAATCCTTGTCTATTTTACAGTATAAAAACAAAATGGACGTTAAGGGTAGACAACCAAATATTTTAGAAGACCTACCAGAGGATATGATTGAGGAAATCTTGTCTAGAGTCGGTCAGAATTCATCAGCACATTTAGTTATGGCGAAATTAACTTGTCAAACATTTGAAAGACTTTCCAGAAATGCCTTAGTTTATAAAAGGCTTTCCTTTGATAGGTAGGGTATATCACATTGGGGAGACCGTAAGTTACGCCGTGTTTTCTTTAAAGGGTTAAATGCGAGGAACCCAAATGCAATTTTTCGCTACGGGTTAAGAACCTATTTTGACTCAACATATCCCAACATAGGATTTCGTGAATTAGAAAGAGCTTCTAACATGCAACATAAAGAAGCATGTTATGCTTACGGATTAGTGATGTTCGCTTCTCACCAAAGTGAGAAAAAGAACATCGGATTACAACTATTAAATGAAACATTCTCACAAGTGACGGACTTAGTAGTTGGGTAAGAAACAAGGTTTTTAGATTGCTACGAGGCTGTTGGGCATTACAAAACCCTCATCCTTTTGACGACATTACAACATGCTGCCTAGCCAATGGTCATAACGGTTACTTTCCACAAGATCAAGGATGATAAGTCGTTTTAGTAAAACCAGAATGCATGACCTATTTCTGGACTTATGAATTACGTGTCTTTATTGCCTTTGCTGAACAACTTGCGTATTAATTAGAATTACCTTTATAGCTGCCGTGTAGCAAGTTATTATGTGCTATATTTCATCCTATATGTATAATAGTGATATTGTATGTTTGTAAAATATTGTATAAAAGTTTGAACGCGAAATATTATTGTAATAAGTTTTTTCATATAGAATCGTAGTAGTTGAATTGTATAATAGCTACTAAGTATGAACTTAACGGGTAGGTACTACCCGAATTAAAACTATAAAATGCTAATATAAAGAAAAAGCTTTTATAAACAAGTTCATATTATGCTACGAAATACTATTGACTACTCTTAAATTCTATATGATTAACTCAATTCTTTTGGGATATTTTTGAAGGAAATGGCACCGGCGACTCGTCAGAATTTGAACATGAGTGAGGAAGACTTCCGTGTTTTCCTTGCAGCAAACATAGTCGCAGTACAGGCTGCGATGCAAAATAACAATAACTCTAGATCTAGCAGTGGAACTAATTTCACAAGAAATCGTGTAGGATGCTCCTACAAAGAATTCACTGCTTGCAAACCTTTGGAATTTGATGGAACCGAAGGGCTAATTGGATTGAAACGGTGGACCGAGAAGGTCAAATCGGTGTTTGCCATAAGTAAGTGTACTGAAGAGGACAAAGTTAAGTACGCTACGCATACCTTCACAGGTACGACATTAACATGGTGGAATACCTATCTTGAGCATGTAGGACAAGATGCTGCTTACGCACTACCGTGGTCGGCATTCACGCAATTGATGAACGAGCAGTACCATCCTAGAAACGAAGTCAATAAGCTCAAGGTAGAACTTAGAGAGTTACGAACACAAGGATTCGACATTACCACATATGAACGACGATTCACAGGGTTGTGCCTATTGTGTCCGGGAGCGTTCGAAGATGAAGAAGAGAAGATCGACGCGTTTGTAAAAGGGTTACCAGTAAGGATTCAAGAAGATGTGAGTTCACACGAGCCCGCTTCCATGCAGAAGGCAAGTTGAATGGCTCATAAACTCATAAATCAGATTGAGGGGAAAATTAAAGAACAGGCGGCCGAAGAAGCCAACACGAAACAACTCAAGAGGAAGTGGGAGGAAAACGGTGACAAGAGTCACCAGTACAACAACAATAACAATTACAACCACAACCGCAACAACAATCGCAACAATAACCACAATCCTAACAATAACTACTACAAACGTCCCAACAACAACAACAACAACTACAACAACCGTTTCAACAACAATAACAATCCCAACAACAACCTCAATAACAACAAACAACAGAAACAACCATGCTTCAGGTGAGCAGAGTACCATCCGAATGTGTTTTGCACAACAGTTTGCACCAAGTGTAAGAGAAGTGGTCATGGCATGGTAAATTGTGAGATTTACGGACCAAAGAACAACAAAAATAAAGAAACAAATAAGGTCGGAACAAATAATGCCGACGTAGTTTGTTATAAATGTGGAAAATCGGGCCACATTATTAGAAATTGTCCAAACCAAGGGAATACTAATGGGCAAGGCCGCGGAAGAGTTTTCAATATTAATGCGGCAGAAGCGCAGGAAGACCCGGAGCTTGTTACGAGTACGTTTCTTATTGACAATACATCTACTTATGTTTTATTTGATTCGGGTGCGGATAGAAGCTATATGAGTAGAGATTTTTGTGCTAAATTAAGTTGCCCATTGACGCCTTTGGATAGTAAATTTTTACTCGAATTAGCAAACGGTAAATTAATTTCAGCAGATAATATATGTCGAGATAGAGAAATTAAACTGGGGGATGAAACGTTTAAAATTGATTTAATACCAGTCGAGTTAGGGAGTTTTGATGTAATAATTGGCATTGACTGGTTGAAAAAGGTGAGAGCAGAGGTCGTTTGTTACAAAAATGCGATTCGCATTATGTGTGAAAAGGGAAAACCTTTAATGGTGTACGGAGAAAAGAACAATGCGAAATTAAATCTTATTAGTAGTTTGAAGGCGCAAAAACTAATAAGAAAAGGTTGTTACGTCATTCTAGCACACATCAAGGAAGTTAAACCTGAAGAAAAGAACATCAATGATGTTCTCGTAGCAAAAGAATTTCCCGATGTATTTCCGAAAGAATTACCGGGATTACCCCCACATCGATCCGTTGAATTTCAAATAGACCTTGTACCGGGAGCTGCACTAATAGCTCGTGCTCCATACAGACTCGCACCTAGCGAAATGAAGGAACTTCAGAGCCAATTACAAGAACTTTTAGAGCGTGGTTTCATTCGACCAAGCACACCACCGTTGGGAGCTCCTATTTTGTTTGTCAAGAATAAGGATGGTACATTTAGGTTATGTATCGACTACCGAGAGTTGAACAAACTTACCATTAAGAACCGCTACCCACTACCAAGAATCAACGACTTATTTGATCAACTACAAGGCTCGTCGGTTTATTCGAAGATTGATTTACGTTCTGGGTATCATCAAATGCGGGTGAAGGAGGATGATATTCCAAAGACTGCTTTTAGGATGCATTACGGTCATTATGAGTTTATGGTTATGCCGTTGGGTTGACCAATGCACCAGCTGTGTTCATGGACCTCATGAACCGAGTGTGTGGACCATACCTTGACAAGTTTTCATTGTTTTCATAGATGACATACTTATTTACTCAAAGAATGACCAAGAGCATGAAGAACATTTGAGAAAAGTGCTAGAGTTGTTAAGGAAGGAAAAACTGTACGCTAAGTTTTCAAAGTGTGCATTTTGGTTGGAAGAAGTTCAATTTTTCGGTCACATAGTGAACAAAGAAGGTATTCAGGTGGATCCAGTAAAGATTGAAACCGTTTAAAAGTGGGAAACCCCGAAAACTCCGAAGCATCTACGCCAATTTTTAGGACTGGATGGTTACTACAGAAGGTTCATCCAAGACTTTTCCAGAATAGCAAAACCCTTGACTGCATTAACTCATAAAGGGAAGAAATTTGAATGGAAAGATGAACAAGATAAAACGTTTCAATTGTTAAAGAAAAAGTTAACTAAGGCACCTATATTGTCATTACCTGAAGGGAATGATGATTTTGTGATATATTGTGACACCTCAAAGCAAGGTCTCGGTTGTGTATTAATGCAACGAACGAAAGTAATTGCTTATGCGTCTAGACAGTTCAAGATTTACGAGCAGAATTATACGACGCATGATTTGGAATTAGGCGCGGTTGTTTTTGCATTAATGTCTTGGAGGCACTACTTATATGGGGTCAAAAGTATTATATATACCAACCACAAAAGTCTTCAACACATATTTAATCAGAAACAACTGAACATGAGGCAGCGCAGGTGGATTGAATTGTTGAATGATTACGACTTTGAGATTCGTTACCACCCGGGGAAGGCAAATGTGGTAGCCGACGCCTTGAACAGAAAGGACAGAGAACCCATTCGAGTAAAAGCTATGAATATAATGATTCACAATAACCTTACTACTCAAATAAAGAAGGCGCAACAAGTAGTTATAAAAGAAGGAAATTTAAAGGATGAAATACCCAAAGGATCAGAGAAGCATCTTAATATTCGGGAAGACGGAACCCGGTATAGGGTTGAAAGAATTTGGGTACCAAAATTTGAAGATATGAGAGAAATGATACTTAGAGAAGCTCATAAAACCAGATACTCAATACATCCTGGAACGGGGAAGATGTACAAGGATCTCAAGAAACATTTTTGTGGCCGGGTATGAAAGCCGATGTTGCTAAATATGTAGGGGAATGTTTGACGTGTTCTAAGGTCAAAGCTGAGCATCAGAAACCATCAGGTCTACTTCAACAACCCAAAATCCCGGAATGGAAATGGGAAAACATTACCATGGATTTCATCACTAAATTGCCAAGGACTGCAAGTGGTTTTGATACTATTTAGGTAATAGTTGATCGTCTCACCAAATCTGCACACTTCTTGCCAATAAGAAAAGACGACAAGATGGAGAAGTTAGGACGACTGTATTTGAAGGAAGTCGTCTCCAAACATGGAATACCAATCTCTATTATCTCTGATAGGGATGGAAGATTTATTTCAAGATTCTGGCAGACATTACAACAAGCATTAGGAACTCGTCTAGACATGAGTACTACCTATCATCCACAAACTAATGGGCAGAGCAAAAGGACGTTACAAACATTTGAAGACATGCTACGAGCATGTGTTATTGATTTTGAAAACAGTTGGGATCGACATCTACCGTTAGCAGAATTTTCCTACAACAACAGCTACCATTCAAGCATTGAGATGGCACCGTTTGAAGCACTTTATGATAGAAAGTGCAGGTCTCCAATTTGTTGGAGTGAAGTGGGGGATATACAGATTACGGGTCCGGAGATAATGCAAGAAACTACAGAGAAGATCATCCAAATTCAACAACGGTTGAAAACCGCCCAAAGTCGACAAAAGAGCTATGCTGACATTAAAAGAAAAGATATAGAATTTGAAATTGGAGAGATGGTCATGCTTAAAGTTGCACCTTGGAAAGGCGTTGTTCGATTTCGTAAAAGAGGGAAATTAAATCCAAGGTATATTGGACCATTCAAGATTATTGATCGTGTCGGACCAGTAGCTTACCGACTTGAGTTACCTCAACAACTCACGGCTGTACATAACACTTTCCATGTCTAAAATTTGAAGAAATGTTTTGCTAAAGAAGATCTCACAATTCCGTTAGACGAAATCCAAATCAACGAAAAACTTCAATTCATCGAAGAACCCGTCGAAATAATAGACCGTGAGGTTAAAAGACTTAAGAAAAACAAGATACCAATTGTTAAAGTTCTATAGAATGCTCGTAGAGGACCCGAGTTCACCTGGGAAAGAGAAGATCAGATGAAGAAGAAATACCCGCACTTATTTCCAGAAGATACTTCAACACCTCCAACTGCTTAAAATTTCGAGACGAAATTTATTTAACGGGTAGTTACTGTAGTGACCCGAACTTTTCCATGTTTATATATATTAAATGAAATTTTTATTTACATGATTAAGTATTTCCAACATGTTAAGCAATCAAACTTGTTAAGACATGATTACTTGAAATAGGTTTCATATAGACAATTTACCACCCAAGTTGACCGGTGATTCACGAACGTTAAAACTTGTAAAAACTATATGATGACATATATATGAGTATATATATAGTTAACATGATATTATGATAAGTAAGTATCTCATTAGGTATTTTAACAATGTGTTATATACATAAAATTGAGTTTATTGAATTAAGAAACTCGAAACGATATATATAACGATTATCGTTATAACAACGTCTTACTATATACATATGAATCATATTGAGATATTGATACACTATGTTTAATCATGATAAATGATAAGTAAACATGTCATTAAGTGTATTAACAATGAACTACATATGTAAAAACAAGACTACTAACTTAATGATTTCGAAACGAGACATATATGTAACGATTATCATTGTAACAACATTTAACTGTATATATATCATACTAAGATATATTAATATATCATGATATCATGATAATGTAATAATTTAACATCTCTTTAGATATAATAAACAATGGGTTAAAAACATTTAACAAGATCGTTAACCTAAAGGTTTCAAAACAACATTTACATGTAACGACTAACGATGACTTAACGACTCTGTTAAAATGTATATACATGTAGTGTTTTAATATGTATTCATACACTTTTGAAAGACTTCAAGACACTTATCAAAATACTTCTACTTAACAAAAATCCTTACAATTACATCCTCGTTCAGTTTCATCAACAATTCTACTCGTGTGCACCCGTATTCATACTCGTACAATACACAGTTTTTAGATGTATGTACTATTGGTATATACACTCCAATGATCAGATCTTAGCAGCCCATGTGAGTCACCTAACACATATGGGAACCATCATTTGGCAACTAGCATGAAATATCTCATAAAATTACAAAAATATTAGTAATCATTCATGACTTATTTACATGTAAACAAAATTACACATCCTTTATATCTAATCCATATACCAACGAACAAAAACACCTACAAACACTTTCATTCTTCAATTTTATTCATCTAATTGATCTCTCTCTCAAGTTCTAACTTCAAGTTCTAAGTGTTCTTCATAAATTCTATAAGTTCTAGTTTCATAAAATCAAGAATACTTCCAAGTTTGCTAGCTTACTTCCAATCTTGTAAAGTGATCATCCAACCTCAAGAAATCTTTCTTATTTACAGTAATATATCTTTCTAATACAAGGTAATACTCATATTCAAACTTTGATTCAATTTCTATAACTATAACAATCTTATTTCGAGTGGAAATCTTACTTGAACTTGTTTTCGTGTCATGATTCTGCTTCAAGAACTTTCAAGCCATCCAAGGATCCTTTGAAGCTAGATCTATTTTTCTCATTTCCGGTAGGTTTATCCACAAAACCTGAGGTAGTAATGATGTTCATAACATCATTCGATTCATATATATAAAACTACCTTATTCGAAGGTTTAAACTTGAAATCACTAGAACATAGTTTAGTTAATTCTAAACTTGTTCGCAAACAAAAGTTAATCCTTCTAACTTGACTTTTAAAATCAACTAAACACATGTTATATATCTATATTATATGCTAACTTAATGATTTAAAACCTGGAAACACGAAAAACACCGTAAAACCGAACATACGCCGTCGTAGTAACACCGCGGGCTGTTTTGGGTTTCATAATTAAAAACTATGATAAACTTTGATTTAAAAGTTGTTCTTCTGGGAAAATGATTTTTCTTATGAACATGAAACTATATCCAAAAATCAGGGTTAAACTCAAAGTGGAAGTATGTTTTTCAAAATGGTCATCAAGACGTCGTTCTTTCGACTGAAATGACTACCTCTTACAAAAATGACTTGTAACTTATATTTCTGACTATAAACCTATACTTTTCCTGTTTAGATTCATAAAATAGAGTTCAATATGAAACCATAGCAATTTGATTCACTCAAAACAGATTTATAACGAAGAAGTTATGGGTAAAACAAGATTGGATATCTTTTGATTGTTGTAGCTACGAGAAATATTGTAACAATTCTATACAAATCATATCCTAGCTAACTTATATTGTATTATACATGTATTCTAATATATTATGTAATCTTGGGATACCATAGACATGTATGCAAATGTTTTGACATATCATATCGACCCATCTATATATATTATTTGGAACAACCATAGACACTCTATATGCAGTAATGTTGGAGTTAGCTATATAGGGTTGAGGTTAATTTCAAAAATATATATACTTTGAGTTGTGATCTAGCCTGAGACATGTATACACTGGGTCGTGGATTGGGTCAAGATAATATATATCAATTTATTTCTATGCATCTAACTATGGACAACTAGTTGTAGGTTATTAACGAGGACAGCTGACTGAAAATATTTAAAACATTAAAACGTATTAAAAATGTTGTAAATATATTTTGAACATACATTGATATATATGTACATATTTGTTATAGGTTCGTGAATCGACCAGTGGCCAAGTCTTACTTCCCGACGAAGTAAAAATCTGTGAAAGTGTGTTATAGTCCCACTTTTAAAATCTAATATTTTTGGGATGAGAATACATGCAGCTTTATAAATGTTTTACAAAATAGACACAATTACATGAAACTACTTTCTATGGTTGAATGATCGAAGACGAATATGCCCCTTTTGCTTGGTAGCCTAAGAATTAGGGAACATCACTAATTTTGAGAATTAGTGCACGCCTAATTGACGCGAATCCTAAAGATAGATCTATTGGGCCTAACGAACCCCATCCAAAGTACCGGATGCTTTAGTACTTCGAGTTTTATATCATGTTCGATGGATGTCCTGGAATGATGAGAATATTCTTATATGCATCTTGTTAATGTTGGTTACCAGGTGTTCACCATATGAATGATTTTTATCTCTATGTATGGGATGTTTATTGAAATATGAAATCTTGTGGTCTATTATTACGATTTGATAAATATATAGGTTAAACCTATAACTCACCAACATTTTTGTTGACGTTTAAAGAATGTTTATTCTCAGGTGATTATTAAGAGCTTCTGTTGTTGCATGCTAATATATGGACAAGATTTGGAGTCAGCATGCTTATATAATATTGTTTAAAACTGCATTCAAAAATTTACTTTGTTGTAACATATTAATATTGTAAACCAATATGTATTGGTAGTGTGTAAGTGTGATATTTTTTAGATTGTCATTTCTGATAATCTAGGTGGTGTCCTTTTAACCTTGTCAATAAAATAAAGGTTATGGTTTGTTTTTAAAAATGAATGTTGTGATGCCCCGTACAAAACCATCGTGTACGAATCATCAACAACGGGATCATTACAAAGTTAAACACTATATGCGTTTTCAAAACAAGTTTGCATTCATGATAAAAGGTGACGTCATAACTAACGCCAAATGTTTTACATCAAAAGTATGCTTCAATGAACAGAAGCAATCAGTAATAGTGCGTGACCCTTAGGTCGTTACAAATCATTGTTCAAAAATAATTAAGTTTATGAATGCAAGATAACGTTCATGCAGTGACATCTCTAAAGCAGCGGGTGTCTACAGCAAGACTAGTACACAGCAGACACAACCTTAAGAACCTGAGAAAAACATGCTTAAAAACGTCAACACAAAGGTTGGTGAGCTATAGTTTAAGTATAACAGTATGTAAGGTAGGCCACGAGATTTTAGTGCTACAAAGAGCGTTTCAAAACAGTATGATAAAGTGTATGTTTAACCGTGGGCACTTGGTAACTAACTTAACGTTTATACCCCCTAAAAGTACACTTGGCAAGTGCATATGTATACGAAGTATTAAACACTCACTAAATGCTAGCGTGACTAGCCCGAGTGGGGATGTCAAACCCTATGGATCCATATCTAAGATTCGCGTTCACCGGTTCAAAAACCAATGACTAAACGTTATCGAGCTAAAGGGAATGTTTATGCCTTTGTATAACCCACACATATATAAGTTTAAGAACTCGTGCCTAGTATGTAAAACATAAAATGCGCATGTATTCTCAGTTCTCAAAATAGTTAAAGCAAAAAGGGAATGCTATAACTCACAGTGGTAAAGTAGTGGTAAAGTCGAGTCGGGAAGTAAGCAAGTACGTAGGTTCGAAAAGTCCTCAACCTAAGTTAAATAGTACTAAGTCAGTAAATCGTCCCAAAAGGTTTAAATGTATGTAAATTAGGTCTTAAAGGTCATCATCATTCATCATCAAACAAAAGGTGTAAAGTAAGTTTTGTTCATGAAAGGAGTTTAAAACAAAGGCTGACTTGGATCAGTCACCACGGCCTGAATACCTACTGAAATAAGGTGAGACCATTGGACATGGCTCCGTATATGAGTCCTTTAGTTGTGGTAAAAATTCCAGAAGCAAACTCGTCTTCGTTTGACCGTGGCAACGGTCTAAGTGCGAGTAGGTCAGAATTTTCAGCACAACGTTAAAAGGACATAGTGACGATCGGAGGGCCATAAATCCTAAACCGTAACTCGGATTAAGACGAGTCCTAAATGAAAAGTTATCTACTCGAACAGAGATATCTGAAAAACATCTTTAAAGTAGCCCAGATCATACAGATCAGAGACAGAAACAGTAAAACAGTATGTTCCAGTGGTTCTTGGTACTCGATGCTTATCACGGTTCTCATCCTTGATGCATATAGCTTCAAGTGTACAACTCGTTGATGTGTTTGCATTATCTTAACCAAGGTTTGACTATGATAAAACTTGTGTAAGTCTAAGACATGTAGCACAACTCATTTAAGTGTTGTATGTAGTTTGATGAACCAAAGTTACATCAAAGTCTTAGATTTAACACATACATGAACTCTAAAAGTAATATTGAACTACAAACTTGAAAGTAACTAATTAATCAAGATATTAAGATGTAGAACATAGTTCTTAGTTAGATTTTGAAGATACAAGACCCAAAGGTTTAGATCTAAAGTTATTAAGTTAATGAAGTTATAACTAAAGAGTTACACTTTCATGTTCTTGAACTTTCAAGTTAACTTTTGTTCAAGAAAAATGAGATCAAGATTAACTAGTAATACTTGACCAAATCACAACTTTAAAGTACATAAAATGAAGAAATAATCTAAATAAACAAGTAACTAGTTCATTGTTGATCATACTTTAAAGATTCAAGCCAAAGTCTTAATCTTTAAGAATGTAAACTTTTAAGTTTACAACATGAATTACAAGTATGATTTTACAACGTGAACTTTTTAGTCTTGAAAACAGTTACATGTAGAACTACAAACTAACAAGTTTGAGTTCTTGTTCTTGGTTCTTCATCAACAAAAGAAGTGAAGAAAAACAAGATTAATGGAGATGCAAACTAATAAGTTTGATCTCTAACACAAACAAGAATAGTCAAGTAACAAGTAAATCAACAAACAAATGATGATGTTGTAGCCATATGCTACGGTTTCTAGAGGAGAAAAGGAAGAAGAATTAAAGGTTTTCTTACTTACAAACTAGAGAGAGTATGAGAGAAAGTGGAAGTGTAGGTGTTGTGTTGTGAAATGAAGTTGTGAAATACAAATAATATGTAACAAGTAAATGAAAAAGAATCCTCCCTCACATGCTAGTAATGCTGACGGTTGGGAAGGGAAAAAGAGGAAGAGGAATGTCCACAAGGTTATCTAATGTATTTGACTAAAAATATGGTTAATAGGAGAGCTTGCATGGGAAGAACAAGTAACTAGATTCTTTCATATAACTAATCTAGTTAAACCTTAATCTTAATACTTACATGAAAGTAGTGGGTTAATTAATCCATTAAGTGTGTAGTGTGGGCTTCTAAGTCCACTAATCATGAGCCCAAGTCTAATTAAGTAATAATCCAATCAAAAGGCCAAGTAATTAACTAGTAGTCTTAGTTAATTAAAATGATTAATAAAACTTAATCATGAATGTAAATAATATTCTAAAAATATTATTCGTGTAATGTACGTGTGTCACAAAGACGTTTCGGGCATTCAAAAGTTAATCGCGGTAACAAGTAAATGTATATAAACAATACATTCAATAAAACACAAGTATTGATAATAATTATTAATAAATAAACGTTGGAAAATCCAGGATCGTTACATTACCCACCTGTTAAAGAAAATTTCGTCCCGAAATTTTAAGCTGTGGTAGATGGAGGAGTCGGGAAAAGGTGAGGATACTTCTGCATCATTTGATCCTCTCGCTCCCAAGTAAACTCAGGTCCTCGTTTGGCATTATATTGTACTCGTACAATCGGAATCTTATTGCGTTTCAAAGCCTTGACCTCACGGTCCATTATTTCAACAGGCTCTTCCACAAAGTGGAGTTTGTCATCAGTCGTAAGTTTTTCCAGTGGTATGATAAGTTCAGGTGCAGCAAGACACTTCTTCAAGTTTGACACATGGAAGGTAGGATGAACTGAGCTCAATTGTGTTGGAAGATCCAAACGGTAAGCAACGGGTCCAACACGCTCCAAGATTTCAAAAGGACCAATGTATTGTGGGTTTAATTTTCCACGTTTTTCAAAATGAATCACACCCTTCCAAGGTGCAACCTTCAACATTACACGGTCACCAACATTGAATTTAAAGTCTTTACATTTACGGTCAGCAAAACTCTTTTGACGATCGCGGGCAGTCTTGAGTCTCGCTTGAATCTGAGCAATCTTCTCTGTGGTTTCATGGACTACCTCGGGTCCGGTGATTTGCTTCTCGCCTACTTCGGCCCAACAAATAGGAGATCGGCACTTGCGGCCATACAATGCTTCAAAAGGTGCTGCATTAATACTCGAGTGATAACTGTTGTTGTAAGAAAATTCGACAAGTGGTAAATGCCTTTCCCAGGCCTTTCCGAAATCAATGACACATGCACGCAACATGTCCTCCAAGGTTTGAATCATTCGTTCACTTTGCCCGTCGGTCTGGGGGTGATATGCAGTACTCATGTCGAGACGAGTTCCCATGGCTTCTTGCAAAGAACGCCAAAATCTAGAAAGCAAAATGGGGATCGCGATCTGAGATGATCGATAAAGGTATACCATGATGAGATACAACCTCTTTGATGTATAATTGAGCAAGTCTCTCCATCGTATCCGTTTCCTTCATAGCCAAGAAGTGTGCAGATTTGGTAAGGCGGTCAATAATAACCCAGATGGTATCGTATCCGCCCACCGTCTTTGGTAGCTTGGTGATGAAATCCATCGTTATCCTTTCCCACTTCCATTGCGGGATTTCCGGTTGCTGAAGTAATCCAGAGGGTCTTTGATGCTCGGCCTTAACTTTCGAGCAAGTCAAACACTTGCCAACATAAGTTGCAACGTCCTTCTTAAGATTCAGCCACCAATACTGTTCTTTAAGATCGTGGTACATCTTGCCCACTCCAGGGTGAATCGAATATCTTGATTTGTGTGCTTCATCAAGTATAAGGTTCCGTAGATCTCCATAAAGAGGTACTCAAATTCTTCAGGCATAACATCGGAGTCCAGACTCCCTAACCTCGAATCGAGAGACAAGAATGTTCAAATGTTCATGAGATATATTCTCCTCCTTGAGAGCCTCATCTTGGACTACTTGGATCTGACTGTTGAGATTTGAATGGATGGTGATGTTCAGAGCCCTAACACGAAGAGGTGCCGTCCTCTCCTTTCGGCTTAAAGCGTCAGCTACAACATTGGCCTTGCCAGGATGATAACGGAGTTCACAATCGTAGTCGTTCAATGTCTCGATCCATCGAAGCTGTCTCATATTCAGTTGCTTCTGATCAAAGATGTGCTGGAGACTCTTGTGGTCGGTGAAGATAGTACTTTTAGTTCCATACAAATAGTGACTCCACAATTTGAGTGCAAAGACAACGGCTCCAAGTTCGAGATCGTGAGTAGTGTAGTTCCGCTCGTGAATCTTCAGTTAACGGGAGGCGTAAGCGATAACCTTTGATCGTTGCATCAGTACACAACCAAAACCACTTTTCGAAGCATTGCAATAAACGATGAAATCGTCACTGCCTTCAGGGAGAGATAGGATAGGTGCAGTGGTTAACTTCTTCTTCAAAGTTTGAAATGCTGATTCGTGTGCAGGTTCCCAAATGAACTTCTTCCCTTTGTGAGTCAACGCGGTCAAAGGACACGCGATCAGAGAAAATCCTTCAATAAACCTTCGGTAGTAATCGGCGAGACCAAGGAATTGGCGAATGTGAGTTGGAGTAGTGGGGGTCTCCCACTTGCTGATAGCTTCAATTTTGGCGGGATCAACTTTGATACCCTGGTCGCTCACAACATGACCGAGAAATTGGACTTCCTTCAACCAAAATTCACACTTGGAGAATTTCGCATAAAGTTGCTCTTGTCTCAAGAGTTCAAGTACTAGTCAGAGGTGTTGCTCATGCTCTTCTTCACTCTTAGAGTAGATGAGGATATCATCTATGAAGACGATAACAAACTTATCTAAGTACGGCTTGCAGACACGATTCATGATGTCCATAAATACGGCAGGTGAGTTAGTCAATCCGAATGGCATTACGAGAAATTCATAATGACCATAACGGGTTTTGAATGCAGTTTTCATCACGTCACTTTCCTTCACCCTCAACTGGTGATAACCGGATCGCAAATCGATCTTTGAGTAAATGCTCGATCCTTGTAGTTGATCAAAAAGATCGTCAATTCGGGGAAGGGGATACCGATTCTTGATTGTCAATTTGTTGAGTTCATGGTAGTCAATACACATATGGAATGATCCATCCTTCTTCTTCACAAATAAAACAGGTGCGCCCCAAGGTGAGAAACTTGGTTGGATAAATCCTCGATCTAATAGCTTTTGTAGTTGACTCTGTAATTCTTGCATCTCAGAAGGTGCGAGTCTATATGGTGCGCGAGCTACGGGTGCTGCTCCTGGCACTAAATCAATCTAAAACTCTACTGCTCTCAGCGGCGGTAATCCAGGCAATTCTTCAGGAAAAATGTCGGAAAACTCGTTCACAATTCGAACATCGTTCACGCTCTTCTCCTCAGTTTCTACCGTTTTCACATGTGCTAGGACAGCAAGACGTCCCTTCTTCATGATCTTTTGCGCTTTCACGCAACTAATGAGGTTCAGCTTCGAGGCACATCTCTCTCCATAAATGATCAGTGGCTCACCATCTCCTTGCGGTATACGAAGAGCTTTATCTCCGCAGATAATATCGGCCCTTATCTTGGTCAACCAATCCATACCGACGATCACGTCAAAACTTCCCAATTTGATAGGTATCAAGTCAATCTTGAAATCCACACCAGCTATGTTGATAATAGCTCCTCGACTAATATGGTCAACTTTCTCAAGTTTTCCATTGGCGACCTCGACAAGCATACTTTCTTTTAACGGGACTAACGACCAATTAATCTTATCGCAAAAGTGTCTACATACATAACTTCTATCGGCACCAGTATCAAATAGGACAGAAGCTAAAAGATTGTTGATAGTGAATATACCTGTCACCAAGTCAGGATTCTCGCGTGCATCCCTTGCATTAACGTTGAAAGCTCTACCACGGGGTGGTCCGCCGTCTTTTCTTTTATTGGGGCATGCATTGCTGAAATGGCCCGTTTGTCCGCATTCGTAGCACTTTTTCGGTACATTGGTGTTCGGCTTCCCATTCAAAGTGGTGACCTTGCAGTCCTTCTCGATATGCCCAGTCCGTTGGCACTTTTCGCAAACAACATTACAATACCCAGTATGGTACTTGTAGCACCGCTTGCATTGTGGTGAGGTTCCTTTGTAGTTCGGGTTTGAGTTGGTGTTCGGATTGGGGTTTCCACCGTTGTTGTTTAATCTGAAACCCTCATATCGTTTCGTCGGGTTTTGATCATAGGTCCTTCCCCTGTTGTTATCCCATTTGCGCTTCTCACTACTACCCGCTTCAGACTTGGCCTTCTCCGGTTCATCGATGATAATTTGATTCATTAAAGTATGCGCCATGCGCATAGCTTCTGGGACATTGGGTGGCTTGGACGAGGTGACGTTTCCCTTAATGAACTTAGGAAGTCCCCACAAATATCTTTCCATACGCTTAAATTCCGGGGTGACCATGGTAGGATACATCAGGGCTAGTTCCAAATATCTACGATTGTACCCATCGAGATCGTTTCCCACGACCTTCAACTACATGAACTCAATATCCATCTTCCGGATCTCGGTCCTATGGCAATATTTCTCAATCAGGGCCCCTTTGAATTCCTCCCATGGGGTAGCAAATGCCTCATCGATACCCTTTGTTTGAGCCAACGTGTTCCACCACGTTAGTGCGCCGTCAGACAGCGTGCATGAAGCAAACTCGGTTTTATTCTCCTCTGAACAGTTACAAACTTGAAACACAGATTCTAACTTCTTGAACCATTTAGTGAGACCAACCGGCCCCTCTATTCCACTGAAGTTGTGGGGTTTGCAGCTTTGGAACTCTTTGTACGTGCACCCATTACGAATGGGCAGGATAACCAGTGGTGGTGGCGGTGGAGCTTGGCTGTTTCTTTCTACTAAAGCTGCGGTGACTCGCTCATTGATCATATCCTCGATTTGGGCTGCGGTAGGTGTTGATCGTCCATTGGCCATGATGTTCTAAACAAAAATTTTGACTCAAGTCAAAATCCAGTATCCAAATAGTAATAATACAGTATATGGTAACCAACACAGAATCAACACATCACATGTTTATTAAGTAATGTATCTAGGTACAAATACCACAGAATCATCATACAGTAACGTAAACAGAACACCGTGCAAGAATTAAATAACGCAAAGTTCCATTCATTAATAATAATAAGTTGCATACATTCGCATAGTTTCGTACAATACATAAGTGAAACATAAAACTACAACTAGATTACATAATGAAATCTACTACAAAAGTCGTACGGTGAAGGTGGGTGTAGGATGTCCAATACGTGGGACATCTGGTCCTCGAGCTCAGTTACCCCATCACAGAGGATCTCCACCTCCCTCATCAGTTCCTTAACAGAAGGAGTGGGTGGGGCAGGCGGTGCAGTTGGTATGGGTGGTGCTGGTGGAGTTGGTGGTGCTGACGGTCTGGCTCCAGAAGTAGAGGCTGCGAGGCGGTAAGGCTTACGGATGAAGGGATCAGCAGGATACGGCACAAGCCGCTTACGGGCGGTAACCCTATGACGCCGACCATATGCGTCAGTGAATGCTCGACCTCCATTGATCCCGGTAATGACGGTACCATCGAAACGGTACCGCTTCTTCGGCGGGGTGGAGGGTGGCTGAACAGGTGCATCATCGGGGTCCTCCTCGTCGGAGTCATCGGTGGAATCCTCGCCACTAGAGTCGTCTGAGGATGTGTCGTCAGATGATGGGTCATCTGAATCATGTGGAGGTGGCTGCACGGGTGGCTGTACTGGCTCTCCTCGGGCGGCCATCATCTGTCGGTATCTAAAAGGCGGGATCGGCACGAGTTGTCCATCAGGAGCGCGTCGGCACCAATGATGATACTGATTACGGAATGGACCTTCCCCAAATTCTGCGGGAATCACAACACCACCGGGATGCTACTGTGGCTCCTGAGGTACCGGGGCAAGTGGAGCTGGAATCTCCGGGAGGTCTTGACCTCCGTCTGCAGTACCCACTGGGGCAGGCGCATGACTACTAGCTCCGGTGGACGAAGCGCCTGGGTCACTAGAGTGTGTCGCCGACGGGATCGGTGGATCGACAACAGTATCAGGTGAAGTGGCTGAAGAGTCTGAACTGCCCAAAATGATAGCAGGTGGAATATCCGACATCTGAACAAGGAAAAATAAATTTTCCATGTCAGTAAGTCATAAAGCAAGCACGTATTAGGCCAACAGTCTAAATCATGTATAACGGTAAATAGCATGGCAATAACAGTAAATCGTACAGAAGTAGCATGCAATTGAAAGCAAGTAATATCACGTAGTAGTGAAATCATGTAGTAGCATACGGCATATAGTAGTAAAAGCAAGCAGCAGCATGCAGTAAGTTCAGCGAAAACAAGTAAACTAGCAAGTTGTAGATTAGTCCTATTAGTGAATCCTACTCGGTCGGTCTTAGACTCACTAATGCAACCTAATTCCCTACAACCAATGCTCTGATACCAAATGTGATGCCCCGTACAAAACCATCGTGTACGAATCATCAACAACGGGATCATTACAAGGTCAAACACTATATGCGTTTTCAAAACAAGTTTGCATTCATGATAAAAGGTGACGTCATAACTAACGCCAAATGTTTTACATCAAAAGTATGCTTCAATGAACAGAAGCAATCAGTAATAGTGCATGACCCTTAGGTCATTACAAATCATTGTTCAAAAATAATTAAGTTTATGAATGCAAGATAACGTTCATGCAGTGATATCTCTAAAGCAGCGGGTGTCTACAGCAAGAATAGTACACAGCGGAAGCAACCTTAAGAACTTGAGAAAAACATGCTTAAAAATGTCAACACAAAGGTTGGTGAGCTATAGTTTAAGTATAACAGTATGTAAGGTAGGCCACGAGATTCCAGTGCAACAAAGAGCGTTTCAAAACAGTATGATAAAGTATATGTTTAACCGTGGGCACTTGGTAACTAACTTAACGTTTATACCCCCTGAAAGTACACTTGGCAAGTGCGTATGTATACGAATTATTAAACATTCATTAAATGCTAGCGCGACTAGCCCGAGTGGGGATGTCAAACCCTATGGATCCATATCTAAGATTCGCGTTCACCGGTTCAAAAACCAATGACTAAACGTTACCGAGCTAAAGGGAATGTTTATGCCGTTGTATAACCCACACAAATATAAGTTTAAGTACTCGTGCCTAGTATGTAAAACATAAAATGCTCATGTATTCTTAGTTCCCAAAATAGTTAAAGTAAAAAGGGAATGCTATAACTCACAGTGGTAAAGTAGTGGTAAAGTCGAGTCGGGAAGTAAGCAAGTACGTAGGTTCGGAAAGTCCTCAACCTAAGTCAAATAGTACTAAGTCAGTAAATCATCCCAAAAGGTTTAAATGTATGTAAATTAGGTCTTAAAGGTCATCATCATTCATCATCAAACAAAAGGTGTAAAGTAAGTTTTGTTCATGAAAGGAGTTTAAAACAAAGGCTGACTTGGATCAGTCACCACGGCCTCAATACCTACTGAAATAAGGTGAGACCAGTGGCCATGGCTCCGTATATGAGTCCTTTAGTTTTGGCAAAAATTCCAGAAGTAAACTCTTCTTCGTTTGACCGTGGCGACGGTCTAAGTACGAGTAGGTCAGAATTTTTAGCACAACGTTAAAAGGACATAGTGATGATCGGAGGGCCATAAATCCTAAACTGTAACTCGAATTAAGACGAGTCCTAAATGAAAAGTTATCTAATCGAACAGAGCTATCTGAAAATCATCTTTACAGTAGCCCAGGTCGTACTGATTAGACACAGAAACAATAAAACAGTATGTTTCGGTGGTTCTTGGTACTCGATGCTTATCACGGTTCTCATCCTTGATGCATATAGCTTCAAGTGTATAACTCATTGATGTGTTTTGATAATGCTAAAAACGAACATATATTTCATAGCATTATCCCTGTAGAAAGACAAGCTTTTAGTTGCAATTGTTCTATTTACAAGTGATATTCGTTTAAATAATAAAAGGTGAAGACAAAAGACAGATTCGACGAATTGAAGACGCAAATGACCAAAAAGCTCAAAAGTACAAAATACAACCAAAGAGGTTCTAATTATTGATTAGAAACATCTCGAAATTACAAGAGTACAAGATTCAAAACGCAAAGTACACGATATAAAATAGTACGCAAGGACGTTCGAAAATCCGGAACCGGGACCAGAGTCAACTCTCAACGCTCGACGCAACGGACTAAAAATTACAAGTTAACTATGTATATAAATATAATATAATATACATTTAATTATATAAATTATATATATATATTATATTTATATATTAAAACCGTCGGCAGACTAGGATCCAAACTTGTGTGAGCTGGATTTACGAACTCCGCGACTCGCGGAGTTTGTAGTGCAAAAATGCCGCGACTCGCGGAGCCCCAAATTGTGAAACTGCCTATAAAAGCTCGCGCATTCTGAACGTTTTAAATATCCATATATCAATCTCTCTATCTATATGTAAACGTATATATATATATATATATATATATACATATATATATATATATATATATATATATATATATATATATATTTTAATTTTAATTTTAATTTTAAATCCTAATAATAAGGGTATGTTAGCGAATATTGTAAGGGTGTAAGTCGAAATTCTGTCCATGTAACGCTACGCTATTTTTAATCATTGTAAGTTATGTTCAACCTTTTTACATTAATGTCTCGTAGCTAAGTTATTATTATGCTTATTTAATACCGAAGTAATCATGATATTGGGCTAATTACTAAAATTGGGTAATTGAGCTTTGTACCATAATTGGGGTTGTGGACAAAAGAACGACACTTGTGGAAATTAGACTATAGGCTATTAATGGGCTTTATATTTGTTTAACTAAATGATAGTTTGTTAATTTTAATACAGTATAACCTCTGTAATTTAATACTCGATAAATTAATAACCTCGATAAAATTAATAATTTGTCCGGTCCGAACTTGGGACCAGTACAAATTTAGACCCCAATCGATAAAATAATAAGATAATAATTTTTTTGAAATCTCAATGTAAATATATTGGTCCCAGCAAAACTATAAATTAATAATTACTATTTTTTTTTTGAAATTCTAACATTCATTGAACTTGACAAATTCATTAATGTGTGAATGTACATACATGGGAATTTTGAAGGTCCTTGTTTATGTTTTATTCAAATAGGTAAACTAAACGGACATGATAATTTCGAATGTTGATGCATTAATTTGAGACTTACTCACAAATATAAGCCAATTTTTTAAATTAATAAATTATTAATTTATCCATATAATAATATCTCGCTAAATTAATAAAATATCTCGGTCCCAACATTATTAATTTATAGAGGTTTCACTGTATAAAGATTTACAATTGGACGTACCTATAAATAACCATATACACTCTATCGGACACGATGGGCGGGGTATTTATATGTACGAATAATCGTTCATTTAACCAGACACGGGAATGGATTAATAGTCTATGGAATTATTAAAACAGGGGTGAAATTATGTACAAGGACACTTGGCATAATTGATAACAAAGTATTAAAACCTTGGGTTACACGCAGTCGATAACCTGGTGTAATTATTAAACAAAGTATTAAAACCTTGTTACAGTTTAAGTCCCCAATTAGTTGGAATATTTGACTTCGGGTATAAGGATAATTTGACGAGGACACTCGCACTTTATATTTATGACTGATGGACTGTTATGGACAAAAACCAGACGGACATATTAAATAATCCAGGACAAAGGACAATTAACCCATGGGCATAAAACTAAAATCAACACGTCAAACATCATGATTACGAAAGTTTAAATAAGCATAATTCCTTTATTTTATATTTAATTGCACTTTTAATTATCGCACTTTTATTTATTATTATTGTATTTAATTGCACTTTTAATTATCGTACTTTTTAATTATCGCAATTTATTTCATCGCATTTTTATCTATATCAATTTCATTATCATTATTTACTTTACGCTTTAAATTAAGTTGTATTTATTTTTAATATTTTACATTAGGTTTTAACTACGACTAAAGTTTTAAAATCGACAAACCGGTCATTAAACGGTCAAAACCCCCTTTATAATAATAATATTACTTATATATATTTGTATTTTTATAAATTAAAACTAATATAGCGTTAAGCTTTGTTTAAAAGATTCCCTGTGGAACGAACCGGACTTACTAAAAACTACACTACTGTACGATTAGGTACACTGCCTATAAGTATTGTAGCAAGGTTTAAGTATATCCATTCTATAAATAAATATATATCTTGTGTAAAATTGTATCGTATTTAATAGTTTTTCCTAGTAAAATTTAATAGTATTTTATACCCCCCCCCCTAGCTTTAACATCAAGTATTTTTGGCGCCGCTGCCGGGGAACGCCGAAGCGAAATGCCACACACATAAAAAAAAAATTTATTAAATTTTAATTAGTTTTTGTAAAATATATACTTTTTAAATATTAAAAAATATATAAAAAATTAAAAACCGAATAAAAAAAATAAATATATAAATTTATTTTTAAGATTTTTAAAATTATAAAGTATTTTATTTCTATTTTATTTTTTAAAATATAACTTTTATTTAATTTATATAAATATTTTAATTAAATTAAAAATAGAAAAGAAAAAAAATATATAAAAAAAAACTGAAACTATTGAATTTATACCTGCGCCTCATTTGAATTTTCAAACCCCGCGACTCGCGGAGTTTTTCTGGTACGTGGCACCGCGACTCGCGTAGCCACCCTGACACGAACAGAAACCCTATTCTGCATTAATTACGGTGTAATTATTATTATTATTATTATTATTTAATTAAAACCCTAATTAGGGTTAGTATTTTAAATAATTAATTAATTTAGTTTTATTTATTTAATTTGTATTTTAAGTTTAATTAGTTTAATAATTTATAAAATTAATAGTTTTATAAAATAAATAATATAAAAATAATATTTTTATAAAAATTGTACTTTTTACAACTTTTAGTTTATTTTTATGTTTTGTCCCTTTTTATTCGTTTTTAGCGTAATTTTTGTATTTTTCGCTCATTTTTAGTTTTAAGTTCTAGTATTTTGCCGTAGCTTTTTTTTTACTTCTAGATTTTTAGGTTTTGCCGTAAAATCCCTTAAGTGCTTTCTCTTTAGACTAAGATTTAGGTGCTTTAGAATTTTGCGACGCCTATCTAAGTTTTAGTATTTTTTTTTTTAAAGATATTGCCATTTGGGATATAGTTTTACTTGTAAGCTTTAATATTTTTAGACGCAACTTTTAATTTTTAGTTTTTAGTTCCTTCTTAAGTTTCGACGCACTACTTTCTTATTTTTATTTTTCGACGCCTTTTACCTATGTATCAATTATCATTCCAATTAGTAATCTCAATTTGCAATTTTAATTTTAAGTTAGTGATAGTAATAAGGTTGGGTTAGTCGAGTGTTTTAAAGTTTTATAGTCATTTTTTTTTCTTTTTCGACGCCTTTTATTTTTCAACCCTTTTCTTTTTCGACCTTTTTTGACGCGCTCTTTTTCTTTCTTATTTCTCGTCATTCTAGTTTTTAGGACATAGATTTTTATTCTATTTCTTATCTAAATTTCTTTAAATTGCGAAAATTTATTTTAAGTGGTTAAATTGATAGACATCAAAATTTGCTGGTTCGTAGTAATAGTTGGATTTGTACGTGGACCGGGTTATTGGAGCCAAACAGTACTCAATTATATTGAGACCAAACGAATCCTGCCCCTCTGCTGCATCTTTTGGCTATTCGAAACGTGGGCAAAATCAGAAAAGTCTATTAATTGGATAACTTATATAATTTTTCTTTCCTTTTAAAACCTAATAGGATATTCAGTGAATGCACCGAGCAAGACGTTCACCACCTTTTGTACGTTCACCACCTGTAACTCGATCAAGACATCTAGCAAATATTGTCGCTGTTGATTTTCCTTTAGAATCGTCATCCAGTCGACCAAGTACTCCAATTCAAATTTCCGATAATCCATTTTTTGAACCCGGCCTCACAATTGAGAATCCGGAGAATATTCAGGGACAATTCATAGATCCTGAACCATTAATTTTTCCTCCGGAACCACCAATCATTCAAACAGAGATTGTTGAGGAACGAACCATTAAATCAGAATCCTCTAGTGATTCAGATTCAACAAATTCAATCATGGAGAATCTGGAACCTTTAAGTATGGAAGACCGAATGAGAGCTAAACGCACTGGCCAAGGTTACACAATTACTCATCCAGACATTAATGCGCCAGATTATGAAATCAAAGGACAAATTCTACATATGGTGACTAATCAATGCCAATTTAGTGGTGCGCCGAAGGAAGATCCAAATGAACATCTTCGTACCTTTAATAGGATCTGCACACTATTTAAAATAAGAGAAGTGGAGGATGAACAGATATATCTCATGTTATTTCCCTGGACTTTAAAGGGAGAAGCCAAAGATTGGTTGGAATCGTTACCTGAAGGGGCGATTGATTCATGGGACGTTTTAGTTGAAAATTTTCTTAAACAATTCTTTCCGGCATCTAAAGCCGTAAGACTTCAAGGAGAAATTGTTACGTTCACACAGAAACCGAATGAAACTCTATATGAGGCGTGGACTAGATTTGAAAAGTTATTAAGAGGATGTTCGCAACATGGTTTAGACACTTGTCAAATAGTACAAATATTCTACCAAGGATGCGACATCACTACAAGAAAAGACATAGATATAGCAGCTGGTGGTTCTATTATGAAGAAAACAGAAACTGATGCTTACAAAATTATTGATAACACTGCTTCCCACTCACATGAGTGGCACCAAGAAAAAGATATCGTTAGATCATCTAAAGCAGCTAGAGCCGATTCTAGCCATGACTTAGATTCCATTTCCGCAAAGATAGATGCTGTCGAGAGACGAATGGAAAAGATGACTAAAGATATTCACTCAATACGAATTAGTTGTGAGCAGTGTGGAGGACCATATTTGACAAAAGATTGTCTTAGTATTGAGCTAACAATGGAACAAAGAGAGAATATTTCATACATAAACCAAAGGCCTGGAAATAATTATCAGAATAATTATCAACCGCCAAGACCAATTTACAATCAAAACCAGAATTATAACCGAAATGTTCCATACAACAACCAACAAGGTCCTAGTAATCAACAAGTATCCAATAATACTTACAACAGCAAAGACCTAATTTTCAAAACAAACCACCACAACCCGATGATAAAAAGGCAAATTTAGAAGATATGATGACGAAGCTAGTTGAAACTCAAACGCAGTTTTTCACATCTCAGAAACAAACGAATAAACAAAATGCTCAAGCATTTAGAAATCAACAAGCTTATATTCAACATTTGGAACAAGAAGTAAGTAACCTAGCAAGGTTAATAGGTGAAAGAAAACCGGGAAGTTTACCTAGTGATACAAATGCTAACCCCCGGAATGAAACAGCTAAAGCCATTACCACAAGAAGTGGTACAACACTTAAACCACCTGAAATACCTATAATTTCTGATGAAGCTATTCCTACTCCACAAGAACCACAACCTGAACAAGATAAGGAAAAAGAACCGGTAGTTGAAAAGGTTAATGAAGATAACACAGTTAAGGCTAAACCTTATGTTAAACCATACCAACCACCACTTCCTTATCCGAATAAAATGAAAAAAGAGAGACTTGAAGCCGAGCAATCCAAATTCTTGGATATGTTTAAACAGATAAATGTAAATCTTCCTTTCATTGATGTGATTTCAGAAATGCCTAGATATGCTAAATTCTTGAAAGATCTGATCACAAATAGAAAGAAAATGGAAGAACTCTCGGCCATTACTATGAATGCTAATTGTTCAGCAGTGTTGTTGAATAAGATACCAGAAAAATTATCAGATCCAGGAAGTTTCACAATTCCATGTTTTCTGGGTAGTCTTAGTTCAATAGAAGCATTGGCAGACTTAGGTGCTAGTATAAATTTAATGCCGTATTCACTATACGCTAAACTAGACCTTGGAGAATTGAAACCAACAAGAATAAGCATACAACTAGCCGATCGATCAATAAAATATCCTAGAGGGATAATGGAGAACATGCTAGTTAAAGTTGGTACTTTAGTATTTCCAGTAGATTTTATTGTTCTGGACATGGAAGAAGATTCTCAAGTTCCTCTCATATTAGGAAGACCATTCTTAAACACGGCTAAAGCAATGATAGACGTGTTTGGTAAGAAACTGACCCTAAGTATAGAGGACGAAAGTGTTACCTTTACAGTTGATAGAGCAATGCAACAACCGCAATCTGCAGATGATACATGTTATTATATTCAAACTATAGAATCACATGCAGAATTGTTAGAAGAATTTCCAGAATTACAAGGAACAGGAGAATGTTCTTTAGGAGAAGGAACTGAACCAATTGATGAAACTGAAATGTTAGCTACACTAATGGCTACTGGATATGAACCAACAACAGAAGAAATTCAAATGTTAAAAGAAGAAGACAGATATCGATATAAATCATCGATAGAAGAACCACCGACATTAGAGTTAAAGCCACTTCCAAACCATTTGGAATACGCTTATTTACATGGTGAATCTGAATTACCTGTAATAATATCATCTTCTCTTACTGAAAATGAGAAATCACAACTCATTTCTGTGTTAAAAGCTCATAAACCAGCTATTGCATGGAAAATTCATGATATTAAAGGAATAAGTCCTTCGTATTGCACACATAAAATCCTTATGGAAGAAGGTCATAAAACGTATGTGCAACGCCAACGAAGACTAAATCCTAATATGCAAGATGTTGTTAAGAAAGAAATTATTAAACTGCTAGATGCAGGTTTAATTTATCCAATTTCTGATAGTCCATGGGTAAGCCCAGTTCATTGCGTGCCTAAGAAGGGTGGCATGACTGTCATTACAAATGAGAAAAATGAGCTTATTCCTACTAGGACTATAACAGGATGGCGTGTTTGTATTGATTATAGAAAATTAAATGACGCCACCAGAAAAGATCACTTTCCCTTACCTTTTATTGATCAAATGTTGGAAAGATTAGCCGGAAACAGTTACTATTGTTTTCTAGATGGTTTTTTCAGATATTTTCAAATTCCAATAGCATCCGAAGACCAAGATAAAACCACATTCACGTGCCCTTATGGTACTTTTGCTTACAAACGCATGCCATTTGGACTTTGCAACGCCCCTGCAACCTTTCAAAGGTGCATGATGGCAATTTTTCACGACATGATAGAAGAATGCATGGAAGTTTTCATGGATGACTTTTCAGTCTTCGGTGATACTTTTGAAACATGTCTAGCTAATCTTGAACGAATGCTTATTAGATGCGAACAATCAAATCTAGTACTTAATTGGGAGAAATGCCATTTCATGGTTAAAGAAGGCATCGTTCTGGGTCATAAAATTTCAAAGGAAGGAATTGAAGTGGATAGAGCTAAAGTAGATGTAATTGCTAAACTTCCACATCCCACCAATGTTAGAGGAGTTAGGAGTTTTCTAGGGCATGCCGGTTTTTACCGACGTTTCATTAAAGATTTTTCTAAAATTGCCACTCCTATGAATAAACTCCTAGAAAAGGATGCTCCATTCATCTTTTCAGATGAATGTATCAAATATTTTAATATTCTTAAAGAGAAACTCACTAATGCGCCGATCATGATAACACCAAATTGGAATCTACCGCTTGAACTAATGTGGGATGCAAGTGATTTTGCAATGGGAGCCGTTTTAGGACAAAGGATTGAAAAACGATTTTGACCTATATATTATGCTAGTAAGATATTACAAGGAGCACAAACAAATTATACAACTACTGATAAAGAACTCTGTGCTATTGTCTTTGCTTTTGACAAATTTCGTTCATATCTCGTTCTAGCTAAAACGGTGGTCTATACCGACCATTCTGCTCTTAGATACCTATTTTTGAAACAAGATGCTAAACCAAGATTAATCTGTTGGATCTTACTCTTACAAGAGTTTGATATTGAAATCCGAGATAAAAGAGGAGCAGAAAATCTCGCCGCTGATCATCTTTCTCGTCTTGAAAATCCTGAATTAGAAGTTCTAAATGAATCGGCCATACAAGACAACTTTCTTGATGAATATCTATTGAAGATAGATTATAATAAAATTCCATGGTTTGCAGACTATGCAAACTACTTAGTATGTGGATTCCTTGAAAAAGGATTATCGTACCAAAAACGAAAGAAATTCTTCAGTGATATAAAACACTATTTCTGGGAAGATCCACATTTGTTTAAAAGTTGTCCCGATAGAATAATACACCGATGTATATTCGGAGATGAAGCTAGTAAAATCTTAAACCATTGTCACACAGGACCAACAGGAGGGCATTATGGGCCTCAACTTACAGCAAGAAAAGTTTATGATGTTGGATTCTATTGGCCTACAATTTACAAAGACGCACACCTTCTTTGCAAATCCTGTGATGCATGTCAAAGGGCCTGAAAAATAAGTCAACGTGATGAAATGCCACAAAATGTCATTCAATTATGTGAAGTATTTGACATTTGGGGTATTGACTTTATGGGTCCATTTCCAAAATCTCATAATAATTTATACATTCTCGTAGCCATTGATTATGTATCTAAATGGGCGGAAGCACAAGCTCTCCCAACTAACGATGCACGATTTGTAGTCAACTTTTTAAAACGTCTTTTTACAAGGTTTGGAACACCGAAAGCTTTAATAAGTGATCGGGGAACTCATTTCTATAATAATCAACTTGAGAAAGTTCTTAAAAGATATGGAGTAACTCATAAAATATCCACCGCTTATCATCCACAGACGAGTGGACAAGTTAAAAATACCAACCGAGCTTTAAAACGTATTCTATAAAAAACCGTAGGATCAAATCCGAAGGAATGATCCATTAAATTGGAGGATGCACTCTGGGCTTTTAGAACAGCCTACAAAACTCCAATTGGAACCACACCTTTTAAACTCGTTTACGGAAAAGCATGTCATCTTCCAGTAGAAATTGAACACAAAGCATTTTGGGCTTTGAAGACATGTAGTCTTGATTTACATGAAGCTGGACGTCTACGGTTAAGTCAACTAAACGAATTAGAAGAATTAAGACAAGAAGCATACAAAAATTCATTAATATATAAGGAAAGAACGAAGAAATGGCATGATAAAAGAAACAGAAGTTCAAAAGAATTTAAAGAAGGAGATAGAGTTCTTCTTTTTAATTCACGATTCAAGCTATTTCCTGGAAAATTGAAATCAAGATGGTCTGGACCATTCATAGTCAAAAGAGTTTTCCCATACGGAACAGTAGAATTAATAAATTCAAATGGGATTAAATTTAAAGTTAATGGTCACAGAGTTAAACACTACATAGATAGTCCGATGGTAGTCGACAACGAAGTTAATCACAATTTCGATACCACAGCTAACTAAGTGTGGGGAGAATCAAGTCTTTAAAGGATAATATGTATTTCTGTTAGAATTAGATTTTATGTTTTCGTGTAGTTCTCGAAAATGGAACCCGAATGGTCTTTCCCTAGCAGACCGTAAAGAACTAGTCTTCTCCCCCCATTCTGAATTTTTATTTTTTTTAGGTTTTTACGAAATGAAGACTTCCTGTGAACTAAACCATGGTCTAATGCTACACTCTTTGATTACTAAACATAATAATGACACACTTTCGAGTGAACTGGTATCAGTAATCAGAGAAAAATTGGACGGAGTAAGAAAAGAATCCAGATGCGAAAATAATAAGTTACAATTTGGTAAAGGAAAATCAAAATCCGCAGCGAAAAGAAGAGCACGACACCTTGAAAGATGTCACAAATGCGGAAACTGGTCACACGAAGGTAAATGTTCAAATAATCAAACCTATTCAAACACAGAATTTGTTACTTTATGCAGAGATGGACCGTTCATATGTTTAGAAGAAAAAACATTAAATGCTCGAGGTTACGCCTATGTAGCCATGAAAAACCAATTAGTCCGACTATCTTATGAGTGGGCTAGAGCATATCACTAAGAAAATACCTCACAGGTAAGTTTGTACAGTTTTTAATTTTATTTTTATTTTTAACCTTTTGATAATAAACGCTAATTTGTTCGCTATAAAGTATTAAATTGGTATTCGATAAAATTAGGTCTTACGACCGAAATTATTGATATCATACAAAAATTTATTACATCACTGCGAAATTTAACGTTTATTCTTAAGGTATAAATATCTTTAATCAATCAACTCAAAATATTTCAAAAATTCGTCATGAGTTAAATTAGGTTATGGAACCGAAATTACTTTACCGAAAAGAGGGGCGTATATTTTTGATAATATTTGATTGATTAAAGTGGGATAAAAGACCAAAAAGATTTTTAATTTTATTTTTACCATGTTTTTTTAAAATCAATATATAAATATTAATTTAATATTGTAAACTTATTTAAAATTGTAAATATTTGAAAAAATAATATAAGTTTGTATGTATAAAAACAAAAATATAATATAAGTTTGGTGTGAATTTTTAATTTTTAAAAAAATATGAATTTTTAATTTTATGCATTTTAAATTTAAGTTTGGTGTGAATTTAAAAACAAAAATTTACTTTATTTCGCTAAGTTAAAAATATGATTTTTAAAATTCGTCGTGAGTTGAAGACTAGGTCATTGAACCGAAATTGCTTTACCCGAGGGAGGGACGAGAACTTTTATTATCATTATTTTTAATCTTATTGAATTAAAGTATGCCAAAAACATTTAAAAAACCCAAAAAAAATCTTTGCTTTTAAAACCGCGCTTTAAATTGACAAATTTTAAAATTTTGTCGAGGGACGGACTAGGACATCGTTCCGAAACGACCTCGTCCTAAATAACAAAGGAAAAAAAATTTTAAAATTAATTAATTAATTGTTTTATAAGTTAAGGTTTTTATAAAAAAAATGAAAAACAAATGTGATGTAACAACAAGACGGAATGAACAAATAATGTGCACCATTTATCATTCAACACAAACAACAATATGTTTGGAAACTTTGATAAAATTTAATCATTTTTCTACGCTAATCACCCTCAATAATTTAAATTGTTACTGATTTCTTACAAATGAGGGCATTGCAAGATCTTAAGTGTGGGAAGGGGTTAAATTCTTTCGGATTTAAAAAAAATTATTTAAACACTTGGTTACCATTAAAAATACTAGTAACGCAGTAGTTGTATTAGAATCTAGTGCTCTCTGATAACAAAGAACAGCCCTAGTCTTATATACTGACTACCCAATTCTAGTAACATTTTTCAAAATTTTCAACTAAATGAATTTAAAATCATGTTTATACATATTTATGAACGATAAAACTAGGTGTTAACACCGAAATTATTGTTACCTTAGAAAGGACATAAATTGAGAAACAAACCAAAATGTTAGAATTCATTTAAAATGGAATAGAGGACAATAAAAAGGCAAATAAAAGAAAATAAAAGCCAAGTGTGGGAAATTTTTACCAAGTTATTCAAAATATATATCACATATTTTTGTACAAATAATTGAAAATACTTTTGTTTTGGACGATAATTAACTGTTTTACCCGATGAAAGAAAAGAAGAGATGGATCTACACGATGAATCAATTCCATCATTAAAAGGAAGTAAAGTCTTCCGAAAGAGAAACGCGCTTCTTGATTTAGGTCATGAAGTTGTCATCAAGACCAGATGTAGGTTGACGAAAAACCTAGAAAAGTCATCACTAAAATCAGCAGGAAATCCACGGACCTCGGCATCAAATAGGGTAGCCAAGTGGTCAGACTTATCCTAACCATGAGAGGATCTGTCTCGTAAAATAGGGAGGGCGCCGTGCAAATTAGCTTGATAAGACTAATGAATCTGATCCTCAGAAAGGATAATCTCCTTAAAGA